>NW_012119376.1:1304709-1414497 GCF_000951035.1 Colobus angolensis palliatus | reverse complement strand
CCAGGTGTTCAAGAGGCTGAGGCCAGAGAATTGCAGAGGTTGTGGTGAGCCAAGATCATGCCACTGCACTCCAGCCTCGGCAACTGAGCGAGACTCCATCTCAAAAAAAAAACAAAAAAGCAAGAAACTAACCAACCAAACAAACAAACCAAAAAACAAATTGAAGAAACCTTTAGGAAAACCAGCATGATCTCTATTGTCCAACCTCCTGTCACTTGCCAGGTATTTAAGGAGTGAAATGAGCAGTGATGTTTCATCCAGATGCTTAAACATGCTTATCCCAGCCCAGGAGTGTGGCTGAGGGGCTAAAACCCATGCACCACTGCTGACCCATCAACAAGGTTCAGCAAGTATTTACTGAGTCTCTATTATGTGCCAGTGAGAAAACAAAAATCCAATTCATGGAGACTGCATTATAGTGAGGATGTCAAAGATAAACAAAGCTGGACACTAAAGTGGCAAGGAGAGATTTTAATCAGTGATAGACTATTGCCATAGAGAACTGTTCAGTGTAAACTGAACAACTTCAATTTGTACAGAAGTGACTGTGCATTTTAAAGAGAGAATAAAGGAGTATAGAGGGAGGTGAGCAGAGGTTCAGTAAATTCACGGAAGTAAAAATATCATACTAAGCAGGAAGAGGGGAGTTGGTGCATGTAAACCCATCTGGATTTGTTAACTGGTGCTTGTGGAAGTCAGGCTCCCCCACCCTCCCACAGAGGCTGGAGACAGGAGCCCCATCTTCAGATATTAGATGAACAAACAGTAAATTATTCTGACGTTTTGAGTTTTCTCAGGAAGGCACTTTAAGGGGAGTTAAGGTCATTCTAGAGATGTGGCCTTGAGCTGTTAGAAACTGTATCCGTGTTTTATTTAAGCCTCTATAGGCGGAGGTTGAGGCCTAGTTGAGAAGAGGGCTCAGGGGAGCTGACTAGAGTTTGTTCAAGAAGAGAGTCTTTGCTGGGAGAGAGAGACAATACACAAACTAAATAAACAATATTAGATGGTGATTACAAAGCAGAGGAAGGGAAGAGGGTGTGGTGGGGTGACGGTGTGCAGACTGCAACCTTAAGTATGGCAACCAAGGCAGGCCCCACTGAGAAGGCGACATTTGAAGAAAGGCCTGAGAGAAGTTAAGGGGTGATCCTTCCAGGCAGAGAGAAGAACAAGGCCCCAAGGAACAGAAAAGAATCCCGGGTTGGTACCTTTAGATCATCGCAATGACATTGACCCTTTCTCTGAGTGAGGCTGGGGATCCAGTGGTGGGGGCGCTGGCCACAGCGGCATCATGTTTTTTTGATACAAATGTAGAAAGCAAAGTTTGGGAGATAACTATTTCATTCATATCAGTATCAACTTAGGAGTGAATCCAAAGTATGTGGGGCTCTGATGTCTGCTTCTTCTCAGGAAGGGACAGTAACTAGCAAATTGATGGAGATTCTAACATTACATGGAAGTAGCTAAACTAATTGAAGACATTTAAAAATGTCTTTACCTCCAACAATTTGCAGTTAAAAAATTATTCAACGACACTTGTTAAAGCACAGTAAGGCAGGTTTTATTTGGGACCATCGCAATAGGTATAGGGACCACTGCTATCAGATTTTGTAGTCGGGGAGAGGGATTGAGCTCAACTCTAAATATAACAGGGAAAATAATTTAAAGCCAAGGAGCAGTGTATCTTGCTCCTGGCTATAAATTATAAGTGAGTGACAGTGGATGGAAATTTCCTAAGAGGAAACGTCAGGGTTAGGGCACTCTTGCTGAAGATAGGCCAGGATGATCAGGCCTCACCTGAGGAAAGGTGAAGAGATTGAGGGAACTCCATTGAGGGTAGGAGTTCTTGGTAAACCAATTTAGCAGGGCGTTTGCTAAAACTGTATTTTACGAGGAAGTGCTCAGATGGGCCTAGAAGATCCAGGAGCCTGACTAAAGTTTGGTCACTCAAATAACCTTTGTCACTGCCAGTCTAAGAGGTCAAAAGTGTAATTTTGTCTTTCCCTGGTTACTATGGAACCTAGGAAATATTTTATATTATTAGCCATTTGCATTTTCTTTCTCTGTGGTCTTCCCAGTACATATCCATTGCCCTTTGTTCCTGTTGCATTATTTTCTTAACTCTTGGTGTGTTGAGGTTAATAAATAATCCTTTGTGGTATACGATGGAAGTATTTTTTTGCTATTCGGTTTGCTTTCGTTTTGTTCTTAGGACGTTTTGTTACTCAGGAACAAATCCAGTTTTGATGTGTGAAGGTGTGTGTTTCCATACACATACGGAGGATTTACAAATATGCTGTAGATGTCTGTATTTGCTTTGAAATGCCCTTCAATAAAAACCATCCTGGCTTCTGTGATTCTTATCTTCCCTTTTTAGTGTGGGAGGCTTCCTGCTTTGCTTTGTCTGCACATTTACATCGAGCCTGCCGAGCTTAATTTTAACCTGGGGAAAAATACAGAAGAGAAGCTATTTTCAGTCAGGTCATATTACTGAGAACACCTGTGAAATTCAGGCTATTTTCTTGGGGGTAAGTTAAAATGTAGGGCGCCACCTTGCCTGAAGCACATTTGTGGTTGCTGTACAAATTGGGAGGTGTTACTTGGAGCCAAAAACCTTATCACTTTCACACCAGCACTGCTTCTAAATAACATGTCTCCAACCCTCAATCCTTGGTATTAATTCGGAAACAACTAGTATAACCATCTGTTGAAAAGTTCTGTGGGAAAAAAGGGGTCTTTGTGGACTGTTTTATTCACTTCCATGATGATCATCACAGAGATATTTTACATTTTGGTTATCAGTCTATTTTTTTCTTGCTCCAGTTTGCCTTCCTAAATGTCTGGCCATAGAGAGGCAAATAAAATATACACCCACCCTAGATGATTATAGTGTCAAAATTCCCTTAATCACACAGTAGCCCCAACCCCCTGTTTGAGTAATGTTTTTCCTACCTCATCGTGTGAATTGTCTTATTGTTTTGGTGAAATGTTGACTCTACCACCTACTCTCATCCTCCCACCGCCATTTGCAGATAAAATCTAATTATCACCTCAGGATGGTTTCTTGACATATAATATAATCACCGACACAAAAGAATTTAGGGCACTATGACATTTAGCTCTTTTTTTTTTTAAAGACTGTTGTTTAAAAAAAAGATCTTTTTAAATTTGCTATTTCACAATTAGTTTTTTTTAAAAAAAGAAACAGAAAGGAACAAAAAGAAAGAAAAGAGACCAAACCTTTTACTCTTAGTAATTAATCTATTTGTAGTGTTACATTGAAGGCAGTAGCAGAAGGGCCAGTGAAAACTCATGATGGTTAACAAATTAACAAAAGAACATGCTTTTAGGACTTTAGGCAGGGATCATTACTAAATTCCCTAGCTTTGATTAGAATTTCGTGATGCCAGCTACTGTAAAATTCAGCGCTAGTTCAGAGTTTCTTCCTTAAATTCATTTATTTATTTCAAGACATTAAGGTATGGACTTTAGGTGTGGGGCCTCTCCAATGCTCCTGTGTGCCAGGCACAAGGCGTGGGCCAGGAGAGTGAATCTCTGGTGGAGGGAGGTGAGGAATACAGGAAGTAGGGCATTTTCCTAAATGGAGAAAACATTGAAGGCAGTCAGCTTGATAGAATCATCAAAAATAAAAATCGAGGCATAAAACAAAACCAGAAAGTACATTTTTAACTCCGTATGTCAAACTGGAGAGAGGAAAGTGAAAAAGATGAGAAAAATATTTTGAGAAAAGTTGACTAGCTACTCTGCAGTGACAGCATTCAGAAAATCAATCTAAACGCAGCTCTAGAGCAGCAATTCAGCTTCCCAGCTTGGAGGACTCTAGGTTTGAAGCTTTCAAGCTGCTATCAGATTTGAATCTCCCAGCTCACAGAGTGCTAACTAGAGGAGAAGGAAGACATACATCGCCACAGGACCCATCACCACAGGACCACAGTGATGTGTCACCATAGAGTTTTCAGACTGAATACACTGGCCACACCATGGGGTCCAATTGCTGCCATTTAGAAAAACATGCTTTTAAAGTGTGTCATTTAAGAGTAAATATTCTTTTCTAAAAATGTGGGCCAGGAACTAATAAAAATGATGCACAAAGACGTGAGAAGTTATGCTGCCTGTCTGTCCTCCTCCCTCAGAGAGACCACATTTCCCTTTGAAATAAAAATGAGGCCAGAATGAAAGGGCCTCCCTCCCTTGCCCCAGCCTCAGTTAGAAAGGGTCACAGGAGCTGGCCTACCATCTCTCTCCAAAATATGTTATCCATGTAGTTCACCAAGAGGATTCATTTGGTTTGACAAACTTTTCCCTTTAAAGAATAAACACTTCCTGAAGGGTTAAAGGCCAGGTAATGTCATTCACATTATTTTGCAAATAAGTTACTTTAATCATTATCATCATTAGTATTGCAGAGAAGTTTAAAAGGATTCTCATATCTCAACCATATTTCATCCTCACAACCTTTTGAATCAAGTGGGACTCTTATCTACCCCATTTCACAGATGGGGAAAGTGGAGGGGGAGGTAAATCGCCTTGGGTCATACAACCAGTAAGTGCAGAGGCGAAATTTAAAGGCAGGTCTTCTGAGTTCAAGTTCAGGGCTGCTGCCATCACCCCAGCTAATTGCATTCGTTGTACTCCACATTTACTGGAACTGGAGCTTTGGGTGGGATTGGGGAAGGAGGGAAGAGAAGGTCTGGAAGTGTTGGAGGTGGCATGGGCAGGGAGGTATACCCTTCTGCTGAGATGGCTCACCCTCACTGCACAGGGTCTTGATGTTTGGAGAACTGACCGGATCATGTGGATTTGATCCAGCTCTTCCATACTCTTCCACACTCCAGTCATTTGCCCTTGGGTGACTTCTTTCTCCGTAAGGTCTTGTCATGAGTCCTGGAGGCACCAGTTCCACGCTCCTTCGTCAGCATGCTGCCACCTTTGAAACACAGGCATGCTGTTTCTTTTGCCTGAACCCCAATAGAACTGTAAAAGGTGACACCTTGTCAGTGGGAAGCAAAGTCAGGTCATGTTCTTGAAAGTAAAGTTAGGCCAGGGTTCTATGGAATAAGCTGGAACCATCTTCCATGAGAATTGTCCTTTTTTCCCATTTTGCTTTGTTTTGTTTTCTCATTCCTGCCTCAGCGATACCCTTGAAGGATGGATGGGATCCTTCATGTCCATGTGTACCTCACCTGCTTCAGGAGACACCAGACTGAACTCTTTCTCTCTGACGTTCTCCTTGGGTCCATCCCACATGCTGCCTGTAAGCTTCTTCCTTGTCACCTAAGGTCCCATATGTCTTCATTTTTGCCCTGGATCCGGCACCTATAGATGGAAAGAGATTTATAAGAAACACTGCACAATCAAAATATATGGACTTTGAATTCTTATTCAAAGTGTAAGAAAAAAAGTTATCCTGGATATATTTGATGACATTACAGAATTAATGTTCCTTCTTAGGTGTGAAATAATATTGTGGTCATGTTTTGAGAAAGAATCTCCCTCTATTTACATATAAAAATATGATAGGAGAAAAAAGATGTCTACTTTTTTGCTTCAAAATCTTCAAATCTCCCTTTCACCTACCTTCTTCCCTTTACCATGTAAACATGTCCTATTTGCATTATAAATATTAAATTTCTAAATTCATATGTGGTAAAACTACTAGGTTTTTAAAAAATTGAGTATCAGATCTGTTATAAGGATGAAATTAAATGTTTCCATGTCCATTTTCATTTTTTAGGCTAAATGGTGGGGAGACCAGAAAGCTCACTATTTCACCTATTCCTGTCTCCTTTGTCATTTTCTTTACTAATATTTTGGTTAGAGAAAGGTAAGGAGCATGTACAAATGACTTCTGTAGTGGTAGGGTACATTCATGTGTTTTTCCAATGCCAGGAGATAGAGATCCTTTTACAAAGTTGAGCTCATGCTCTTTGTTTCCCAACTGGCCTTTGAGCACAAGTACGTTAAGATTTGTAGACCTCTGAGGAGGATTTCAGGACCTTGCTGCAAACAGTGGAGCAGTACTGTTGATTAGGTAGCTCGAGGGCCCCTAAACGCCTCCCTGTTGATTGACCAGCTGGAATGCATGGGTATGGCTTAGGCCTCTCCCATCCCCACTCTCTGGGAGGAGGGGAGATCTGTTACAAGTCCATTGAAAGGGTCTCTCTAGACACTTGGCAGTCAGAAGCAGATATGGTAGCTTTCAGCCCCTCAGCCCATCTTTGGCCTCTGCCACCCATGTGGTTGGGCTGTACCCAATAAGAAACCACCTCATCTTCAATGGTCGTGAAGATTTCTGGGAATGGGATCAAGGCTTTCCCCTACTGTAATATATAGATGACTGTTCCAATAGAGCAAGTGTCTTCATGCTCCCCTCCTCTGGGGTAGCTTTGGATATTGGCTGGAATGTTCTCATTACTGGCAACTGCTTTTAATTTGCATGTGATCAAGCAGGTCAGCCCCAACTGCATCTCTCAGGCTGTTAAGAATTCAGAGGCAGAATCTCCTGAACGTGATGTGAGACCAGGCTGTTTCAAAATCGTCACTGATCCTACTGAGGAAATATAAGGAGAAAGGAAGGAGAGGAAGAAGCAGAGGATTTATGAGTTATTTATTAGTTTATGATGCTACATATATCAATGGTAACCCTATCCTGACATCTCTCCCTTCTACCTCCACTCCTAATTCTTTCTGGATCTGAAGTGGAAAGAGACAATGAAGGAAGGAACTGAATATAATCCACTCATGAGCATGTAAGATAACCCCTTCTCCTCTTCCCTCTCTTACTCTGCCATGTAATAAATATTGTTAAGTATACCAGTTGTTTTCCAATACTAGAAATACCAATTAAAAACACCAGTGATTTTTCTTTTTTTTTTTTTTTTTTTTTGAGACAGAGTTTTGCTTTTGTTGACCAGGCTGGAGTGCAATGGTGCAATCTTGGCTCGCTGCAACCTCTGCCTCCCGGGTTCAAGCAATTCTCCTGCATCAGCCTCCTGAATAACTGGGATTACAAGCATGCACCATCACACCCGGCTAATTTTTGTATTTTTAGTAGAGACAGGGTTTCTCCTTGTTGGTCAGGTTGGTCTTGAACTCCCGACCTCAGGTGATCCACCTGCCTCGGCCTCCCAAAGGGCTGGGATTACAGGTGTGAGCCACCGTGCCCAGCTGTTATTTTTCAATACTAAAACAAAAATTGAGACTAGGGATTATGAGGATTGTTATGAAAACACAAGTTGTAAATTTCTTGCACATTTGGGAGTTGTTTCAGGAAAACAGATACTTGGTGTTTTTTCAACATTTTTAGTAATGATTGTATGGTAGTATTTATGAAAATATAATTCACTAGGTTTTAAAAATTAAAATTTGTCCTTAATTAAATAACTCAGTACTCACAGACAGAGATTTTGAAGAAAAGTATATTGTAGAATTTCTGTGTTTACAGAAAGAGCCCTGCGGTTGCAATGGATTGATCTAATCAGCCGATTCATTGATTAGAAACTGAACCAAGTATTTGATTCTGTATCTTTAAATTAGTCTAATTCATCCATAAGCCATGTGACTAACTGGTAGCAAGTTAAAAATGACAAGAAATCCAGCCTAGTTTGTGGCAACTGTCTTGAGCTCTTCCACTTTGATTCTACCATTCACCCACTCATTTATTTAATCAACTCTGAATGAGACTGTACTATGTGGACAGCAATGAGTAAGATATCATTAGTTCCTGTGTCTAGGTGCTTATTTCGGTGTGAACAGACCTTTGACTAGTTCATTTAGGTTACATTTCAACATAATGTAATATGGGCTATAGTAGGAGGGAGATGTGACGTAGACTGGTATTGCCAAGAGAGGCCACCCAGAGGAGGTATTGGATACCTAACCTGTCATGAAGGATCAAGTAGGTGCTCGCTGGGGAGGGAGAGGAGCTTGTTCCAGCCAAGGGTAGCAGCTTGGGTGCACAGACGAAAGGGCATGTAGGGACTTTATTTTGGGAAATTTGAGGAACCCTAGGGGGTTGGGGTATAAAATGCAAAGCGGAGGGGTGTGTGTGTGTGTGTGTGTGTGTGTGTGTGTGTGTTAGATATGAAGAGTTGGGGGAGGGTAATGTCAAGAGTTGACAGGAGTTCTAGGCTTAGAACAAGCAAGGACTCTGGGGAACTTTAATGAACTGGCCAGACTCCTGAAGCTGGCTGCTGGGCTGGGCTGATTAGTCCTAGGACCAGTTAGGCTTTACTGACTGCCAGCCTGGGCCACGCCTCACACACCTCAAATGCAATCGGGGATGGGAAGAGAGGAAGATGCAGTAGGCACTGACCTTCTGACCTTGGCAGGATGCATGAGCTGTTCTGCCCTTTCAGGAGGTTCTACCCCTCTGAGCTCAGTTCCCCTCCTCACTCTGTGATGACAGTCTTAGCACTCAAGATGCAGTGACCTGTCAGGAAGCGGGGGCAGGGGCCTGCTGTCTTCTTTTGAACTCGGTCTCCAGAGCCCAGAATATTAGGTTGTTGCTCAATGTTTGTTGAATGAATAACTGAATGTGAGAAGTTGTTGGAGAAGAACTTTCAGGAAGAAGTTTTGTGGTGATCTCCACCCAGGTCCCATGGTTGAAGTTTCAGCCCTTTGGAGGAAGGAGAGGTAAGGTTAATACGGGCTGGTATACAGGGTTGCTGTGGGCCCAGAGTGCAGGGGAGATGCCTGGTCCCCTCCTCCAGTCAGTCCTCCTTGGGCATAGTGAAGTCTCTGGGGAGGGCAGCACCCACGGCTCTGGCCTGGTCCCCACATTCCCACAGAAGTAGTGGTGAGAAGAGTCAAGTGAGCCAGGGAGAGCTGGGTTATTGCTGCTTGTGTGATCTCACCCTTCACCTCCAGTTCATGAAGTCTGAGGAAATTCAGGTTGCCTTTGATATTAACCTGCATGAAGACTATTAACCTGCATGAAGACTATTGAATGATAGCCTTCAGTTACTCTCTAGTCTCCAAATATGTCCTCTCTTTTTGCCCCATATCTTGACATGAGTGGTTCCTGTTCTTGGAGGGACTCCTGTTTCTTCTTCATCTAACACAGAGCTTCTGCTCATTCTTCAAAACCCTGGTAAGATATTGTTGCTTCACTGAAAACTCTCTGCCACCACCCAGTGTTCCTTGTTCTCCCCTTTGTGACCTTGTAACCTTGTCACAGTGCTCTCTGTTGTGTTGGAATAATCTGTTTACTTGATGTTTTAGGCCATTCTTGCACTGCTATAAATAAATACCTGAGACTGGGTAATTTAGAAAGAAAAGAGGTTTAATTGCCTCACAGTTCTGCAGGCTGTACAGGAAGCAAAGTGCTGGCATCTGCTTGGCCTTCCAGGCCTCAGGAAGCTTACAATGAGGCTGGAAGGCAAAGGGGAAGCAGGCCCGTCACATGGCCAGAGCAGGAGCGAGAGAGCCAGAGATTGGGTTGGAGGTGCCACTTACTTTTAAGTGACCAGATCTCACAAGAACTCACTCACTATTGCAAAGACAGTAATAAAAGAAATCAAGCCATGAGGAATCCGCTCCCATGACGCAAACACCTCCCACCAGGCCCCACCTCCGGCACTGGGGATTACAATTTAACACGAGATTTGGGTGAGAACAAATATCCAAACTATATCACTTGACTGCCTCTCCAGTGTGACTCTGAGTTTCAAGGGTAATAATCCTGTCTTAAAATTTATGTATATACAATTTACGTCACAGAGTCTCATTGTGAAAGAAAAAAAGCACATTAAAGGACATATCTAAGGCACTGGAAATAGATCATCCACAGTTATTCCTAAAAGGTAATGAGTAGTTGAATTAACAAAATACGGTATTTATGTACATGAGTGTTATCCAGCCATAAAGAGGAACATATGCTGCAACAAGGATGAGACTTGAAAACGTTCTGCTCAGTGAAATAAGCCAGACATAGATGGACAAATATTGTATGATTCCACATAGAGGATTTACCTAGAATAGGCAAATTCCTAGAGACAGAAAATAGAGTATAGGCTTCCAGGGACTGAAGGAAAAGGAAGAAAAGGAGTTATTGTTTAACGGGTTTGGAGTTTCTGTTTGGAATGATGAAAAGTTCTGGAATTAGTGGTGAATGTACTTAATGCCACTAAATCATACACATAAAAATGTTTGGTGTAGTACATTTTATTTTATGTATCTTTTACCAGAATTCTTTAAAAAAAAAAAAAAAACAAGAAGGGAAGAAACAAATGAAAAAATTTAGCAGTAAAGTGTTCCAATGACCCAAATGCAGAGAGTAGTACAAAAGTATGTGGACCAGTTACATGGGAGACGGCACTACAGGCTCTTTATCAAGAGAAGAAACCCAGGGGCTCACACTTGTAATCCCAGCGCTTTGGGAGGCTGAGGTGGGTGGATCACGAGGTCAGGAGATCGAGACCATCCTGGCGAACACAGTGAAACTGCGTCTCTACTAAAAATACAAAAAATTAAGCCGGGCGTGGTGGCACATGCCTGTAGTTTCAGCTACTCGGGAGGCTGAGGCAGGAGAATTACTTGAGCCTGGGAGGTGAAGATTGCAGTGAGCCAAGATCGCACCACTGCACTCCAGCCTGGGCAACAGAGCGAAACTCCATCTCAAAAAAAAAAATAATAAAAATTAAAAAAAAAAATGAGAAGAAACCCTATGTTCTTTCTCTTGACACATATTTAGGGAATCAGTAAGATTCCATCAACATAAGCATCATATTCTCTTATTTTTCTGCAAAATCATCAGCGGCAAGTGCTTTTTCTTAACATTAAAATATACCTATTCTGGCTGCGTACAGTGGCTCATGCCTGTAATCCTAGCACTTTGGGAGGACAAGGCAGGTGGATCACTTGAGTTCAAGAGTTCAAGACCAGCCTGGGCAACATGGTGAAACCCTGTCTCTGCAAAAAAAAAAAAATTAGCTGGGTGTGGTGGCACACCTTGTGGTACCAGCTACTTGGGAGGTTGAGGTGGAAGGATTGCTGGAACCCTCGAGGTTGAGGCTGCAGTGAGCCGAGATCACATCACTGTACTCTAGTCTGGGTGACAGAGTGAGATCCTGTCTGAAATAAATAAATAATTAAAAGTAAATTATACTTCTGTCTATGGAGTTTTACTTCACATGAGCTGAGAGAACTCAAACTTCGGTTATTGAAATGCTTTAGAAAATTGTTAAACTGTTT
This sequence comes from Colobus angolensis palliatus, assembly GCF_000951035.1. Lineage (NCBI taxonomy): Eukaryota > Metazoa > Chordata > Mammalia > Primates > Cercopithecidae > Colobus > Colobus angolensis. The sequence continues at coordinate 1,403,286 of NW_012119376.1, read as the reverse complement.
ATTTCTTTTAGTTTTAATCTGTGTTAGTTATGTGTGTGTGTGTGCATGTATGTGTATGTGTATATGTGTATGTGTGTGTCTGTGTATATATATACCACTGCACTCTAACCTTGGCAACAGAGTGAGACCCTGTCTCTAAAAAATAATAAAAAATAAGTCAATAATAAAATAAGTTGGCCAGGTGCAGTGGCTCATGCCTGTAATCACAGCACTTTGCATGGCTGAGACAAATAATTAATAATACCCAAGAGTAAAAATTAAGTAAACAGTTATAACATGATTCATCATTTTATTTATTTTATTTGCTGGATTGGAGCCTGCTGTTATATCACATAAAACATTTGCTAGGATTTTGTATTTTTAACACCCAGGCACATTTATGGGAACTCATTAGAGGGGGAAGCCTGGATTTAAAGTTTCCCTTCATGAAACAGTTAAAGAGCAAGAGGTGTATTGTGTGGGACGTGAAGCACGTCATGGCTGAGCTGCTGACGAGGCCTCCGCTGTGCTTTGCATCATGTAAGGGCTCAGCACCCCAAAAAGGTGCCTGGTAAATGCTGCTGGCTGATCGGACGGCAGTTCTCGGAAGGCCTGCTGATCAGAAACAGAGCCTTTGGCAGAATCTAAATGGCAGAGTCACAAACAGTAACAGGCCCTAAAAATAACAACTACAACCTCAGCAAAAGGAAAACCTTCTATGTGGGAAGTATAATGGGAAATGTATTGATTGGTATTTTTCTCCAGATATACGAATAGTGATCACAAGTAGAGATGCTCCCCTTTTCTACAAAGGAAAAAGTGTAAAACAGTGGTTTTACAATGTAGTAAAACCAATAAAATGGTGGTGTAAAACATTGGTCACCATCAGCAGAATCTTCTAGCAAGAATGGCAGTTCAAGTCAATAAATATGTTTGATGAATGTTGTGGTTGTAAGTGGCTAGAATGGAATGAAAATCAGCTTTCATGTATCCATTCTCTCATTCTTCTCATTTTAATGAGCACCTACTACATGCCAGGCATTGTTCTAGGTATGTGGAGGATATTGGTGAGCCTAGCCAAGATTAAATTCTCTCTGCTCAGATACAGAAAATAAGGGATACACATCATACATAAATATATTAGAAATATGTTAGAAAGTGGAAAAAGTAAGCAGAAAAAAGAAAAAGTACAGCAGCAGAGGAAATTCAAGAGCACCAAAAAATGGTGGGCATGGGGCAGGAGCATTAGGTGGGCAGGGACAGCTCTGCTGAGATGGTGATAAGTGAACAGAGTCCTGGAGCACAAAGCCAGTGGATGATGGAGGAAGAGGGTTCTGGGTAAAGGAGGTAGGAAGGCCCCAGAATGGAACCTGCCAAGCTGGATCTGGGCCTGTGGTTGCTGCAGGGTGGAGTGAGGGCAGGGTCTTGCGGGCTTTCACTTTGGGCGGGAAGGGGAGTCTGTGCAGGGTCCGGAGCAGAGGAGTGAACTGACCTACAGATAATTTTTAAAAAGCATTCACTTTGCTGCTGTGTTGGAAATAGAGGGTAGGGGCATGGGCAGGGTGGAAGTCAAGAGGCTTGTTAGAGGTTATCCTTAGGTTCCAGTGAGACATAATGAAGGGCTGATCACCAGCCTCCAACTTCTGGGCTCAAGCAACCCTCCTGCCTTAGCTTTCTGAGTATCTAGGCCTTCTGGTGCATAACATCATGCCCTGCTAGTTTTCCTATTTTTTGTAGAGATGTCATCTCACTGTGTTGCCCAAGCTGGCCTTGAACTTCAGGCCTCAAGCAATCCTCCTGCCTCAGCTCCCAAACAGCTGGGATTTCAAGCATGAACCACTGCATCTGGCCAGTTTATTTTATTACTATATTTATTTACTTATTTTGTAATTTTTTTTAGAGACAGGGTCTCACTCTGTTGCCCAGGCTGGAGTTCAGTGGTGCAATCATAGCTCACTGCAGCCTCCAACTCCTGGGCTCAAGCCATCCTCCCACCTCAGCCTCACAAGTAGCTGGGACTATAGGCACATGCCACTATGCCCAGCTATTTTTTTTTTTTTGGTAGACACAGGGGTCTTACTATGTTGCCCAGGCTGATGTTGAACTCCCGACCTCAAGCAATCCTCCTACCTTGACTTTCTAAAGGGTTGGGATTACAGGTGTGAGCCCACTGTGTCCAGCCATTTTTTTAGTAAAATTTAAATATAAACCAAAAGTAGACAGAATAGTCTAATGATCCCTCATGCACACAGTCCCGGTGCCTGTTACTAACTCATAGTCAAAATTGTTTCTTCCTCATGCCTATCTGCTTGCCTTCCCCAACTAGAATATTTTAAAATAAATTCCAGACATCATATCATTTTTCCTGTAAATATTTCAGCATGTAATACTAAAGAATAAGGACTTTTCAAAAAAAAAAAAAAAAACCGCAATGCCACTATCATACTAAAAAAAAAGATTAACATTAATAACATTGGCTAGTCAGTTGGCATTCAAATTTCCCCCATTGTCTCATCAATGAGTGTTTGGATCAGGATCCAAATAAGTTTGACCCCTTCCATTTGGTTCAGAATTTCCTTTTGAAGTGTCTCTGTAGATTCGTCTAAAGCCATTAGCAGCCACACACTCAGTTCTGTGCTCCCCATCATCTACATGTTGTGCTCCTTTCTGTGTCTTTCCCAGGGCAGTGACCTCTCTTGTCGCTGTAACACTTTCACTTCTTTAATCCACTACCTCGAAGCACCAAAGTGATTTTAGCACCCCAAGTATTCTGGAGTCATTGTGAAAGCTGCAGATGTGGTTTAAGTGTGTTTGGCTTTTGAAAACCCCCAAAAATCTAGATATGCAGCAAAATTCATGGTTCCCTCCCTCCCTTGTTCTCTCATTTAGAGAACAGAGACACTTTCTCCTCTAGCTTTCTCCATACGGGCTTTGGTCTTTGATTTTTTATTTTTTATTGATTTTTTTTTTTTTTTTTTTTTTTTTTTTTGAGACAGAGTCTTGCTCTGTCTTCAGGCTGGAGTGCAGTGGCATGATCTCGGCTCACTGCAACCTCTTCCTCCCAGGTTCAAGTGGTTCTCCTGTCTCAGCTTCCTGAGTAGCTGGGACTACAGGCCCAGGGCCACCACGCCTGGTAAATTTTTGTATTTTTAATAAAGACAAGGTTTCACCATATTGATTAGGCTAGTCTTGAACTCCTGACCTCAGGTGATCCACCCACCTCGGCCTCTCAAAGAGCTGGGATTACAGGTGTGAGCCACCGCCCCCTGTCTTCGATTTTGAAATGCCAGTTTACATCAGCTAGAACCTTCCCTACTCTGGGGTACTGAGTTGAGGAATGAACTTCCCTCTTTGTGGTTTGCTCTGTGAAACTTTTGACCTGTCTGTGTATTCCTTAGATGTATCGAGATTTAAGGTATGCTCTGAGACTGGGGAGAGAAGAGGATGGGTTTTAAAAACAGAAAAAATCGAAGCATTAAGCGTCAAACTTTACTACTAGAAAGGTTCCAGCGATTCCCACTACTCTGTCATGCCCTGGAGAGAATTTCGGTATAATTGCTATGCATCTTTTCACAAAATTATAATCACATACACAATTTTACCCTTCCTAAATTCACCATGATATTATAAACACTTATTTTCTGTTGTTACATATTTTCCTTTACCTTGATTTTTAAAAGATCCATAGTATCCAGGCCTTCTTCCTTGGAAAGACAAAACCACTGAGTAGTGACACTCAGAGTTTCAGAGTTAAGGGAACTGCATCCCAGGCCTGGTTTTGCCACCAACTAGAGATACCATCAAAGCACTGTCCCCTGAGTTCCCTGAGTATTCTCCTCCATTAAATGGGTACCATAATTCTTATTTCACAGGATTGTTACAGAGATGAGATGAATTAAGGTTATAAGGCCCTCTTAAACTCTAAATGAATATTCAAAAATAAGATGTTAATGTCTATCTTTAGAGGCAGTAAGCAAAGCTGTAGAAACTAAGTAGTTAGTTCTCCCTGCTGATCAAGGCTAGGGTACTCAAACCTTGAATCTAGAGCCCAACCCTTAAGGAGGGAGAACCTGTGTGCTCCAGCTGCTGGCTCAGGGTAGGGGCTTTTCCTCCCACGTGTAAGCAAGAAGAATCACTAAAACAGAGTTCAAATATTCAATCCAGAAAGCAATCAGTAATGGAAGAATTGTAGCTCTGGTTTCTTCATAAATGGAGCTGATAATCCCAGATACTTCTGATAATTTATTGAAGGTTTATGAAATTTTCTTAGTCTTCCCATGCTTTTGTATTTTGATTTTTTAGAATGAATGTACTTCAAGTTTAGCATGTCCCTTATACACTGTAGGAGTATGATAGATCTATGTTGACCTGAGTGAAGGTATGAGCAGAGAATTATTCATGCAAGTATGGTATTATTTACATTTCTCTTATTATTGAGCTGGTGATGCCAGTATTTCTATGGAATAATAGATCAATGGGCACATTTTGGATTCGATTAATCAAAGCTACAGATGTGGTCTGACAATTCCTCTCATCCACTCAGTTCTGCTCTCTTGGTTGCTTTCTCGATTCCTATTCCCACATATATTTCTCCCTGGAGACTGTTTTCTTCTGGACGAGTCTCTTAATCTTCCCAACCCATATTTGGAGAGATGTTTAGTGCTCACCCATGACCATGAGAAAGTGTTGCACTTTCTGGCCTCCCTTGCAGTTAGGCAGGGCTATGTGATTGGTTCCAGCCAGTGTGGGCTGTGAGGGAAAGAAGTGTGTCACTTGTGGGCTGAGACACTGAGAAGCTCATGCATAATTCTCCAGGCTTTCTTTCATCACCTCGTCAACTGAGGAGGCCACAAGTTCAGGATGTCATAGCCACAGGATGCTGGAGCCGCCATTGGCCTCAACTCTGAGTCACCATGGCAACAATCTCCTTGGAGAATTATGTGGCCCACAATGGGCTTTATATAATTGAGAAATCCATTTTTGTGATGTCAGGCCAATGAGATCTGGGGCTTATTTGTGACAGTGGTACAATTGTGTTTATTCTGACTACACATTCCATCCCTAAAATGGCCTCAGTTTGTTCTCTGATTTTAAACCTTTCTTGTATGAGGAGAGCACATCCTGAAAATTTTGATGTGTTTATATTATTTAGATTATCTTGCCATATTTTCCAAACTGTGGCCTACATGCCACTAGTGGTATGTGAGATATTTTTATGTGGAACATAGATAGACATATCTGTTTTTTAAATATTTATTTACATGTATAATTCGCTTCCACTTATGGCAAGTGATGTGTCTTTCCCATTCTTAGTAGTTGCATAAGTGCTTTTTTTTACAATAACATTGGAGAAAATGAAGTGACTTAAGGAGAAATATCCAGTAGATAAAAGTATAATTATGTGCAGGTATGGCAAAAGTCTGAGAAATGCTGTTCAAATGACGGAAGATTTGGGAAGTGCTGTGTATGCTAAATTATATGGTGGAATGTCTTAAAGAAATCTCCACCAGACCAGGAGGTTTTCGTTTTTGACAACCAGTTCACAGCATTCGATTCAGTAGATGTTTTTCAATGAATAAACATTACTAAAAAATGTTTATGTTTAAATCTGGGAACCTAAATAATAAAAGTCCCAGTCCAATCCTTTGAGGTGAATTTCATTGTTTTTCTCCATATTCTCTGCTTTTAAGAGATGCTGTTTCCCATAAGTGTGTTAGGCTCAAATCAGATTTAACCAAAGATCAGCATTCATGGCATCATAACATTTAAGAATTTAAAATGTTGCGTGCATGACATTTTTAAAAATAATGATTTGCTTTGCTGATATTCAGAAACAAGGTTGCTGTTGGTCTCAGTCACAGGTGGAGCCCCATTTGTTTTTCCATTCAGTCACCCGCTGGCCCTAATCACAAATGTCTTTGTATTCACGGTCATCTTATGCAGGGTTTGTACTTCCGCTCCTCTCACTGTGCTGGAGATTAAAATTTGAGATGAGGAGTAACAAACTTGCCTGTGACATGAAAGTAAATATTACTGCTTTTGGGGCGTGCATTTCAAATACAGCCATGAAAATGTTCTATCAACAGCTTTCTATCAATTCGCAGTTTTGTGCCTTTTCAGTTCAGCTCCCAGAGCTGGTCCTGATGAGGTGAACGGCGACTCACCCCAGGTGTGGCAGCCCTCTCCCCACTCTGCTGGGGCTTTCCCTCTCCCTCTTTGCTCTCCTTTCCTAATCCCCACACGTTTTTATGAAGACCAGTCCTTTGCACAGCAGCCATGGCCAGCGTGAGGTGCATGTGCAAGTGGAGAAGCAGCAGGTCCATCGACTCATTCTGGCAGGGGGCCTCTAGCTTATTGAGTACACTTTTGACAGTGGAGAGGCTGCTTTATTGCAAATCCCTCCCTCACTCCTCCCGTTCTTCCAAAATTCAGGCTGAGGATCATTGCCCTGATTCCCTAACCTAAGAGATGGCTCTGAAAGTGGTGATTGATGTTTATCAAATGCCCCTGAGACTCGAAAAGGCAAATTATGTTCCTATTTTTCATGAAATTTTAAAAACTTTCTAATTTAAGATCATTTAAATTTTAGCTGCTGTGAAACTGGTACATGGAGTTCTCGTATACTCTTCACCTGGCCTCCCCAAATGATAATATCTTACAAAACTGTAGTACTATGATGGAAATCAGGAAGCGAATGTAGGTAAAGAGCAGTACAGTACAGTACTTCTAACTAATCTGCAGCTCTCATTCAAATTTAGCCAATTATCCCACTAACAATTATCATTGTTAGTAGCAATTATCATTGGAGTGTTTACCAGATGATGACTTTCTAGTTATCACTCTTTCTGCATTTATTACTTGGAATTCTACTACAGTGAAGAGCTACCTCTTCTGAGCTATTTATTCATTCAGTTATTTCTTTGTATAGTGTGGACTCATGGATATTTACTTTATCCTACAATCCATTCCTATCATTATTTATTTATTTATTTATTTATTTTTTTTTTTTTTGAGACGGAGTCTCACTCTGTCGCCAGGGCTGGAGTGCAGTGGCCGGATCTCAGCTCACTGTAAGCTCCGCCTCCCGGGTTTACGCCATTCTCCTGCCTCAGCCTCCCGAGTAGCTGGGACTACAGGCGCCCGCCACCTTGCCCGGCTAGCTTTTTGTATTTTTTAGCAGAGATGGGGTTTCACCATCTTCGCCAGGATGGTCTCGAACTCCTGACCTCGTGATCCGCCCGTCTCGGCCTCCCAAAGTGCTGGGATTACAGGCTTGAGCCACCGCGCCCGGCCTACTTTATTTTTTTTTTAAGAGACCCTCCAGCTCTGTCATCCACGCTGGTGCAGTGGTGGCAGTCATAGCTCACTGCAGCCTCAAAGTCTTGACTGAGCTCAAACAATCCTCCCACCTCAGCCTCCTGAACAGCTGGGACTACAGGTGTGCACTGCCACGCCTGGTTAGTTAAATATACATAGAGAGAGAGAGAGAGAGAGAGAGAGAGAGATGCAGTCTCTCTGTGTTGCCCAAGCCAAACAATCATTACTCATTTTGTTGCCCAAATTGTTGTACAATTGGCTATTGAGAGTTTGGTACAAGTTTACTCCTGTGTCCATTTGCCATGCTCCCATCATTAAAAAAAAAAAAAAAAAAAATCATTTCCTTACTTTCCAGGACTACAAGGCGTTCCAGACTCATCTTGTGCTTTCTGTGTCCCTGCTTTAGAATCAGTCTTTTCTCCTATGAGCCCTGGTTTCAGTATTATTTTAACGTTAGGTTTATAACATTCTGTTCATGTTCTTGGAAAATTAATATTTACCATATGGGAGATCTCCATATAGGAGATATTAGATATTCTTCTACTATCTACATCTGATTTCTTATGAAACACTGGTCCCAACATGTTAGATTATGAGGAGCATAGCCTGTTTTGATACATATGGTAAAAAATGGGAAGCCACACAATAAGGATTTTTACCAAAAAATCTGTTTTACTCTTTCTTGCTTCTATATTTCTTTTTAGTAGGTAACTACAGGTCCAATATCTTTTAGACATTTTGTTATTTGTAGACTTTGTTTTTTGCTAAGAAATTCTTTTTGCCCCATATAAATATCTTTTGCAGTTTAGCTCCTCACTGGCTTGGATTCTCCCCTCATTTTATTTTGTCCTGACACTTTCCCTCTTTGCTGATTTCTTGATAATAGCATCTCTGCTTCTCTGGATCTCATGCCAGTTTTCCAGTCAATCTGATCAATATAGATAGCCTCAACACTGAGATGGACCTAAAAGTTTCTTGACCAAACCTAGAGTCTAATGACTCCATCAAATGTATCCCAAATACATATTTTTTTCTAAATCGCACATGTGTGAGTGTGTGTGACTATGTGTTTATTATAGAGATTGATTCATACTCAAACACTAACAGTGGTTTTTTGTTGTGTATTTGTTTTTGTTTGTTTGTTTTTTGTCATTGTGGTTGTTGTTTTTGAGACAGAATCGCTCCATTGCCCCAGGCTGGAGTGCAGTGGCGCGGTCTAGGTTCATTGCAACCTCCACCTCCCAGGCTCAAGCGATTCTCATGCCTCAGCCTCCTGAGTAGCTGGGATTACAGACACGTGCCACCACGCCCAGCTAATTTCTGTATTTTTAGTAGAGACAGGATTTCGCCATGTTGGCCAGGCTGGTCTCAAACTCCCAACTTCAAGTGATCCACCTGCCTCAGCCTCCCAAAGTGCTGGGATTACAGCCATGAGCCACTGCACCCAGCCAACAGTGGTTTATTTTCTTTTGAAATTCACAAATCTTACTGCTACGAATCTATTATCATCAAATTCTAAAAGCATGATGTCTTTTATCTGTGGAAGTTTGGTTGTCATCAGATATGAATCCAAAATAAAAAATGAAATGGTTTTTGCTTTCTAATTTGGAATAATTTTGTTCTCATAGACCCTTCTCTAGGTATATGTATGATTTTCTTACATATTGCATTTCATTGTATATTATATTCATGATCTTCCCACTCAGAACTAGTAGGGTCCTGTGGTAAACATCTGTTGAAAATGCCTTAGTGTTATATTCCTGTGGGGAAACCACCTCTACCCCACATTATCAACCACATGAATTGGAGAGATTGACCCATTCTTTGTTCCTCGGCTCTACTTGGCTCTGGCCAATCAGCGATGGCTGCATGCTTGGCTTAAGGGTGTGTCCGTGATCCAATGCTTGGAGACTTTCACTAGGGCTTTATGGAAGTTTCTTCTCTTGTCCATGGAGGTCCCTGGATGCTACATTGTTATGATTGTCATCAATGGGAGCCAGCCCAACTGTGAAGGTTAGGAGGGAAGATCCTAGAGAATTTCTGAGCTTTGAGAATGAATGCAATTAAGCCTGAGGCCAAACCAGTTTTGTGAACCCATCAATTTTCCTTCCTTTTTTTTTTTTTCTAAGTATTTTTGATTTCGGTTTCTGTAGCTTGGAAAAGTTTGTTGATAACAGATCTTTTTCTGTGCATTCTATCGTGTTATTTGTGCCTGTGTTGGCACTTATCTTAATTATGTGGCTGTTTTTCTTCAACTAAATTATGGTGTCCTTGAAACTGTGGACTAAATCACTTACCTGCCTTTCTTATATTTCTGTGGAGCTTAGTCCTTCCATTTAGTTGCACTCTGAAGGCCTAATTTCCACCATGCCCAGAACTGGGTCTGGTTCTTCATAACTGTTTATGGAATCATGAATTTTATTTAATATACTACCTGTATTCGTTTTCTATCATTGCATAGCAAATTACCACAATCCTAGTGACTGAAACAAGTTACAGGTTCCATGGGTCAGGAGCTTGCAAGCAGCTCAGCTGGGTTCTCTGCTTAGGGTCTTGCCAGGTCACACTCAAGGTGTCAGCTGGGCTGTGTTCTCATCTGGAGCCTGACTGGGGATGAATCTGTTTCTAAGCTCATTACGCCCGCAGGCAGAATTCAATTCATGCAGCTATGTGGCTGAGTGCCCCTGGTTTGCTGGCTGTTCACTGGAAGCCTCTTCACTAGAGGCTCTCACTGTGGGCTTCCTCAGTGTGGCTGCTCAGTTCCTTAAGGCAGGTAGGAGAATCCCTGTCTCTAGTTCACTAAGGCAGAGTCTTACATAATGTAACATAATCACAGAGTGGTGTCCTGTTCCCTTTGACACATTCTATCGATAAAAACAAGTCACAAGTTTCATCTACGCTCAAGGCTAAGGGATTATACAAAGGCATGGGCATTCGTGGTCTGTCCTCCATGCTACCTTAAAAGTTCCTGTTCAAAGAGCTTTCTTTAAACATAAAAGTGGTTTGATGTCTGTCAACATTGATACCTCTCGTAACAGGCAACTAGATTTGTAAAGTTATAATTACTTTTTTTTCTACTCAGGAGAGGCATTAAGTTTGCTTGAAATTTCTTCTTATGATCACCTGTATTTTCTTTAGGTTGAATCGTTTTGCAAATACTGGTAAAATGATTCCCCGGGATGTGTTTAACTTTTCTAAATAGTTTTATGTTCTTTTGATGGCATTAAATAAAAGCAGTGGCTCTGAGTTAGTCATGTTGGAAATTTGATGTGAGTATTTTCCAAGAGCCCAAAGGACTAAGCACTGTCTCCTACGAATATTTCATTTTTGTTCTAAATGTAACAGCTGGCCTTCTCCTCCTTTCCCCCCATATTTTAGAAGCTAAAGGCATGGTGTAAAACAACAACAACAACAACCTCCTACACTCCTTTACCCAAAGTAAAAATTAACACATTAGTAGACTTGTGAAATTTGGCCAGATTTTCCTTTATGCAGAATGCCTAGATGTTGGCTGGCAGATTAGATTTCTCAATATTTACTTGGCTAGTTAATGATAACAAATAATCCATTTGGAGCATAATTAAGAGATAATAAGCAAAAAATAGGCAAATTAAATAATCATCAACACTCTGAAAGCATTTTCAGCCAGTAAATTATTTTCTTGCATATATTTTCATATTTTTAATATTTTACTTTACATCTGCTAATTAATTTCTCCATTTTGTTTATACATAGACTTTGAACATCATGATTTCTACCCATGGTTTATAGTTCTAAGAGATATCGTAGCTTTCTCTTTTACAAAAGTCTTTTAAAAATAACTTATCGTAAAGAGGTTTTAAACATCATTTTACATAATTTGTGTACTTTTTTATAAGCACGATGTCTTAATTTTCTAGCACACCAGGAAATGTTATAATGTGACTTAGTCTTTATATGAATGATCTGTCCTTTATATTCTTGATGACGAACTATCAAAACGCCAGTTTTAGAGGATGGCATTCAGAAAGACCGACTTGGAGAAAAAGCGCTCCCTAGCTGCTGTTTTACAGCGTGGACACTAGATGGTGCAGTGGTCACACTGATCAGCCAATGTACTATTGGTGCGACACCGGAGACTTAATGTTTGTGCTTAATAGCTTCCATTGAAAAGACAGATGTACCTATAAATATATTGTTTAAATAGTTCTCTCTCGTAAAGTACTGAAGTCCTTGAGAAGTAGTATGAGATAAATTACGTTTTGTTTTTAACTATTTGATGTTTTTAATGTTTATTTATCTTCCAATCTATTAAAACTTTTATTGAACCATTTTGTTAAGTAAAAATCCAGTCCCTCTTGGGGTAAATTGTTTAGAATACAATTGATTCTTAAGTACATTAAGTCTTTCTAAGTGGACATGTGTTTTCAATTTAGAAAAAAAAAAAAAAGTCTATGTTCCAGTTCTTCGAACAAATATTTTTGAAGTTTTTTAGAAACTTTTTTAGAGTTGCTGTTTTCAGCCAATAGAGCATAATCACATTTCTGGAATGAGATATGTCAGACAAAGCCAATGTCCTTGACTAAACTGAATCTTTTCTAAATTGATGTCCAACAGAACTAACGTAGATGTTATAATCTGCATAACCAAAGGGTTTTTCTTTATCTTGGCTGGAAACTTGGAGCATCTGCGAACTTTGTGTCTTCACATTAGATTACTCTTTGTGTGCTAGAATTTGTGATCCAAGCCTGAATCCTTTAATTACCTTTGAGTTATATAACACCCAGGGGACAAACTGGAAGAGATGCTGCTGTATAACACTCCGCTCTCATGACATAGTTTTGGAAGGTCTCTCTTCTCACGCATTTTCTAGATTACGTATTTTACAAGTCATGGGGTGATTTTCTGTTCCTGAAAAAGCAAGTTTGCTGAATTGCATTAATTCAAAAAGAAGCTGTGCTTAAAAATACAAGAAAAGAAAAAGTTTAACAGATTTTACATTTATTTACTTTAAACATAGTGTTCATGACTACCTAAATGGCTTCAAGGGAAGTTTATTTCTAACATTTAGCTTTTCAGTTTTAGAACAGAAGTTGAAAGAGGGAATATTTGTGGTTTTTAAAGTTAACCTAAACATTATTTGAAGAGAGGCTGGGTGCGGTGGCTCATGCCTATAATCCTGGCACTTTGGGAGGCAGAGGTGAGTGGATCACTTGAGATCAGGAGTTCGAGACCAGCCTGGCCAACATGGCAAAGTCCCATCTCTACTAAAAAAACAAAAATTAGCTGGGCGTGCTGGCGCACACCTGTAGTCCCAGCTACTTGGTAGGTTGAGGCACGAGAATCACTTGAACCCAGGAGGCCAAGGTTGCAGTGAGCCGAGATCATACCACTGCACTCCAGCCTGGGTGACAGAGTGAGACTCTGTCTCAAAAAAAAAAAAAAAAAAAAAAAAAATTTGAAGAAGATTAAATTTTCTGACACTGCTTGTGTTGTAGGTATATACTACTTAAAGCTCTATGCTAACACACACAAAAAGCAACAAACTACTATGTCAGATTACATATGTATGTGCTTTAATTTGTATGAAATATATTTTGGGGGTTGTGATTTACCTTTTACCTTTATAATTAGGTGAACTTCTTTTGAGAAGTTGAATGAAATGTAAAAAACATTTTTCAATTTTTTTTAAGAACACCAAGAATTTTGCTGTGGTGGATCTTCTGGTAGAGGGAAGATTCAGTCTTTTTAAATTTTATTTTAGCATGCTCTGTGTCCAAAACCCTGTGCCAGGCAACAAAAAAGACACATAAAAGTAGCCACCTTGGTCCCTGCCCTTGGGTGCTCACAGTCAAGGTCATCAGTATTTTAAAATAAAATATCACCTAACATAGCGAAATAAAATTATGATCCCAAATAGCCATAGAGAAGATGAGAGAAGGACCCTAGGGGTTAAAAGGGTCAGGAGAGGCTTTGTGAGAATGGAAACATTGAATAGTATTAAAGATTATATAAGATTTTGATTTAGCAAAAAAAGGTGTGGAAAAAACTCCAACCAGGAAAAGTGTGATGAGCAGAGGCATTGAGATGAGAAAGTCCTGTGTGAGTTTTCAGTTTGGCTGGAATTACAAGCTAGGAGAAGAGGAGATGAAACCATATTGATATAGCGGAACCCTATTGTGCAAGGCTTTGAATCACAAAACTCAGACATTTGAACTACAGTCTCTAAACAGTAGATAACAGTTGAAAATGTTTGGGTACCAGTGTGGGATCCTGAAAACCATTTAAAGAGATTAACCTAGTAACCATATCATCTATGGGAAAAAAAAAGTGAGAAAGGAGAGATACAAGGAGAGCCGTGAAGCATCTGTTTAAGTAACTTACATATGAAATAAGAGCTTCGCAGAAGGTTCAAGAAGTGCAGACAGAAACAAGGGATAGTGAGAGGTATGGTGAGAGAAATATGACTATCGATATAACATTATAGTAGCATGTACTGTGCGGGTAAGTTCTCCTTATTTATTTTTCTAGATTAGTCTAAATTTGGTCTAAGACACTCCTTCCCCCGTTCATTTGCCAACGCCTGTGAGAATTCCACAACCAGCTTGCTTACTAAGCCCCTCCCTTTCCCTCTCATGGATTAAATCAGCTGTAGTCCAAATGCAAAGAGGGAAGCAGCCTCATTTACTGTTGTTCCTTCACAAAGGAACCATTGCAATCAAGTGTAGGGCTCCATGGCAGCTGGAGAGGGGTCCCCAGACCTCCATCCTCATGGCCCAGGATGGGGAAGTCACAGCCAGATTTAGCAGTTCCCCTTCGTCAGTGCAATGCCTCATCCTCCATGTTTCCCCTTCCAGGATGATCTAGTTTGATTCAACTCTTCTTGGCCCTTAACTTTCCTCAGGGAGGCAGGGGAGCCCAGAAGCCAAGAGAGCAGATACCTGGCATTAGGCTCTCCCCATGAGAAGGGTTGAGCATGGTAGCTGTGGAAGGATGTGTAGGTTGTTCATTGCTCAAGAGCATTGACTGTGGGGAAGAATGGGACCGAAATGCGGCCTGTACCCTGCTTGCCAAGCTGGGTACAAAATCACTCCTGCCAACAGCAAAAGGACCTTTTTAAAAAATTTGCTCTTGACTTGGATGCTGAGGGCTACATGGAGGGCCTGGACAACGAGGAGATGATGAGGAGGAGGAGGAGGAGGAGAAGAGGAGGATGAAGACAGTTATAATGATGAAGAGGTAGATGATGAAGAAGATGAAGAAGACCTTGGTGAAGAAGAAAGGAGTCAGAAGTGAAAACAACTCAAAGATGAGGGAGAAGATGATGACCAAGTGGAATAATGTATTTTCAAAAATGCCTGTTGTGATTTGTGTTTTTACCCATATCCCCTCTACCCTCATAATCCTGCCCCCAAACCTTTTTATTTCATTTTATTTTATTTTATTTTGTTTTATTTTTGAAACAGGGTCTTGCTCTGTCACCCAGGCTGGAGTGCAGTGGCGTGATCATGGCTCACTGCAACCTCCGCCTCCAAGGTTCAAGCCATCCTCCTGCCTCAGCCTCTTGAGTAGCTGGGACTACAGGTGCACGCCACCACCCCTGGCTAATTTTTGCGTTTTTTGTAGAGATGGGGTTTTGTCATGTTGCCCAGGGTGGTCTTGAACTCCTGGGCTCAAGTGTCCCCCGCAACTTGGCCTCCCAAAGTGCTGGGATTACAGGCATGATCCACCGTGACCCGCTCCAAAACTTACTTTTTTCTTATTGTAACATTGCTATGGGAACAAGAGGGGAAAGCTGTACTGGGGGTTGTTGGAGGAGGGAAAGTGTGGGGGAATAAAATACTATTTTTATTGTCAAAAAATTTGCATAAAGGAAACTTATGGGCCAAGGAAGGTCCCGGTTGAAGGAAGGAAAACATTTTGTTTTGCAGGGAGGATGAGTCTTCAGTAGAAAACAAAACAACAAGAACAACAACAAAGCATCCCCCAAACCAGCAAAAAATGCCAATTTTAGCAAATTGCCCTACTACGTGTGTAGTTTTTAAGTAGATTTTCATATATAAGGGAGACAAGGAAAGAAGCGAGCGGACAGCTGTGATGAAAGAGCTGAAGGAACTCCCTCGATAAGGCACTATCTCAGAGAAGGCACTTCTTTGGGGGTCACTCAGTAAGACCTGGGAAGGTGAAGGGAAGGGGCCTCTTCTGCAGATGGTAGCCTGGAGGAGAAGCCCCTTTTCCACTGCAATAAGAGGAACGATGGGAAGAATGAGTGGGTATGTGTATTCAGTATCTATCGCTGTATGAAAAACTACCCTGCAGTGCAGCTGCTTAGGAAATACATTTACTGTTTCTGTGGGTCAGGAATCCAGGCACATTTAGCTGGGCCCTCTGGCTCAGTATCTCTCCCAGATTGCAATCAAGGTATGCGCCAGGGCTGCAGTCATCTTCTGGCTCTGCCGGGAGGAGCTGCATCCAAGCTGACTCACGTAGTTGTTGGCAGGGTTCCGTTTTCTGTGAGCTGTGGGACTGGGGACCTCAGGTCCCCACGGGCTGTTGTTTTGAAGCCCATCCTCAGTTTCTTGCCACGTGGGCCTCTCCATAGGGCAGCTCACGACATGGCCACTGTCTTCTCTCAGCACGAGCCAGAAAGCAAATCAAGAGAGGGACAGCAAGATGGGAGTCATGATCTTTCTGCAGCCTCGTCTCAAAAGTGATATCCCATCCCTTTAGAAGGAAGTCACTTGGGGCGGGGCGCAGTGGCTCACGCCTGTAATCCCAGCACTTTGGGAGGCCGAGACAGGTAGATCACAAGGTCAGGAGATCGAGACCATCCTGGCTAACATGCTGAAACACTGTCTCTACTAAAAATACAAAAAAATTAGCTGGGCATGATGGTACTCAGCAGTAATCCCAGCTACTTGGGAGGCTGAGGCAGGAGAATTGCTTGAACCCGGGAGGCAGAGGTTGCAGTGGGCTATCACACCACTGCACTCCAGCCTGGGGACAGAGCAAGACTCCATCTCAAAAAAATAAAATAAAAGAAGGGAGTCACTTGGTCCAGGCCATCCATAATGTGGGTGGCTGAAGGAACATGAAGATAAATGTCTCTGAAGATAAGAAGGTGAAATAATTGAGAGGCTTAGGTTTTGGATGGGCCACCTACACAAATGAAGTGACCCAGAATGCTGAGGGAACCTGGTTGGAGGTAAACTGGGAGCTGGGTGCTAAAACTTCCAAGGTGGGAGACAGAGTGACACGAGGTGTTGAGATTACAGAAGGGACCATTTCTGGCAACACAGCAGACCAGGTATCCTAAAAAGTCTTCCATTACAGAACACCTACAAATCAGGAACTCAAAAACAGATATATTCTTTAAATGTCTAGCCAACATTTTGGAAAACTGTGGGAAATTCCTCAGGGCCAGAATCAGAGGGAGTTAGACACCAGGGTGATAAGCAGACACTGAAGGCAAGGCCAACCTCAGGGCTTGGCTCCATCTGCTAGAACTTTACCCTTGTTTTCGAGTCTCTGTGTGGACAGGGAATGAGGGTTACCTGGTTTCTGCTCCTCTGACATCTGTAGATGTCTGTAATTGACCGGGAGGTATGAAGATGACTGTATCAAGTTATCCTCCTGGCCAGGCGTGGTGGCTCATGCCTGTAATCCCAGCACTTTGGGAGGTCAAGACAAGGAAGGAGGTGAACAGACAGGTGTGATGGAAGAGCACAAGGAACCCATCAGTCAGGCATGATCTTAGAGAAGGCGCTTGTTTGGGGTTATTCAATAAGACCTGGGAAGGTGAGAAGGGATCTTTTCTTCAGATGGTGGCCTGGAGGAGAAGCTCTTTTTCCATTGAAATAAGAGAAATGGCAGGAAGGAAGAGAAATGGCGGGAAGGATGAATGGATATGTGATATAGCAATTATCTATTGCTGTATCACAAATATGGATCACTTGAGTCTAGGAGTTTGAGACCAGCCTGGGCAACATGATGAAATCCTGTCTCTACCAAAAAATACAAACATTAGCTGGACATTGTGGTATGTGCCTATAATCCCAGCTAGTCAGGAGGGTGAGGCAGGAGGATCACCTGAGCCTGGGAAAGTCAAGGCTGCAGTGAGCCGTGATCACGCCACTGCACTCCAGCCCGGGTGACAGAATGAGAACCCTGTCCCCCTCCCCAGACCCCTAAAAAGAAAGAAAATTATCCTGCCCTTGCCTATGACTTAGATGAACCCAGTCTGATTTTTGCAGTTATACTTGGGGATGGCAAAAGGTAGAATCCTGGGCATTGGCATGAAGGCCTTGGGTCTTAATGCCTAAGTGAGTCACATAAACCCTGGACAAAAGGCTGTACCGTCAATAAGAGGAAAAGCTAGAAACAAAAATCTATCACTCGCATAAAAATTCATAACTGTAGTCCACACCCTCATATAGGTTTGGCACTAGAATTTATACCACCTGTTTAGGTCTGTAAATGCCAAGCCAAACTAATAATTGAAAGTCGTTCTAGTTGGAGCACCGTGGGGCACCCAGCACAATTCAGAGCAAATCGTTTTGGAAATAGAATCTCAGCCCAGGTTTCCTGCAGTTCCCATACATTGTTCAACTAAAAATGAGTCCAGAAGTCAAAATTACAAAATACCCTAAGAAACAAGCCACAAGGAGAGGGAGTCAGAAGGAAAATCAGATAAGAGAAAAATTAGGTTCTAAGTTATCAGAGACAAGCAGGATATCAGGAAGATAGGAAGCAGGTGATTTGACCCAATGACAGGTACCTGGAAACAGTTTGGCTGTTTAGTTATAAATCTCAAAAACTCTCATTCACTTTTATTTAGCAGTTTTATTTCTGCAACTTTTTTCCTGAGGAATGATCAGGTATGGATTTATAATGATATTCATCATAGTGTCATTTACAACATTAAAAAAAACACTTGGGAACAACCTTCATATCTAAGAATAGGGAAATGAATAAGAAAATGATAGAAATTACAGGATATTATTCATATTTGTAAACAGTTTTAATGACATGGGAATTTTTTGTTTACAATATAATATTAAAGAATAAGAGCAAGATAAGAAAATGATTTCTAAATGTGGCAGTATTTAGCTTTCCAAATTATTTAGCTAAACAAAACTATATCATTCCTGTAGCATTCTGTTTAAAAAGGTATGTGATCTATTTGGCAGTGGAAAAAAAGGCATAAGAAAATTGATGGCTTTGCCAAGATTTTGTTGAGGGATTCAGTTGTATTGAAAGAAAAAAGGCTACAGAGATTTTAAGTATAAAAATATATAAATAATAGCTTTCACAAATAGAATTTAATTTCAAACTCCAAAGCACTTAAAACATGCAGTCACCATTCACATACTTTAATTAGAAACATCATACTGAGTCTTTCTATTTTGGATATGAAGACTTCTCAGAGAATTTAGAAGTTAGTTAAATTTCTATTCTTGTCTTTGAATGCAATGATGGGGCGACCATTCTTGCCATAATAGCCAGGATTTGCTATCTGTGAATTCACCATGAGCACAGTAGTGATAAAGAGCATTCTTCCAAAATCCGTCCATTTCTGTGAATCCAGAAGATTGAGTCCCTTTTACTAAACCGTGATTTAGTGAATGAAAGCACTTATACCATGTGAGAATGGGTTACAGAGATGCGTGCTAGCAGCAATCCTCAGGTAGTTGCCCAGAACCGTCTACAATGACAATATGATCCCTTTCTCACTTTTATGATTAGTAAAAAATTGCTTATCCTCTCTCAAAGTTTATCCTAAAGTTGCTGAGTGACACAATGCTATTTTTGTACTTAATCACAAAAGCAGAGAGTCTGACAAGAATTTGAAAAGGAGTGTATAGAATACGAATACTGTTGAACAGTGCAGCAACAGAGCTGTACAACACCTTTGTTTTGCTTGGAAGGCAGTGTGTCAGTATGGCAAGAGTGAGGGCTAAAGTAGAGACTGTATATATTATCTGCCTAGTACTGTAATTTTCCCAGAACTGGTAGCTTGATTTTGCCAATTATACACCCAAAGACTTTGGACATTGGTGTGGAAATATATTTGCTCACTACATGCTAGATGCCAGACTATCATTTATTGATTGGTTCATTCATTGTTTGGAAAATACCTGGAATACTACAATAGGTGCCAGGCATCATACCCAGAAAGGGACCTAGCGTAAACAGAATTCATTCAAAGGAGGACTTCCAGGATTCTGAGAGGCCTAGATGGCTGGGATGGTGTCTTATTTATCTCTACACTTTCTCTTCCTAGCACTGTGTCTGGCACTCAGGATGTTCATAATAAAAGTTTGATAAAACAATGGATTTACAAATGGTGGTTGAGGCTCTTTTACCCACTGGCAGGCTATCTTCCTGAAGTTTCCTATATCCCTGTCTGCCTATTAGCTGTGAATACTTCCTATGCCAGGATGTCCCACTACTGTGCTGTGCCAAACAGCTGTGACCCATCAGCACCTCCCGTGAAATACATTCTTTTTACCCTGCATCATGCTAAAGATGTTAACTCTTGACTGGAACTACTTCTTGGGGCTGTGGTTGTGCTTTTGGAGGCCCGTCATGGACTGGGACCAGAAAACTGGAGACTTGGATATGAACAGAGATCAATGGTCTAGAGACTTCATTTTGCATCTCTGAGTGCTGGATGAGGCATCCTGAGTCCCTCTACTGTACAGACAGGATTGGGCCCAGCTACTCAGGGGGACTGAACTTTCAAGGGAGGATCAAGTAGCCTCAGTTCCGGAGGAAAAAAAAGATAAAGAGTGGAACAAACAGCACCTAATTCAAATAAGGCATCATATTCCCTATAGTCATGGCATCAGATGGCATTACCTGGAAAACCTAAGGTACACTGTCATTCAGCCTAGAAGACCTCAGAAGGTCCAAACTCAAGCCTGATGTATAGGATTTGATGTAACTATTCAACAAATGTTGGTCAAGTTCTACTACTTGTTTGTAAGAAATGAGCAAATGTGTATTGTCTATCAGTGCAGTGACCTCTTCACACACAAAACTTGGCCCAATGAGTGTCAGGCTCTGGGTAATCATTTTAGCCACTGCTGTCAAGAGGAGGGACAAGTGTAGGGTTAGAAGGAGTGACTGAATTGGGGCCAGAAGTTTCCTTCTTTGGGACCCAAGTAATGGACAGGTAATAAAGACTAGGACTCAGGCACCAGGGAGGAGAAGAACATAAGGCTAGGAACCAGGGGAGGGAGAGAAGAGTTTCCCTGATGCTGGCATTCTCCTCTAAACACCAAGACCCTGGCTAGTCCTACCAAGATTAAAAAAAAAAAAAAAAAAAAAAAAGGCTACCTCCATAGGCTTGGCTGTCACAACTCAAGTTGCTGGGGAACACATGACTATGTAAGCAGCAATTACGGAGTTGTTGACGGGCAGGACCAAGGCCTGGCAGTAGACCTGTACACCAAGGAGGAGCAGTGGAAGAGTCTAGCAGACTGCAGGGACAGAGAGTGGAGGCTCAGTGGGGTGGGGACCGCATCTGCACTGTGATGCAGCAAGAACATGGAGGAAGGGAATTGGAGGAAGAGAAGGTGCTGGAAACCCAGCTAAGATGTCACTGTCAGGAAGCAGGTCTGTCCATTGGAGCAAGATTCCAGCTACTAGGAAAAGGCTGGAAGCAGAAATCCAGTCTCCAGGGAAAGACTGACTTGGCCAGGGCCAAATCTCAGTTAAAGTAGAAACTGGGATTCCAGGCAGCACAAGGACAACACATCGGAACTAGGAAACCAGGTTTGCAGTTAACCTAGGGCTTCAGGAGCAAGGAGTTGGATTCAGAAACAGAGCTGCCAGTGCCTCATACCAAGCAGGAGGCCACATTGTGGCCCCGTAGCTCAGGGAACATACAGGAGTCTGATGGAGTCATCTTGGGAGCACTGTGTTCTGAAAAAGACTAATTGGGACCAGAAAGCAAGTTCCATGAAGACAGAGATCCTCCCTGGTTATCACCAGGCGTGGCACTTGATAGGTCCTCAAAAAATACTTGTGTGCGAATGAACTCTGTGAGCAATTTTGTCCCCCAACCCCTCAAAATGATGTGGAAGAATAAGACTTCTTAGGTAATTTCTGTTTCAAATTAGATTTGGCCAGGGAATTAATGTAGCACTGAATGTTTAAACGGGAAGTGGACGAGCCCAGCAGCAGGGGATTTTAAGCTGGGGCCGCTAGCGCTTCATGGCAGGGACACATTATTTTTCTTCTTTGAAACAAACCATAAACTTTGGAAACACATTATCATGTGCTTGGATGAGACCCTGGCCTTATGCATCATATTAAATGGAAGAGAAGTTTTTATCTCAGCAATTGAGATTTTTGTTATTGTTATTTTTTTCTAGTGGTAATTAGCTAGCAAATTCAGCTAATTACCACTCCTGGTCCACATCAACTGCATGAAGACAGAAGATCATCTATTTGCCATCGTGGAAAGACATGATAATTATTCTAAATGTTAAACCAAATTACTTGGCTGCAAGTGTAGAAAAAGAGAGAGAGCGAAGGAGAGAGAGGGTTATAACTAATAGTCCTGCTGTACAGCATTTGAGTGCTTATTTTATTTTTCTAAGAAACCATCACACTTTAATTTTTGGCAAAGAAAGATGATACCAACATTCAAGTAACATTTACAGACTATCTATGTGAAATCACATAGATAAATCCACAAATTACTTTTGTCCGTGGAATCAAAGGTTGATATCAGATAAATTATGGATGCAAGGCAGGCAAGTCCCAAAGTGGAGCTTAGCCCACGAGCGTTCTTGATTTTGCCCAGGAAGGAATTTAAAGGTAACCCCAACAGAAGAGAACAGCGTTATTGAAGAGGCAGTGTTTCAGCTCTGTGCCTGCTGTTGCAGAGCAGGCTACCCAGTAGGCAAAGTAGCAGCCTAGAACAGTTTTGCAGTCGTATTTATACCCAGTTTTAATTGCATGCAGATTAAAGGGCGGTTTATGCAGAAATTCCTAGGGAAGGGGTAATAACTCCAGGGTCATTGGGTCATTGCCATGAAAAGGGGTGGTAACTCCCAGGTGTTGCCATGGTAATGGTAAACTGACATGGTACACTGGTGGGAATGCCTAATTGAAAACTGCCTCTGCCCTGCCCTATTTTAGCTAGTCCTCAATCTGGTCCAGTGTTCAAGCCCCAGACTTTGGAGTCGAGTCCCACCTCCTACCTCATTATGTTGTCCAAAGTTTTATATTAATAAAGACAATATGATGTTATTTGTAACTTACCTCTCAGTAACATGAAATGGTTTGTGGCACTGAACTATAATGGAATAACTGTGTCGAAAGCCTGTTAACTCCTCATGTAGGATTAGATTAACCCTTTTCCTGTTTAGGAAAAAAAAGGTGCAACTCACTGCCAGTGTTCATTTAATTTTACATAAACACGCTCTTTGAGGCTGAACCAAATCTCCTGATTTTCAGTGTGAACATAGAATATAAAAACTGTTCTTAGAGTTATTTCTAGACAAAACTAACATCAGAGTCATCTGAATCATCAGACTAATCTATTTTGGAAAAATTAGATTCATCAAATGAATATTCCGCCAACAACTGTTCGAGAATGATGTTAACATCAGACATAGACATGAGAATGCTACGTTTTCTAGGATTTGACATTTTCAGCAATCGAGAATTACTACATTTTGTAAATGGAAATACCACTACTAAAAACAGACTGTTATAAATAGAATAATGTCTTTTATTTCCAAAGTCAATATACTAGAGCAGTGCAATAATAATAATACAAGCAAGGTATTTAGTGGCAGAGTTATCTTGGAGCAAACACTGCAGCCGCAAGCACTGCCAGTGAGTATTCTTGGGGCAAATGGAATGATTAAGTCCAGAGTTTGTTGAGAAAAAAGGTGAGACACATTTTTTGTGGTCATATTCAAAAAAATGAGTGAGATATTTAAAGATAAGAGTTTTCTATTTTGAAATTGAGACTCACTATTCTTTCATCCATCCCATGGGAACTCTACCTGAAGGGTCATTAAAAGTAAAATATTGGCCGGGCGCGGTGGCTCATACCTGTAATCCCAGCACTTTGGGAGGCCGAGATGGGTGGATCACCTGTGGTCGGGAGTTAGAGACCAGCCTGACCACCATGGAGAAACCCCGTCTCTACTAAAAATACAAAATCAGCCAGGCGTGGTGGCACATGCCTGTAATCCCAGCTACTTGGGAGGCTGAAGCAAAAGAATCGCTTGAACCCAGGAGGGGGAGTTTGCAGTGAATCGAGATCGCGCCATTGCACTCCAACCTGACAACAAGGGCGAAACTCTGTCTCAGAAATGAAATAAAGTAAAATAAAAAAATACTTGTCTAATGCTCAGCACAAATTCTAAATATTACTGACAGTGAAAGATCTTCTAAAGTCTTTTTATACTTAAGATCATTGATCTTATACAAGTAGACAGAATTACAGAATCCCAGTTTAAGAGGGTTCTGGCATTGACAAATATGGAAAGATTTTCCCTAGCTATAAAGTGGTACTTAGTAACTCTACTATGTTGTCAATAGAAATATGAGTGTCTATGAGTACTAAATGTTATGATATCAGAGAAACAAACCTCATTGGCCTGGTCATTCAATCATCTTCAAATTTTTGAAAACATTTTCTTTTTAGAAAATGGAACCATTTTTCCCCCCAAATTTTACAGAAGCCCAACATGCAAAACTGATCAAAGTAGAGCTGCTTTGATTAAAAGATCTGAACATTCTCGAAGTGTGTGAGTGACTCTCCACAATAACCTCTGAGACACCACCAGAGTGTCACTAGGGTCTTGCAGAGCAGAGTTTGAAAACCAGATGTCCCAAATGTCAGTCCTCAGAGTAACGTTTTCTCAGAATCTACCCAAAGAAAGCAGGAAGAATGTAATAAAGATAAATGTAACAGTTCATGAAATAGAAAACAAATATATGAGGATCAACGAAACTAAAAGTCAGTTCTATGAAAAGACTGATGAAAATGATACACCTGGGAATATCTATGAGAGAAAAGAAAGCACAAAAAAAATTAGAAATAAAAAGGAACATATCTGTAGAAGTTGTAGAGATTAAAAGGCAGCAAGAAGATATTATAAACAATTTGATATCTATAAATTTGAAAACAGATGAAATGTACATGTTCCTAAAAAATATAGCTTACTGAAACTGGCTTATGACAAAATAAAAAATTAAAAGGACCTGTAACTATTAGCTAATTTGAATCAATGATCAAAATGCTTCATAAGACTCTGAAGATTTTATGAGTTCAATTCAACCTTCAAGGAATAAATCACTCTTACCCTATGAGTTTGCTAGAGCTGCCATAACAAAATGCCACAGATTGGGTGGTTTAAATAACAGAAATTTATTTTCTCACAGCTCTGGAGGCTGGAAGTCCAAGATCAAGGTGTTAGCAGGTATGGCCTCTTCCTAGGTACCTCTCCTTGGCTTGCAGATGACTGCTGACATGGTTTGGATTTGTGTCCCACCCGAATCTCATGTCCAGTTGTAATCACCAGTGTTGGAGGAGGGGGCTGGTGGGAGGTGATTGGATCGTGGGGGTGGATTTCCCACTTGCTGCTCTCATGATAATGAGTGACTTCTCACAAGATCTTGTTGTTTAAAAGTGTGTAGCACCTCCCCCTTTCCTCTCTTCCTCCTGCTCCAGCTATGTAAGACGTACCTGCTTCCTCTTTGTCTTTTGCCATGATTGCAAGTTTCCTGAGGCCTCCCTAGTCATGCTTCCTGTACACCCTGTGGAACCATGAGCCAAGGAAACCTTTTTTCTTTATAAATTACCCTGTCTCAGGTAGTTCTTTCTAGCAATGCGAGAACAGACTAATACAGCTGCCGTCTTGTATCCTCAGGTGGTCTTTTCTCTGTGTATTCACTTCTGGTGTCTCTGTATCCAAATTTCCTCTTCTAACTGAACAATGAGATCACTTGGACTCGGGAAGGGGAACATCACACACCAGGGCCTATCATGGGGAGGGGGGAGGGGGGAGTGATTGCATTGGGAGTTATACCTGATGTAAATGACGAGTTGATGGGTGCTGACGAGTTGATGGGTGCAGCACACCAACATGGCACAAGTATACATATGTAACAAACCTGCAAGTTATGCACATGTACCCTAGAACTTAAAGTATAATAATAATAAAATTTAAAAAAAGAACTTAAAAAATAAAAAATAAAATAAAATAAAAATAAAAAAACAAATTTTCTCTTCCTATACGAACACCAGTCAGATTGGAGTGGGGCCCACTCTAACAGCCTCATTTTAATGTCATCATCTCTTTTAAAGGCCCTGTCTCCAAATATAGTCACATTTCAAGGTCCTGGAAGTCAGGGCTTCGACATATAAGTTTAGGGGAGGGGACACAATTCAGTCCATGGCACTGATCTTATGCAAACTATTTCATATTACAGAAAATGATGACACACCCCAGCTCATTCTAGAACCAGGCAAGGATAATAGGAGAAGGGAAAATGGCAGACTAATCTCAATTATCAAGGTAGATGGCAAATTCCTAAAGAAAATGTAACCTAATCCAGCAATATATCTAAAAATATAATGATCATGCCCAGGTTGAATTTATTACAGAATATTACAGTCACGAAAACTCTGTGCTCAGCAATTAAAACTCATGGTAGTAGAGTTTAAAATTTGTTAGTTTACTGGTTCTTAGTGATAAAAGAAAATTTTACTTAAAAATAAACTTGATTTATGTAAGATTGGAATTTTAGGTGGTCTTACATTCATTAAAATCTACGTATTTTTATAAAATGGATTTTTGTTTGGTATTTGCCCCATATTTGGTCTTCCAGTCAGTAAAACTTTTCATGTGCTGCAGATAAATTTTAGGAATTCACCACCACGAAGCTAGAGGACCCACATTCATAAAAACATCGCAGAGTTTCATGCAAGGCCTAATGAGCTTCTGGAATTGTTCAGAGGAGAATGTCAGTCTGTGACTTCAAATGTGCTTTTACAGAAAATGTCTTTCAGCCTGTGGTTGCTTAAATCTGTTATTTTAAGACACTCATCAGGAGGAACATAGCATTTCACCTCCTCCATGCTGTTTACATGACTTAAAGTAAGATCAGTGTTAGAAAGCTAATTACAGCATCCTAGATTGAACAGTAATTAGGCATTTGCGATCACAAGTGGGTGTTACTGAAAAAGAGAAAGGAAGAAAACACCAAATGAACACCATTCAGTGAAATTTTTAGGTTTAAATATCACTCCAGGAGTTCAATGGCTTTCTTTCTTTCTATCTCTCTATGTACAGGAACACGCTGTCTTAGATGTTATATCTGAAGATCTAAGAAAGAAAAGGCCTTATGTCTTAATAGCTGAATTTCTGTGGTAAGGAAGTTCAGGCCTCTATACCCTTCCATTGAAGGGTCTATTATGATGCCTTCCTGTGGATGGATTAATTTTGCCCTGTTGTGTGGCCTCAGCCCATTCCCCACCCCAATGACAATCTTGCCAGCACATGCTGCATGTCACAGGATGGACTGACTGAGACCACAAATGAAGCAGAACAAATCCATACCCACTACCATGAAAACTCAATGTGTATATCCTACTGACAGTGGGCTAAGTGGAATTGTACTTGTATAAAAAGGACAGCATTCCTTATGATAATTTTATATAAGTATTTGAGACAATATTTTGAAATATTAACAAGTTTTTTTTTCTGTAATTCTTTGTGCCTTATGATGCTTCCTTTTGCCCCATCAGCTGAGACATTCCACGTTCATTTGCTTAGGAAAGCGTGACAGAGCTGAAGGCAGAGAACAGTGAAGTCAGCTCCCGACTTTTGAATTTCAAAAGTGTAGGCCAGGCATAAGATAAAAGATTGGGAATAATTCTTTAGAGATAAGCGTGGAGGTGGGCCATTCCAGGGTACATTTAGGACACTCTGGAATGACCCTGCATCAAGCATGTTGAGAAAGAAAGAGAAACTTCCTGTTTTTCTCTAGGTGTTCCAGGTAGGTGGCCAAGGAGAGTATCACCAAGTTCCCTATTTCACAGCTTGGCACAGGAGCAGAGAAAGAGCATGTGAAACCAGGAGGGCACTAAAGTGGTCTTTTCCCAGCCTGGGGTTACGTGAGAGCAGCAGAATGTTTCCAAGAGCAGCATGAACACAGCCCAGAAAGGCTGCAGACCTGTGACGGCTGTGAATTCAGGAAGGAGGCATGACACAACAGTGACCTCCGTGAACCTGTTGCCGAGGGCTGTGAAGACCAAAGGGGACTGAGGACATCTCAGAGAATTCCAGTAGCGATAGATGACGATCCCAGTGCTGCACTGACGTGGACATAAGGGGCCTCCCTGCTCTGGGCACCACTGTGGCCTCCTCCAATTATCCATCTCTGCCAGGGCAAGGAATGTGGAGCCACCTGGAGCCCAGATATCCTTTCCTATGCCATATTTTGGTTACTTTAGGCCCTAGAATTCCTGGCCTAAACAGGGAATTTGTCCACTTCCAGGTTTTCCTGGGCCACTTCCCTAGATCTATTTTTTAGGAGATTGAAGGCAGATTGTACTTCTGGTCTTCCTAGACATGAGAGTTAGCCTGGGCATGACTGTTCGTGGGGTGTGTTGACAGAAGTGCATTTGTGGATATGAAAGGTGCATGCAGACTCTGACACAATGGGACAGACCTGGGGGTGCTCAGAGGAGTGGGCGCTTCAGGCCAGGAGGCAACTCTCTCAGTGCCACCATGTTTCAGATCATTATGAAAGTTTATTGGTAAAGGTTGGAGGATAGAACATATGGTAACTAATAGTTTGTTAGTTTGATTTACAGCTTTTAAATATTTAGGCATATGGGATGGGGGCTTCCATTTGTGCACTTGCCCCAGTCCCTACAAATGTAATGGGCAGGCTTGGATAACACCAATGATAATATCGACCATCCTCTCCATTCAGATCCCCTACATGTTTGCTATTGTTTAGTAAGTTTTCTAGAGCTTCACCCAATGCCAGGAAAACGTAAACATAAGAAGAGGTAGGCAACCCCAATTAACTGAGATTTTTCCATCCAAAGCCTTGGTAAAATCCTAATTCCAAGATGTCCCAGTCACACTAGGACTTGTGCTCCAGGGGGCGCTATTCACATCAACTAATACTCCATAGGGGCCATTCCCTTGATTTGGTCACTCATCCTCTTTCTGGTCATTTTTTTAATGCTCTTTCCATTAACCTAGTAATGTCCTTCCCTCTGACTGTCCATCTCATCTATAAAGCCATTTTTAGAACTTATGTTTAGGCTATGCATATAAGAAGCATAAATGAATTTCCTACTTAGACTTGGGTTCCATCCCCAATTCATTCCAATTTCATTGTCTACATTACACAAATTAGCTATTGTTAAGAATCCCGACCTTGAGCTGGGCACAGTGGTTTATGCCTGTAATCCCAGCACTTTGGGAGGCCAAGGCGAGCAGATTACTTGAGCCTAGGAGTTTGAGACCCAGGCTGCAAAATGGCAAATCCCTGTCTCTACAAAAAATAAAAAGGCCGGGCGCAGTGGCTCACGCCTGTAATCCCAGCACGTTGGGAGGCCGAGGTGGGCAGATCGCAAGGTCAGGATATCGAGACCATCCTGGCTAACACGGTGAAATCCCGTCTCTACTAAAAATACAAAAAATTAGCCAGGCGTGGTGGTGGGCACCCGTAGTCCCAGCTACGGGAGGCAGGAGAATGGCATGAACTCAGGAGGCGGAGTTTGCAGCGAGCCGAGATTGAGCCACTGCACTCCAGCCTGGGCGACAGAGCAAGACTCCGTCTCTAAATAAATAAATAAATAAATAAATAAATAAATAAATAAATAAATAAAGCCAGGCATGGTGACACACATCTATAGTCCCAGCTACTCATGAGAGTGAGGTGGGAGGATCGCTTGAGCCTGGAAAGTCGATACTACAGTAAGCTGAGATCATGCCACTGCACCTGTACGCTGGCCTGGGTGACAGAGCAAGACCCTGCCTCAAGAAATAAAAAAAAAAGAACCCCCATGAGATTATCTATTTGAAAGAAAAAATTCCATTTCACATCTAAACTCGTTGAACAGGTATTTATTGAACATCTGCTAGGCATCAGGTTGTGTGGTTGTGTATTAGATGCTGGGAATTCAAAGCAAATTATGGCCCTGTCCTCATTGGAAGTCCTGTGGGGGCTGCAGAGCAGTGGCCGTACAGTTGCTATGCCTTATGGTAAGTGGGTAAGTGTTAGGGTGATGGAAGGTCAGGATCTCAAGGAGGAAACACAGGGGATGGCTAACTGGTCTCGGTAGGCCAAAGAAGACTTTCCAGACAAAAGGTATCTCAGTTGAAACTGGAAGGATGTTTCTTGGAGATTATTGGCATGTCTTCATTTCTGCTTCAAATAGTTACGGAGAGGCTCTTAGTTCAGCATTAACAGCACAGCAAGTTATTTTGGGGTTAAATGTACATATTCTTTTCATATCTTGAATGAACATTCATTCAAAAGCCAAATGATAGAAATCTTGGTTAAGCAATTTAAGTAAAACCTAATTTTATCTGTATAAGTCCTATAGAAGTTCTTCAGAATTTTGTTTATCTTCAGAGCTAGAAGATCTATAAATGTAGATCACTGAAATGTTTATAAGATGGTTCCCACATTATCTGATTAAATTATTGATTCATTTAAACATTGAATGCCCACGAGGAGGTTATAGGGAGCTAGTGGATGTGTTAGGCCCTGTACTGGACAACTTCCTCTATGTTATCTCACTTCAAGAACACAAACGTGACATACAAGTTCTATGATAATAGCAACCATTTCTGCATGCTCTTGTATTTGACAATATTCTAATGCTTACTTTCTCTCTGCTGTCCCTACTGTGGAGGTAAGGCTCTAAAGCAGCCCTAGTTTTTTAAAAGAATATTCCACTTGTCTGTTTTCATCCATGTTACAGATTGAGCATCCCTCATCTGAAAATCTGAAACGTGAAATGCTCCAAAATCTGAAACTTTTTGAGAACCGATATGAAATAGTGGTACCATTGTTTTCAGACTTTTCAATATACACAAACTTTGTTTCATGCACAAAACTATTAAAAATGTTGAATAAAATTATCATCAGGCTACAGGTATAAGGTGTATATGAAACATAAATGAATATCCTGTTTAGACTTGGGTCCCATCCCCAAGAGATCTCATTATGTCTGGTCCCAAATATTTTGAATAAGGGACAGTCGACCTGTACTACGAAGGTAAACCATGGACACTGCATTTGTTTTATCCCCCCGCCACACTATGACGTCTCAGAGCAGGGTCTTGTTCACTGTTGAGTCCCTACCGCTCTGCCCAATGCCTGGCTTATGCTGGTGCTCAGTGAGTGCCAGTGGAATGAATGTGTTCAGTAAAATAGTGTGTTTGACAGCTGTTCACCTAAAAAACCATTAAAGGCTAAATTACTTGTGTTGAGAACCAATGAAAGTATTCTGGTGGAATATGGAAACAATCTACAGTGGTTGGTGGAGATTGAGCACCACTCCTCCTCTACTGAATGAAAACGGTATTGCTGCTACTGGAGGGGAAGTGAGGTAGGGAATTCCCCCGATCTGATTATGGTCCAGGGAGCAAGCCCAGGCTTCTGCCTCGGTGCTGGCCTTGGCCTACACCTAGCCAGACGTGCATGGGCTTCCTCCAGAGTTTGCCGTCCATGGATCTGCAACCAACAGCCTGAGCTACAGAGACTGGGTTGGAGCCGCTACCAAGTGCTTAGCCCTGTTTTGCTCTCATTAACCAGGTCAGAATTGCTGGCTGCCGTTGCTGTCAGGTGGGGTGAGTCAGGTCTGTGGTGATGTTTGACATCATAGGGGCCCTCTTGTTCTAATCAGCTTGTTCTAGCAGAGCTCCTTTGTATAAACACATCAGCTGAGGGAAGCTCTGAAATGAAGACTGTTACATAATGATTTTATGAATAACATACAACTTCCTAAAATCAGTCTTTTTCTGTTACATCTTCAAACCAGGTTTTAGAAGCGAGACAATTTTAGATTCTTATAGTAAGAACAAATTTAGACACCTTCATAAGGTGTGACGCATTTGATGCCAAATATAGATGGACAAGGAAAGATTTTGCTTATTAATAAGTCCAATTAGAGGATGGGCACTAAAATATATATGAACTAAGGTAAGTATGTCAAATGACACACTAAAGGCTAATTAGGTAAAGGGAGAAGTGTACATGACAGGTTTCTGATTTTCTAGCTTTTTAACAGTAAAGGTAACTTTATTTCCAGCATTCGACCAAAATGCAGAGCTTTGGGCCACATTTACTTGGCTCCAGGGAAGTTTTTCAACTCTGTTGAAGCACGGCAGGTAAGGCCTGGGTCATGAGAATTCTGTGGTGCTGAATGTATTTGGAGCTTAATTATTTAAATGTTTCCAGACTCAAATGACCGATGAGCTAAGATATTTTTAATTCAGACTTTCAAGAACAAGCTATAAGGTGTGTCTTGATAAATCGATGCTCACTTGAAGTTCCGTGCCATGTATGTTATTTCAATAGCCACATTTTAAATGACAAATTTAAAATTGTATCCAAATTTCAAGGGAACAGAGTCCTACATTAGTTCTAGTACCCAGTGAAAGCTTTCATGAAGAGGACTAGAGGTGGTTTTGTTGTTGTTTTTAAAGACAGAAAAAAATGCTGTTAGAATAAAAATAAAGAATGTTACCAGAAGGTTCTACTTAATTTAGCTTTCCAAAAATAAACACACTGGTGAATCATTACATGCTGATGGTGCTATTTTAACATTAATCCTGTAACCTTTTCCTTCACCCTTCCTGTCTACTGAGTGGGTGGGTTACAGGTAGAGTCACTTAGGGAAAAGTTTGTTCCTTTTTAGTTTTTCTATGGTTCAAACTATTTCTTGTATAAGCACTATCTACTGGAGGCTCTTAAAATAGTACTTTAAAGAATAAGAGAATACATGAGAATGATTCAGTTCGTGGAGATTCTATAAATTTAGATAATTTACTAATCATTATGCTTATTAAGTAACTTAACTATCTCAAATGAATTACAGATATTTTATAGCGCTATTCACGTGTTAATTGAATCTAATTTCAGGCCTGCAAAACTGGCCATGGAAAATACTTTTGTTGTCCCCAGCAAGCCAGATCTGTGAGTCCCTTTATTCCTCTAGGTCTTCATTTGGTGTCTTTCTAGCACATGTTCTGTTTTCCAAGTTGGGAACAGCTAAAGCGGGTCATCCTTTCTCAGAAGGTTTATTCCTTGGTGGTGATCTTGTTATTGAGGCTCACATTTACCTGAACTGCATTTGGAGAGAGACACTCTTACTTATATTTGTATCCCCAGATTGTTAGCAGGGTATTAAGTAATAAATGCTTAACAGCCAATATTTTTGAGTGGGTAATATAGTAGGTTTACGGCAAGTGAATGTTTCTGAAAACACCAAAACTCTGTGTAAGAATCACAGCATCAGGCTGGGCACTGGGGCCTATGCCTGTAATCCCAGCATTATGGGATGCCAAGGTGGGAGGATTACGTGAGCCTAGTAGTTTGAGATCAGCCTGGGCAACATAGTGAGACCCCATCGTTACTAAAAATAAAAAAGTTAGCTGGCCATGGTGGTTATGTGACAGTAGTCCCAGCTATTGGGAGGCTAAGGCAGGAGGATCCCTTAAGCCCAGGAGTTTGAGGTTGCAGTGAACTGTGATCGTGCCACAGCATTCCAGCTTGTGTGACAGAGTGAGACCTCATCTCAAAAAAAAAAATAAAAAGATAAAAATAAAAAGAATCATGGCATCCAACTCTGAGGCTGTTGTTAGGACTCTGCAGCCCTTGCTGAAAGTCCTGTGAACTTACTTGCTGGCTGGCGGCCCCCTCTGCCTTCTGCCTGTGTCTTGTAACAGCCCTATTGCTGCCAGCAGAGCCCTCCTGCCTCCTTCCCTCCTGCGTTTCTGCTCCCAGTATGCATATCAAGGTCACATTCTTCTGCTCTACACTCTGGGTCTTTCTACCCTTGGCATGTATTTTCCCCTCTGTGTTCTCACGCTCCATACTGTGGAAGAACACATTCTCTCGGGAAAACCCATTGTAGGGAGGGACAGGAATGACTTCCAGGAAGATAGTTGCTCAACCTAGTCTCCAAGAGATGAAAGATATACCATTCGTGAGCTGCTTGCTGCCCCTCCCTTGAAGGAATATTGATGTGGTCTAGGGTATCTCAGTGGTTTTGCTTTTTCGCCTTGAGCATTTATATAGAAACATAATACTGGCTTCCAGGTAAGTAGTAAAGACCTCATGCATGTTCGTTAAATGATTCAATGTGATTTCTTTTATTCAAAATATCATCCTCTACCCACAGACCATCGTAAAAATAAAGTGAAATCCCTGCTCTCCACAACCCACATGCCAAATGTGAGCAAACATGTTTGGAATAAGGTGTATTACATATATCATCTTTGCAGAGTTCAGTTGTAATTTTTCTGGGGTGTTGGATTCCTCTTCTGCTATCTGTTTTTCCTGATGGGAGCCAGTGATAAAGGGATTAAGGAGATTTGATTTCCCCATCCCCCTTCAAACAACACATGGTTCCATTTGTGTTCTAGCATAGACGTTTTCAAAGTCTTTATTCAGCATTGACCTAAACATTTTTTCATTTAAGCCACTGAACATGCTGGACCCAGACTTTGAAATGCCATACAGAGCTAGATTATTGGAAACACCCCAGGTCCATTATACTGACATTTTTTTAAATAATTTCTCTACTATTTTATCCTGCAAAAGTCCCTTCCATTACCTGCCCAAAGCCCACCACTGGTGCCCTTCCTGTTGCTCCTCCTACTACCTGCCATATTTTCTACCTGTTACTCAGCACGCAAGACCTCAGGTGCACCTATGGAAGCAGCAGTGGGGGCTTTGCCTGTTTATGAGCCTGTTCCTGGGGAGAGGGAACTTTAATTAAGATGACTTGATGACATGTAGTTTGCTAAGACAGTGATGATATAGTAGGTCGAAGAAGGTGCCCCCCCCCCCCGACAAAAAGGAAAAGAACCACATCTTAACCCCTTAAACCTGTGAATATGTTACTTTACATGGCAAAGAGGACTTTGCGGATGTGAAGACATTAAGGATGTTGACTTAATGATCCTGGGAGAAATGATCCTAGATTATTTGGCTGGGCTCAGTGTAATCACAGGAGTCCTTATCAGAGGGACAAGAAGGTCAAAGAGGTGAAGGCAATGTGATGATGAAGGCAAATTATGGAGCAATGAGGCTGTAACCAAGGAATGCAACTGAGCCTAGGAGGTGGAAGAGACCACGCCAGAGCCTCCAGGAGGAACGCAGCCCTTCAGAACACCTTGATTTGAGCCCTATAAGATAAGACTAATTTTAGATTTCTGACCCAGAGCCATCAGAGTAAATTTGGGCTGTTTTAATCCACTAAATTGGTGGTAATTTGTTACAGTAGCAACAGGAAACCAACACTGATGAAAAGACAATAGGAAAGGAAAGTAAAAGCAAAAGTCTGAGCCAGGGAGAGATCACAAGTCATCTGATGGCAAAGCACTTCTCTAAGAACAACCACATGGCTTCCCCTTCCTGGCCCATGTCCCTGTAGTTATGTTAGAACCTGGTTAACCTTGACTGTTATCCAGTGCCTTTCCTGGCTTTGTCCTTCATATCAGATACAGATGTTTTATCTCCTTTTTTTTGGCTCCCGGGAATTTTCTATAACCTCCTTGGAGGAATCACTAGACCCCCTCTCAAAGACTAGCTAAATGTTTGCTGTGGTCCTGACAAATCCATCTAGAGCCATTTAAATGGCTGGCATTGATGCTTTCTGTTATCTGTTCCAGGTTTAGTGGTGTGAATAGTAAACATAGCAGATTAGTCCTTTGTAATTAAACTTAGATAACATCTCACCCCTGACTCTTTTAGAACAATGATGGCAGTGGGAGGAGTCAGAGAGCTGAGTCCCCAGTTAAATCAGTCAGGCATTTATTGATGACCCTCTAGGTACTCAGCACTTTTCTCTAGGTGTCCTAAGCTGATCTGAAAGATTGGGGTCACTTCCAATTCTTTTTTCAATGAATACCTGGATAGGGAGATAAAAGCAGAGTGGTGAAAAAGAATCATTCTCCCAATGAATCTGAAGCCTATGTGTTAATACCTTAAAAAAAAAATAAAACTACTAGATGGCAAGTATACTTTGGTAGGAGAAAACTAAACTTTCATTAGGCTGTTTAAGGAGATCAGGCAGAAATTGATTCATGAGAGAAAAAAGTAACACATGCTTTTTAGGCATTTTTAGGAATTTTGGCTCTGCCTGGACTACACTGTTTATTGATTCATCCATCACTTATCTGGTCATGTATTCATTCTAAAAACAATTGTTGAGCACTCAGTAGTGTTCTAGGAGCTATGAGGAAGATCTTGACAAGATTTCTACATCTTTCATGGAAGCAATCAATACATATTTGACAAGAAGTAACCCAACTTAACAAATGTCTTATTACTAAAGAAATGCTTATTAATTTAAATTTAAGTCAAGCAGAACCTAGAATACTTGTTTGATGAATCCCAAACAGCCTATGAAGGAAATTTTTTGAGTTGCAAAGGGTGCTTCCCTTGCCAGCCTGTAAGAACAGCTCATTAAGATCCAGCCTATACCTTTCCCCCTTTCTATGCTGTATTAAGATATACCACCCTTTCTTTATAGAATCATGAGTCTGCAAGGGATTTGAGAGGTCAGCAGTCCATTCTGCAGACTTGGGCACAAATGCTTTCAGGAGCCAGGCAGGCCATGTAAGTGTGTGTAGCTCAATGTGAGACAATTGGGAGTGGTGGAAACTTTGGCAAACTCAGAACAGATGCCTTGTCTAAAGCTTTCAAGGTTTGGCCTAGCCAAATGATCATGTCAGTGGGCTGGATTTGATTAGACTACCAGTTGGCAGCTCATGATTGCTCATCTGAGAAAACAGTAGTCTGACCCTTTCTTAAAGTCTACTAGAGAGAATCACCTTTTTGAGTATGGATAGCAGGCTGCCCCCAGTCCAGCCGGCACGAGCCTGCCAACCACATCATTAGAGGGGAACTTGCCATCTTGTTAGGATGGGTACCCATCATACTTCCAACTAACTGGTGGCTTTTGGAGAGAACTTGTACAAGTTGCATATTCCTGGAGCAGATTTTCTGAACCAGTTTTCTCCTTTGTTTGCTGGTTTTGTAACAATAGATTCATCCATAAGCAGCTGTAACTGCCCTTTAAGCAACAGGCTACCCTTTTGGCTGATCGATATGGTAAGAAGTCCTTTGTTGCCAATAGTCAGCACCATGCCAAACGGATGCCTTCCTCTGCATTCCAGTGACCTGGTGGCATTGCTGCCAACTCAATAATTTTTTGAGCATTGGCCATAATAAAGTATATGTAAAGTTCTTGAAAACTATTTTTAAAAATCCTTGAAGTGATAAATAGATTGAGCTAAACAGTGGTAAGCATATGTCACTCTGCTTTGATTTACAGATTTATAATTTAGTCTTCCTTCAGAAATAATTTTTTAAATGCAGCCATCTCCTGGAATTTAGAAGGAGGCCCGTATCTCAATGCCTTTTACAGGCAGAAATTCTACCATGTTTATTTTCATACCAAGACTATTGAGTGCTATTGAGGGCGAAGTGATTGTTTTGTTTAGTTTTACCAAGGCAAAAGAATAGCTTTAAACATTTCATTAGTGAAATTGAGACAGAAGCCTGAAGCTTCAAAAGAAATTATGCTTTTGCATTGAAATTAGGAGTTCAATAAAATTAGATTCTATAAAAAGAAGTTGGGCCTATACCTTGAGCCTGGCCATTCCTGGTAAATATTATACAATGAAGAGATGACACATGAACATGCTACAATACAAAAGACCTGAGTTTGAATCCAGATCTATCATTTGTGCATCTTGAGGCATATTTCTTAAGCTCTCCAAGCCTTAGTTTCTTCATCTATAAAATGGGAATAATAATAGTACCAAACTCATTCTTGCTGTTAGGTTTAAATGAAATAAATGCATAAAGAAAGTATTAGGCACCATGCCTGGTAAATAGTCAATGTTCAAAAAATGAAAGCTGCTACTGTGGTCTCTGGCCTGAGACTCAGATACAGGTGTCAGTTCTGGGTTCCAATTCTGGAAGAGAAGGAAGAAAGCCCAGAATCTTTGTTGAGAAAATCAGAATCTTCTGGGAAAAAAAGGCCGTCTTGGGATGGCCTTTAGATCTGTACAGGGTGCTGGTCAAAGAGTCTGATGAATTGATTTTCACTGCAACGGCCAGAGCTTCCCCAACATATTTTTGCAGGGCCAGGCCAATGCTGAGCCTCCTTCTCAGAGGGCTGCTTGCAGGGTTTTATAGGAGTACAATGCTGGGGCTAAGGCACACTAGACTGACACCTAAGAAATCTCATTTAGCTGTCAGAATGTGCTTCCTAGGCACTCTTGGGTTAACTGGTTTTATTAGAAAAGCTAAACGTATTTCATATATTGGGGAACCCTCTCTCTATGTCTTTGGCAGAGTTCTTTTTATGCTTTTCATGGAGATAGGCTTTTCAGTTGTCCAGCCACCAGGGCATTCACTCTGAGATTCATTGCTGAGTAAGTGCCATCCATGTGGACTCCTGGGTCCCAGATGGGCCTTTGTTTTCTCTCATTCGTCTGCGTTGTTACTGTAAGAGAAATATATTCCCGGGCTTTTTATGTATTAGCAGTCTTAAAATATTTTGGAATTCAACTCGTGCCTGCATTTTCAGTGGAAGGTCTTTTTTGTTTGTTTGCTTGTTTGTTGTTTTAATTTTTTTATTTTTAATTATTATTGATACATAATAATTACACATATGGATTACATCTGATAATTTGATGCAATCATACAACTTGTAATGATCAAATCAAAGTAATAGAGATATTCATTGCCTCAAGCATTTATCATTTTTTATGTTAGGAACATTCCAATTCCACTCTTTTAGTTATTTTGAAATATAAAATATGATTGTTAACTATAGTCACCTCATTGTGCTACCTAACGCTAGTTCCTTTGGTTTTGTTTTCACTCTTGCTCTCCCCTTCCCTAATAGTTTTATGGTTTTGAAGTCACCTCCACCTTGTCTCTCTAACTCTCCCATCTTGTCAGGTTTTCTAATGACATCTTGAGGAAGTTTCGGCTCAATTTTGAGGGCATATTGCCCATCCACTATTTAGGGACCCATATGAAGCTTAGTTAATTATTGATCATGAAGACTTATCTTCTCCCTGCCCCTCAAGGCTTTATAAAGCCATGGCTCCTGGAACTAAGCCATCAACCATTTGTTTTTCCAACCTCATTTCTTGAACCAGGGCTCTCCATTCCAGCAGAGCCTGACTCTGACTGCTCCTTTCTCATGTGGAGTTCTTTTAGAGCCATTACTACTTAGGAGCTGCACATCTGGCCTTGACTTCTGCTTTTGTCCCTTGCGTAGAGCAGGACACTACAGAAGCCTCACCCACTGCCTTTAGCTTTTGTTTCCTTTCTCATTCATGGAAATGATCAACTAGCTTTTTGGGCCTAGCTGTGATTTACTTATTTAATATTTTATCTATCATTGCTATGTGTTTGGAGCAGTGGGGTGTTGTCCAAGTATGGATTCACCAAACCACGTTGGCCAAATGTCCAAACTTATCAGAAGACTGTGTCTGATGGATGTCGCCTCATGTAAGGCCCAGACACCAGGCAATCTGGGTGTGCAGAAAAGTTTCACAGCCTCTGCATTCAGATGTTGTTAAAGAGGCTAAGTGTGGGCTGGGTGCAGTGGCTCACGCCTGTAATCCCAGCACTTTGGGAGGCTGAGGTGGGCAGATCACCCGTGGTTAGGAGTTTCAGACCAGCCTGGCCAACATGGCAAAACCCTGTCTCCACTAAAAATACAAAAACTAGCCAGGTGTGGTGGCACGTGCCTGTAATCCCAGCTACTCAGGAGGCTGAGACAGAAGAATTGCTAGAATCGGTGAGACGGAGGCTGCAATGAGCCAAGATTGCACCACTGCACTCCAGCCTGGGTGACAAGAGCAAGATTCTGTCTCAAAAAACAAAAAAAATGTGGAAGTAACTAAACTAATTGAAGCTATTTAAAAATGCCTTTACCTCCAACAATTTGCTGTTAAAAAAATTACTCAATGACACTTGTTAAAGCACAGTAAGGCAGGTTTTATTTGGGACCATTGCAATAGGTATAGGGACAACTGCCATGGGATTTTGCAGTTGGGGAGAGGGATTGGGCTCAACTTTGAATATAACAGGGAAAAAAATTTATAGCCAAGGAGCAGTGTATGCTGTTCTGCCTCAAAAAAAAAAAAAAAAAAAATAGGTTAAGTGTGAACAGCAGGCACACTCCAAGGACCAAGAATAAGGGAAGAGAAGCAAATGTTAACAAGAAATTCAGGAGACCCCTCCCCACACCTTACATCAGAAGAAAAACCTCAAAAGGAGAATGGTTGGCATAATACATAGTCATGTCAAGTAAGCGTTGGCCTAAAATCCACATAGTAGAACATTGGATAAATGTATAATGTTTCTTGCCCAGATCTTCCTGGAAATACTATCTGTTGCAAAACTTTCTCCTATGAACTGTTTTTGGTTAATAGTTCAGGGATTTGGTTTCGTACCTTGGAGAGTTATATATCCAAGCATTTTGCTGTCAGAACTATTTGATGGCTGTATTTGTAAAAGCAGTGGCTCAAATGTTTTTAGAAGAGATTTTCAGCTGGGCGGGGTGGCTCATGCCTGTAATCCCAGCACTTTGGGAGACCGAGGTGGGTGGATCACTTGAGGTCAGGAGTTCAAGACAGCCTGACCAACATGGTGAAACACTGTCTCTACTAAAAATACAAAAAAATTAGCTGGATATGATGACAGATGCCTGTAACCCCAGCTACCCGGGGACTGAGGCTCAAGAATCACTTGAACCCAGGAGGCGGAGGTTGCAGTGAGCCGAGATCACGCCACTGCACTCCAGCCTGGTGACAGAGGGAGACTCTGATTCAAAAAAAAAAAGAAGAGACTCTCAGAAGAATCTGTTCCAAAATGAACAGGGAGCAAGCTTTCTCATTGGTAGTTAATATTCTGGCACTTCTTTATTTCTTTGGATGAATCAGAAACTCAAAAAGTTGAGATAGTCAGATAGGCCCATTTGAGTATCCAAGAGACCTACTGGACCAAGCAATCTAATTACGTAGGCAATTCACTCTTTTACTCCTCCATCTTGAGAAACAGAACCTGATTTTGTAAGAAAGGATCCCAGTCCGTCCTCTGAAAGTAAAACTATGTTCATTTTAGCCTGTGATTTTGGAGTCGCTCTGCCAATTGGAGTGGTGTTTCTGCTCTTGTTCTCCACAGAATCCATCTGAACTGGCCTTAGTCACCCTGGGCTCGAATTTCAGTTAGGAAAGGCAGAGTATTATTGCCAGCTATTGTCATCAGTTCTTCTCTGTGCTTCCAACAAGTGAGAGCTTCTCCT
Organism: Colobus angolensis palliatus; assembly: GCF_000951035.1. Classification (NCBI taxonomy): domain Eukaryota; kingdom Metazoa; phylum Chordata; class Mammalia; order Primates; family Cercopithecidae; genus Colobus; species Colobus angolensis. Next base: position 1,362,437 of record NW_012119376.1, on the reverse strand, counting down.
AGGAAAGTTAAGAAGTAATGTGACCCAGTGCCCTGGCTCATGCCTGTAATCCTAGCACTTTGGGAGACAGAGGCAGGTGGATCACCTGCAGTCAGGAGTTTCAAGACCAGCCTGATCAACATGGTAAAACCCCGTCTGTACTGAAAATACAAAAATTAGCCAGGCGTGGTGGTGGGCACCTGTAATCCCAGCTACTCGCGAGACTGAGGCATGAGAATTGCTTGAACCCAGGAGGTGGAGGTTGCAGTGAACCAAGATTGTGCCATTGCACTCCAGCCTAGGCAACAGAGCAAGACTCCGTCTCAAATAAAAAGAAAAGTGAGCAGAAAGGAAGCTAAGACATCCTCTTCTTTTTTAAAACTGAGAGACACAGTTGCTAGTAGGGTTTTTTTGTAGAAGGGTGTGCTTGGTGATGTGTTTGAAGACACACAGCAGCCTTGCTGTTGCTACCTCAGCCAGACAGGCCCGGCATCCCAAACAACATGCAACCAATCCCAGGCAAACATTTTCTGAAAAAACCCAGACAGGGGTTGTGTCCTTCTTTCGAAGGTGGCATCACGCTGAGGGTACTTGGATGCAGGTGCTCCAAATCACCCCAACCTCAAACAAGTTTGTCGAATTCTAGACAAGCTGAGTATATACTCATGAGAAGATTCATAAAAATGGGAACTAACCCCATATTTAGAAACATAATGGAGAACATTAGCCTTATTGATGCCTGTACCATGCCCACAGCATCTCTGGGGCCATTGGAAAGGGCCTGGTGAACATTTTACAGCCAGGCATTCCCCAGCTACAGCATATTAATTGTGGATGTGAATTAAATCAAGGGAGGGAGTGGATTCTCACTGGAGCTTGAGGAAAATGGTCCACTTCCTGTGCTTTTTCACGGTTGCATTGCCCTTCCTCTGATGCTGGGGAGGGACAGAGGAAGGGCAGTGGTGGGGCCAGTTACCAATACAGAGAAATGGGAAGCAGTTATGTCCTTGGCAATGAATGCAGTTTTTGGACAGGGCTTAATTTATAATGGACAGTCAACATTAGTTTTCTGATTTCTGGACATTTTTCTATGTTGCCCATTTCTTGTTTATCTCTGAGTGGAGATGTTTGAGTATTTGCAGGCAAGGGAGGGAGATGGTAAGTTCCTAAGTACATAAGGGAATCCTGTGACAAAATAATACTAAAAATTATTTTCTGCCATTTTATTTTATTGTAAGTTGACAAATTATAACTGTGTATATTTATGGGGTATGATGTGATATTATGACATATGTGTACAATGTGGGATGATTTAATCCGGCTAATTAACGCATCCATCATCACAAATGCTTGCCATCTACCATTTTAAATTGCAAAAATGGACTGAAGGACCGCAGTCCTTCAACTGAAGCCCTTGGAGTCAGTTGTGTTTCAGAATTCAGAATTTTATTTTAGAAAGGTAATAGAAAACATATGCTACTTATTATGAATCACCCCTAGCAGGGTCTGGGAAGATTCTTAGAACCTACAATATTAAACATTTCTGTAGCAAACATGATTATTTGCTCTAAGTGGGATAAGTAAAGATTTTTAATAGCATCACATCACTTCAAGTTATGATGCTAAATGCATTTTGGAGCCAAACTTACAAAAAACAACAATATTTTCAAAACGTTCTGGATTTTAGAATTGTGGGTAAAGATTAGATTTTATACAAATGGCACTGTGAGTTAGGGAGTGCTAAATGGGCTGTCCTTGGAAGCCAGTCAGTATTTAGGGAAAAAAAGTGTGTTTCGAATGACCAACAAAATGAACTTTTGGAACATGATCCATTTGTCATTTAAGGACTAAAGGTGGTAATAAAAATAACTCAGAGTCACATTCTGAACTGTGGACAAAGCTAATATAAATATATTCATATTAGGCAATAGGCACTGCCAATAGATGAGACTTCTTAGCTACTCCTTACCCAAATCTCAGTCTTAATGATGTATCTCTCTCTCTGTTATCTTTATTTCCCTGTTAGCTCTTCTTTTTTTTTTTTTTCTTAAAAATAGTTAGTTTGTCCTAGATTTTGAGCTTATAACACTTACTCTGGATAGTTGGCAGGTCTTAATCAGGGCAAGTAGATGAGGTGTAGAAACCACAGTGATTTCAGTCTTATGGGATCCAAGCAAATTTTTTTAAAAATCTACAAAGAATCTTTTTTTTAATTTGTAGACTGATATACCTTTAAAATTGTGTGACAGAATTGAAATGACAGAGTTAAAAATCTCAGGCTAAAGTCACTGAGAAATTCAGTTTTTCTTTGAGGAAAACATTTCTGAGCTATCACTGACATAAACAAAATGTTTTGTTTAAACAATAAAAGAACCTCATATCTATAGGAAATCTTGAAGTTACATTAAAAACAAAAATACTTAAACCTAGAAGCTGTTACAATGGGAAACTAGACTATAAATAATTTGCGACTGGTGTGTCACTAGGAATTCCAATGGCATAAAGAAATGCTTAATAAACAAATTGCCTTTCAAATTTAGCAACTCTGGGGATATAACGCTATGAGCTGTTTTTTAGAAATCTGTTGGTATAAAAGACCTGGAGAGCCTAACTGTACTGCAGATTCATTTTATCGTAGGTCCTATGAGGTCATTATAAATCTTTGTACTATATTTGAGAAAACGCAGAAAACAGTTGTGCTGTCCCCAGCATCTAATGTCATGACAGCCACAAGGCCTGGCACCTGATTTCTCCAGCACTGTGCTCACCCTTGTGTCCTGAGAGCGTAAGCAGTTTTTGATGTCTTTGAGAGTCGTCTTTACACAGCCAAATTAAAGAAAAGAAGTGAAGTAGGGTCTTTCTGTGTTAGTCAGTCTTTCCTGATCTTCACATTTCTTTAGCCACAGATTATAACAGACTGTAGAATCCCCTAACTTCTTTTGACAATTCTTTCTTGTATTTTTAGTGACCTTTGGTGAAAATACTTTGGATTTATCTATTAGGATAGGTGAGCAGAAATTCTGATCAGAAATAGAAGAATTAGTAATGATGAACATAACTAAAATGGAATGGCAACACTCAACTTCCTAATATTTATTTTGAGCAGAGATATTAAAGATAGTCTTTATTTTTCAGTGTTTTATCTGCTACTCCCTGCCTCCTCCCCCAACAACAACCAAAACACTTTAAAATTTTAAATTGAAAAGTTGTCCAGTCATTCAGTGATGTCAATGATAAAGGCTGAACCATATTTAGACTAACCCCAAGGAAAGGATAATGTATTGTATTTTAAAATGTTCCTTTTTACCTTTTCATGACCAGTGCCTCTTCCTGCTCCTGTTTGCCCTGGCATCTTTTGGAAAGCTCTGTGTTTTGCATAGCATGTGCACTTTTTTTTCCTGAAATGTGCAACACATTCAACATTGCAGTGATTTTTTTTCCCCTCCTTAGCTCAGAGCAGAGGTGGAACCCCCAGGGGATTCAAGTACCCACTTGATAGGCTCAGTCCCTCTTAATCAGCCTGTAATGGAGCTAATGGCTGTTTGTCATCCTTGGAGATATAAATTTCCTGGCGGTGTCTCCTGCAGACAGTGCATGAAGTATGCTCAGTGTGCCAGCAAGGGCTGATAATCAGCAGAAGGACAGGGTGCTTCGTTAGTCAGAAGAGCCAGGGCTTTCTGGCTGCCAGGCTACAGAACTCGCCTCACCACTCTTGAGACATGGACAACGTCGGTAGGTAAAACAAGCATGAATTCTTCAGAGCTGCTGGCTTGCTTTGCAGCCCGCATCCTTTGCTGCCGAAGGTTTGCCTATTTGTTGCTCTCGTTTCGCACTTAAATGTTCAAGACTGGGACGCGTGTAATATGTCTACCCCGATGCATTGTCCACAAGACAATTAGTGTTTACTTTGAAGTTTAGGAACTGGGAATGCAGATTGTCATTCCAAATTCACCTTTTGTGAAGACTACTGCTATTTTATTTAGGCTGCAGCAAGTGTGGTGTTTGATTCTTTTGTGCTCAGAGCAGTGGGTGGAAAATGCATACAATGAGTGAAAAAACTATTACTAAGGGATGGCACGAGGTAGATGGAATTAAGTTAATGAGCTGAGCAAAAATTCTGTATAAATATTACAATATGCACAGTGTAACAGCATAAGAGCTCTTTGGTCTGATGCTTTCATCTTCATCGTTAGGATGCAATGTCGAAAATGTTTTGATAGCCTCTGATATTTTAATTTCAGAGTAGAGACATTAGTGGTCAATCATGAACCTTTAAAAATGTATTTGTTTTTAATATCTTTACTTGATAACTAGATAAATATGATGGTTGAAGTATTTTAATGTCAATTAAATAATTAGCATAAAATTATCAGGTGGAACTTTTTTCTGTTTACTTTGCTGTATTGAACTTTCAGAGGAGATATACTGTAAGATCATGCCCCATTTCAGTGTTATCGGCACTCAAGCAGAATTCTCCCAGCTGTGTTATGGATTATCTGTCTCCTGAAGCTCATTAGTTCAGTTACTCAGCTGGTATCAGCTTGAAGGTGATGCTTGCCATGCCTTGAGACACGGTCAGCTCTTCTAAGAGGTTACATCATTTAAAACACATTCTACAAGACCACCCATTGGTGGTGAAACATATTTGTTTATGAAATTGAGCTAGTTCAGTCCTCAGTGAAGGTAGCATAGACTAGCAGAGATTTTAAAGTCAGTGTGTATTAGGTTCTTTTATGAAATAGCTTACCAGGAACAAAACTCTGTGACTAACATAATTTGGTCATTGCCACTGAAGATATTGAAATAAAGTGGAAGAGTATAGTATCAGGGATAAAAGATAGTGGAAGAAATGAAACAAGTGTAAGGATGTGTGTGTAGTAGTAGCAGGAGGAAAGCTGGATGCATGCATATGGATTATACCCCCATTCTGATCATTTAGAAAATACACCATAGGACTTATCATAAAAGCAGGTAGGCATGGTATTCCATGACAAGGCACAATTTGAAGATCAACCAAAAGCTTCTCTAATTACAGCAATAGAGTGAGTAAAAAATAAATAAATAAACTTAGAATCTCTAATTTAACCTCATTTAAAACTTCTGCCACCCACAATTTATTATACTGAAATTCTGGCAGAATAATCACTTTAATCCAAGTAAATGTCTTTTTAAACTGACTCATATATTTATTTAAAGGCCATTTAAAAAAAGGAAAGAAACTCCTCTGGCAGACTTTATGTAGGCTTAAAAATGCTAAGGGTTATTTTTCTTTTTTGGGTAACTAGAGCTTTGGGGGATGTTTTCACAATTTTTAGTTACGTTATTAAATGCAATTAATAAAATACCTCTGCTCTTGATGAGTTTAAGATTATTTAAACGCTGTGGAGAGTGGCTTATAAACTAGCAATTTCTATATCATTTCAAATTTTAGATGTAATCTCAAATATAGTCATAGATACCTTTGAATAGAATAACAGGTTTTAAATCACATAATTTGAGTATTTCAGAAATAGCATGCTTCTTATAATGGCTTATAATTGGCTGTCAGTGATCACTTTTCATGGTAATTTTTTGATGAGGTAAGCAGCCTCTCTTACAAGAGGAAAATGTAAACATCCATTACATACACACATTTCAATACATTATATTGACTGTTAAGGAAAGTATTTAAGATAGTACTGGTAGGTGACAAAAAAAAAATCTGAAATAACTTGGAGCACTACAGTTTATCCAAATTAATTTAAAGAAGATAATAATGTTGAGTATTTGCCTAAATTTTTCTAATCAAAAATGGGTTGAGTCCATGGATTTCAGAGCTAGTAGTTTAGAGCTGGGCACTAGTACTAACAACCGGATCATTAGTTTCAAGGAGCCAGGCTTTCTTCCAGCAAGGCTTTCTGCGTGGGAGTTTGGATAATTGACAGGCAGAAGCACAGCAATGGCCCCACACGGGTTGAATGTCCCTCATTTATTCAAGTCAGATAGAACACTGCATCAGGATATTTGTGCATGGTTTCTGCTGTTAATAAGTAAAGAAAGGTGTGCTGCTTGGGACTCCGGCCCTTTTGGTGGGTGTGTGTACATTTCAGCTATCATGCCATTGTGAATCCGTCCTTTCTCTCCTTAGCAGCAAAGAGCTGACATTCCTACTATCTCGGAGAAGGAGACATCCCTTCCCCATAATTGCTGGCTTACATATTCCTTTAAAAGCTTTTCCTGGAATAACAATAAAATATTTATCAAACTGTGTGTGTGGAATATGTCAGGGCAATTTTAGCAATATCTAACATTTTCTTCTTTTTTTCAAACGGCTATTTATTCTTAGAAGTTATATAACAAGTCGAATAGATGGTGCTTTAGAATGACAAACCCGTGACTACAAGTACCATCAGCGTTCTGCCAGTGCCACTATCCTCACCTCCATTAAGTGGTTCTTGTGAATGAATTGTGGTAAGACATTCGGAGGCAAAGTTGATTGGTGTGTGATTTTTTTATCTGAAACACAATTTTTGAAATGTAATTCCAGTTCTACAGTACAGAGTACTGTTAAAAAAAAAAAAAAAAAAGTTCTGCAGAATTTATTGTTTTGCGTTTTCCCTACTTGATATCAAGATATTTCAGTTACCATGTGTGGGTTGAAAGAGCCACACTCATCTGGAGGGGAGGTGGCAGCTGCTGAGAGCCCCCGAGCCTTCACTGTGCATTCTAGCTCAGTGGTTCAAAGGCTTTTGACCATTGATGTACAATCATTGAGTTTGAGAAGGTCACAGTCTGCCAGCTCCCTGCAAAAGAGACTCGAGAGCTCTTTGGAGTCAGACTGAGGAAGGGTTTGGAGTGGAGTAGTCGAGAGCGTCAGATAATTTTAGGTGAATGTTGGCTCTGCCACCTGTCATCCCAATGACTGTGAACAAATAATAGAAACTCTATGCTTTTAATTTTCTCATCGGTAAGTGGTGACAATAATTGTACTCATCTCATAGGATTGCTATGAAGAGAAAATAAGATAACTCCTGTAAAGCTTTTGGTACAATGGCTGGCATATGGCAACATACAATGCATGTTGGCGTTTTAGAGAGCCATCAAAAGATTGAAGCAGATTGCTTTATGAACAAATAAATATATGCTCCAGCAGCATGGCTCTGAAAGAAGTGCGGATGACAGTGTGGGAAAGTGAGCAATTCTGAGCAAAGAGACTAGTCAAGTGGCTGTCTCAGAAGTAGAATTGGAAATTAATGTGGGTGGTGCAATGGGCATGGGGTTGGGGGATGCACTGGATATGCATCAGCAGAGCACGATGAGTGGAGTTTTAGGTAGGGAGAACTGCAAAGTCAAAACCCTGGAGGTTTCCAGTTAGAGAATTTAAGACAATAGTCCTGCACTACTGAACACAAAATGAGTTTTAAGAGAAAGACAAGGAGTTCCATTTTGACATTGTTGGGTTTGAAATACCTTGTGTGTTGCCCACTAGCCATAGTAGTTGGTTCACTGATGACTTAAAGGATTAAAAAGGATTCCTGCCCCTTCTCCCTCCAGTCTGTGGGAGATCCTATGGAATGTTATAGAGAAAGGAAACTTTCAAATGCTTCATCTTTTTTTTATAGATGGAAATAAGACCAGGCAAAGAGACACATACTCCTAAGCATTGAAATAATTAGGGTCAAGGCCAAGCTGTTGCATAAGAAAATGTAAGCACAAAGACATTTTATTTCAAGCTGGTTCAAAACTTTAGCAGCCGAAGTTGTCATGCCAAAGTTCCTGAACAGCTGAAGATAGTGATTCAGGAGAAGGGTTACTGAATGGGGCAGACATCCAATAACAATGCATATGTTTTGAAAGAGGATGCTTTCTAGAATATTTGACTATGTTTGCAAACTCTATTTTATGCAATAAAAATTTTTTTCCTCTAATCCTCCACTTTCATGATATCTTGGTCTTGCTATCTATAATTCTGCCAACCATGATACTTTTTAGAAATGTATTAATGTTATATACACACACATACATACATAATATGTACACATACATTTGCATGTGTATTGTTAATATATGTACCTATGTGTGGATTCTTTAACTAGGGGATTATCAGTCTCGATGTAGGGGAATGTAATGTTGCTATCTCTTCTAAAAAACTTAATAAAAAAATAGAACGGATTTTCTTTTTAATTAAAAAGGAAATTCATTCTTATCCTCTGAAATGCCCCTTATGTTATAAAGATTATTATTTAACATTTTATTAACTACCCAGCAAATTACAGTATTTTCCTTTGAATTTATTGTGAAGCCCATTGTGCTATTTTGGCATTTTACATTTCACAAAATAAATATTCTTAGAAGCATCCAGGATTCATGTAAAGATATTTTTCTAAGCAAAAGTTAAAAATTGATAAATAATCTCTTTTTTGGAACATCTGTTTTCAAAATGCTAGTATTATTATCAAAATAACTGTTTTAAAATAAAAATGCCAAAAGGAAAAATAAGTTCATATATAAACATAAAAGTACTGTGAAAGTGGGACTAAATTATCTTCCTAGTTTTACTCTAATAGTGAGTGACTGTGACCTCCTGAGAGTAAACTGACAGTCATGGCCCAAGAGTGTGCACAAGCAGGACAAAGTCTTTGTTTCTGAAATTAAGTTTTTACTATTGTTTCAGGATCACTGGAATTGGTTCTGAGTGTTTCTTTCTTTGCAGCCACTCATCTTTCCAAAGGCAGAATGAATTGTGATTTTTCTGTATCACCAAGATGAAATAGAAATGCTTGTCAAATGGCTTCTGTTGAGAACAACTGTTAGAAAAGAAAGCAAGCACAAGCCAAAATGCATTTTGGTGACAGAAAGAAGAATCAGTAATCAACATTTTCTAAATTATATGCCATTCCATATTAATTCCAGAGGTTATTAAATAAACTCCCCACCCAACCTCCACACGCAAAGAATTTAGCATTCAGGCAATTTTAAGAATTGTTGAGTTTAACAGCATTCAACAGGTTTCTTAGCATGTTAAGAAACATGCTGAGGCTGGGCGTGGTGGCTCACATCTGTAATCCCAGCACTTGGGGAGGCAAAGGCAGGTGGATCACAAGGTCAGGAGTTCGAGACCAGCCTGGCCAACATAGTGAAACCCTCGTCTCTACTAAAAATACAAAAATTAGCTGGGTGTGGTGGCACATGCCTGTAGTCCCAGCTACTTTGATGCCTGAGGCGGGAGAACCGCTTGAATCCGGAAGGCAGTGGTTGCCGTGAGTGGAGACCATACCATTGCACTCCAGCCTGGGTAACAGAGTGAGACTCTGTCTCCAAAAAAAGAAAGATGCTGATAGAATTGGCATATAATTTCCTGTGGGTGCTAATATTTGTTGTGAATTCCTAAGATGGAATATAGAATGCAGCATTTCCCAATCATATTAACCTCAGGTTCTCCAGGGGATACCTAGTTACAAGGTAGATAACTCCAATTTGGAATGCACTGTGAAGATCCCTTCATTCTCAGTTTCCCTTTCCGTTTTTACCTTGTTCTTCCTCTCCTGAGTTCTTCTCAACTTCCTGTTTGCAAATATAGGAAGTCATTTTTGGTAACTAGCAAAGTTATCAAAAAGTTACTTTTGGTAAAGTAACTTTTAACATAGATATTTAATTTCTAAACAATCAAGCATTGATACTTCCATAAGTATGTACCTTTCATGTACATGAAATTCCACTGCACATGTATATGAATATGTACATTTCATGATCTTACTTCCATAAGTATCAGTGCTTGGTTGTTTAGAAATTAAATATCTGTGTCATCTGTGTCCAGGATTTCTCTTCTCTTTCCTTGCCTCTAACATTTCACTGCTTATAAACATCACCATCCCATGAAGTGAAGAAGGAAAGGGAGCTAGGCCTTAAACCTGCTTTGGAAAGGAGTGGAATTCAATGACGGCTATGAGATTGGGGGTCATGCACAGATTTTATGTATCCAAATATAACAAGTCACATGAAATATTAAAAATAGATGATGTGAGATATTATATGTAAAAAGTCAACTTCAAAGTTCTATTTTTGTAAATCAGGTACAAAGAACATATATAACAAAGGCAAATCATATTTAGCTAAATGTCAAATGTCTTAAAAGGAAGGAATCTTACTTATTTGAGTGTCTTTTATGTCCTAGGCATCAAGTTAGGTATTTTACACATGTCACATCATTAATACTTGCAGTCACTCTGTAAGTAAATATCTCCCCCAAGTTACACATAAGTACCTGAGGCTAAGATCTCGCCCAATAAATAAGCCAGTGGTTTATAAACTTGAATCCAGCCTTTTGTAACAATAGCAAAATTCAACTCATCACTTTTCATGTTGTCTTATTGCTTTGAGAGTGGCGATTCTTGGTCTTTGTGTTTTCCATAGCATTGAGCACAGTGCTTGGGCTATAGTAAGTGTATAGTAAATGTTTGTTGAATTAAATCAACAAACATTAAATGATGTTTAATTAAGTTGGAGCAATTTTTTAAAAAGCAAATTAATTTGGAAACATCAGTGTCATATGATCTTATTATACATCTGAATACCCTCTTGGATAGAAGTTCGTACATGGGTAAGACAAAATATAGTTGTGAAGTGTTCCTTTCATGAACATTCAAAAATTTATGACAATTTATAAAATAGAATGCTTTTTGATAGAGCCCACCTGTGAAATCTGTTACCATTGTAAAAAAAATTATTCAAAATTTTCGTTTGAAGGATGTGATAATATTACAGTCATTAACAGAAATTATGGAAAGAGGCTTCCCCATATATTTTTAATGATATTTAAATGAAATGCAGACACACCTTTCTGGAATATGAAAGAATTTTACTTTTTCTCTCTTCGTCTTCCAGAGAGATCACAATGAGAGGAAAGACCACAGAGTAACTGTGCCTTGGCCTCATCTGACCACACCTGTGCCTGAATAGTCACTTTTCTACACTAGTAATGCTGCGACATTACATTTCACGTGACTCTTTCCAAACTCTATATTACTCTGTGAACCACTACAAGATTTGACAAACACACAGTGAAACAATAATCTCATTTAAATTTTGATATTTATGTCAAGAGAAGCCATAGTTTCAAAGTTTCAGTTTCAGGTTTCAGAGCTATGGTTTCAAAGTTTCAGGTTTTCCTACCATTTGGTATAAAGTATCTGCCTAATAGTTTTGATAGGTAGCTCTTGTATTATTTTTATAGATAATTGCGAACATCCAGCTATCTCCCTAAAATTACATTTTGAATTTTTTTCACATAAACCAATTTTTTTTCCAAATATTTAATGTTCTAATTAAGAATAGTGATTGAGATTGAAATTGTGCCTCAGGACTGGACTTTAGAATCATGATTTCCCTTCTTAGACCTGAATCATTCAGTCCCTGCACAGCATTTATACCTTTACAGGTGTCAAGTTCAAATCCTTATATTTATTGTTATTAGTAACGATTATATTTGACCTGTTGACCTATATCTTCCATGTATCCTCTACATCCACCAGTCTGTTCCACTGTCTGTTCTGTATCCACAAAAGCATTTGTACCTTCATTCTTGCTCTTCTTCCCACCTAGAACACCTTCTCCTCCTTTCTATTCAGTCATTAATTCATCCATATATCCTGGTGATGTTTCCTGGTCATCCACTCTGTGCCACGCAATGTCCTAGTTAGTGTGGATACGAGAGAATGAGATAGAGCTTCTGTCAGCATGCTCCTTCCTTCTAGTAGAGAAAGCAAAATTAGTAATGAACAGACAAAATGCTTGGGGTTGTGATTAGTGCTGCCAAGTCAATCAAGTGGTATTTGGATAGAGAATGAGGTTGGGGTGGAGGCTACTCCAGACTCAGACGCCCCCAGACAGGACGTTGACTGGGAAGCCTGAGCAACAAGGCCAGTGTGGCTGGGTGGGGCCTGATGAGAAGTAGGGGCCTTAGACCAATTTGGGAGGGCCTTGAGCCTTGGCCTCTGTCCTACCAGCTTTCATGAGCCTTTGAAGGGTTTTACAAGATTGGGAAGAATGGACTGGAGAGAAGCAAGAGTGGAAGCTCCTAAGAATGAAATCCACTTAGAAGGCTCCTGATGGAGGTGGTGGCAGTGGGGAAGGGGAGAGGAAACTTACTGCAATCCCAGCCCTATGTCAAGGCCCAGCATATATCCAGTCTTATAACGTCTTCCCAACTGGTCTCCAAGCCCTGAATTTTCTCAGGGCATTGATGGGATTCAACACCCAGTTTTGTACTTACTGGAAGTTCATCTGAGATTACTCTCCTTTTGAGTCTTTCCTTCCCAACCAGGTTTAAAAGTCTTGAGGGCAGATGCCACATCATAGACATCTTTTATGTCTTCCAAAGAGTTAGAGTACTAATTCTCAACTCTAGTCACTCATTAGAATCACCTGGAAATCTTTTAAATAACCATCTCTGTGCCCCACCCTAGACAAATTCAATCAGGGACTTTGGAGTGGGGTCAGGACATTGGTATTTGTTTAAAAACTCCCCACTATATTCTAATGAGCCATGAGGGTGACAACCACTGTGAGAGTCCTCTCTCTTTCTCTCTTTTTTTCCCCCTTTCTCTCCCTCCTTCCTCACTCCAGTCTAGCAGGCCAATCTAGCTGAGATTTTGTGCTGGGAATTATCTGCTTCCAGGTGAGATGTGAGGCTGTGAGATTAATGAGACCTCCAAGGAAATGGCTGAAAGAAAAGAGCAGAGGTGAAATACTGCTTCCAGGCAATGTATCAGGATAGGAACAAAGGAAACTGAAACCAGACTTTGTATAATCCATCCTTCTGGAGTCTGTAGACTGGATCAAAGAAGGTGGTTAAGGAGAGACTTAGTCACTTACTTCCTAATCAGGAAGGTTAGTTTCTCTTCCAACATCTTACAGGCAAATTAAATGCTAAAAGTGAAGATTCACCACAGTGGCAAAAACTATTTCTGAAGAGACTACATGTGAAATTTAACTAATAAGAGATGTTAAACATCCCTTGTCAAATTCTGTATAATAGAAGAGGTACGTTGTTAGAACCCAAATAGCACTGCTATGATTTAATCATCACTAACAGTATCTGTACCAAGAGGCTGGGTCAGAGCCACTATTAGACATCGATGCTATATTTGCTGTATCCATGTGACTTACCACAGGCGCCCTGCTTTTTAGTGGTAGAGAAATAGGTCCTGTTCCACCTTGTACTTCCTGCTCCAAACACACACACGCACACACACACGCACACACACACACACTCCAGAATGAGTTTCAGATCATTTTAAACTGACAGTGACCTTAAATATTAAAGCCCAGGGATGCTTTGATAACTTGCTTTTCTGGTGTTTTGGTTAATAAATGATGTTTTTTACAACAAGGCTAATACATGCCTTCTAATAGAAACAGCGCAATTTAGTAAAACCGTTTTTTATAATGTTTGACTTAACTACCTCACATGGTCATGAGCACCACTTGAGAAGCTGTCAGTGACAGAGGGTTTTAAACTCCAAATGTTTATACAAGTGAAGCTTCCAGTATTGGGAGGCACTACCAGGGACTGGCAGGGGAGGCTGGGGTGGGATGGGGGTTGAATGTTTCCGTAACTGCCCCTCCTGCTCCAGCCCCCACCACTTCTCCCCAGAACCTCTCACTTGCATGTCACCTATTACCATATTGAAAAGCCTCCTCTTTGTCTTAGCCTCAGCTCAAGTGTCCCCACTTGCTCCAAACCATCCTCAACTGCTCTGGATAGAATGAGTGTTCTCACTCCTCTCCACTCCTCTCCTCCCCAAGAACACTCTTCTACCCCTATTGGGACACATAGCAGATATCCCGTCATGCTGCTTCACATGCTCCTCAAGAACAGGGCCACGTCTCCTTCTTGAGCCTTATACTGAGTACCGTACCTGGCAGAGGAGGTGTGTTCCATAAGCAGGCAAATGAATACATTAGCTGAACTCAAGCCTGAGCTGTGTCTTTTATTGTGTGCTACTACTTATATAGAAACTCTGAATTAATTCTTATTGGAATTAAATGCTGTGGCCATATGCAATTTAATATAAGCAGCAGTTCTTCAACTGAAGAGCCCATTAGAATCACTTGTGCAATTAAAATCTTCCTACCTGTTTGTGTGTCCGTCTGTCCATCCATCCATCTACCTACCTACTTACCTACCTATCATCTATTCGTCTGTCTGCCTATCATCGATCAAGAGCCATACCAGCCCCATTCCAGACCCACTAATTCAGAATCTCCCTAGGGAAGAAAGGGGTACTTTTAAGAAATGTTTCACAGATAATTCCTCTGTACTGCCCTGGTGAGACCCGTTATCGGTCTAAGAAACATATAATGAAGCCACTCAGACAAAATGGGTTTCTACTGTTTCATGTGCTATTAAGATACTTGCTTATTGCCAGTGTGAAAGCACATTATTATTAGAATGCTAAAGATCTTGTGCCATGCGCAAAAATGCTCTGAAATACCCTATTGAAGGGTACACAGCATTGACCTGTACACAAAGAAGCATCTTTCTTTGAGACTGTTGCATGGGAATGGTGGTGCATTCTGTTTTCTCTTCCTCCACTTACTGTGGAAAGGCACTCGGTAGCTTTTGTATCATTGGCTGAGACTTGCTTGAAACTGTACACCCAACTTGTCTTTAATTTACCACCTGCTGCATGCCTCTGCACTTCATATCCTGGGTCTTACTTTCTTAGTAACGGAAATTTGGCAACCCTCCATTTTTAAAGCAACTTGACTTGGGGCATTTTGAATAAGGGGATAAAAGGAAAGATAGCCAGTCCCAATTTTTGAGAATGGTCAGTATGGTATAAAGAGTGAAAATATCTTAGGTTCCCTGTGTGAGACTCTATAGTCTTCACAGCACCAATCAAGCTTGCTTGTGGTACTTACACAACATGTTAATCGGTGGAGGGGCCAGTTCGTTTGCTCAAACAATAAGCATTTCACAACATTCATTAACCTTAGGGCCACTTTTTTAAGTTAAGGAAGTTCAAAGACATTTGTTTGAATAACTGTATGACTGTGACAATAGTTGAAAAAAGCCAGATAGTTGAAAATTAAAGCCAACTTTGTTTTTAAAATCCAGATTTCGTGGAAAACCAGGAGCTCTGTAGCATACATTTAGAATAAAGCTCCAGCTTTAACTCCTAAATTTCCTGGCTTATGTCAGTCTTTTTGTCACAGTCCTAATGCTCCATAAACAAAGGTGTTTCTTATACTAACAGATGTGGACTTTGTCTTTAGCCGTCTCAGGGAAAGTTTTCATGGACCCTCGAAACTACGAAAACTCCCAGTGTACCCTTGAGCACCTGGGTTATTGTCAAACAAAATCATGTCCCACAAAATTATGTTTTAAACGCAGGACTAGTAAGAAATGAAATTTTTTTAAAAAATGCTGTACATACTTTAACAAATTTCTCTCATCTTCAAAAATGCTTACAAATATAGCTCGTTTCTCACAGTTCTCCGGTGAATTATGTAAACACTTCAAATCATCAGTTCTGCTTTTATAGATATGAAACTAAGGCAGAGAAGTTTATTTATTTATTTTTTCAGAGAGCAGCCTCATGCACAGCTTAACTGCACGTAAAAAATGTTGCCCTGACATATCAAATCCATGTCTGCTTGAGTATATGCTTGGCCATCGGCCAACCCACAAGGCATAGGCCATGCCAAATGTGATTTCATTGACTTTTCTGCAAAGGGAAAGTCAAGCACAGTTTACCCTTTGGGATGCATGCAATATTGTTTTTAGGGAAATGTGGTTGTATTTGTCCTGGCCTCAAAGGCCGACTCACCGGAGGACAGGTTTTTTCACAGTTTTGGTCACAAAACACAACGTCCCCATCAGTTATGTTGAAGCTCTCTGTACTAGGATATGCAACTAGGTGATCAGGGACTGGAAATCAGCTGGAAATTCCAATAGAGGCTCATTAATTAGTGGAGCATGCATATGGAAGGCATATACTTATATGGCAGGTGGGTAGCAGATGGGGGACAGTGAAAACCTCCAGGAAAAGAACAAGAGCAGGTTCGTTAAAGAAGCCTTAGCATTTTCACACAGGGACTGAGCTTGAAGATCCAGTTCCAGAGAAGGGATTGGAGGATTGGGTAGGGAATGTGGACAGATTATAGGGAGAGACCAAGGTAGACACCTGGCTTATGAAACAGGTCTACAGAAAATATCAGGAGGCCCCCACAGGTTTCATTCTGGCTTCTTCAATTTGGTGTAAATTGACAACAAAGAAAACTCAGGAGGACGCAAATGAGTTCCTGTGGATCCAGAGTCCTCTCAGGCCTCCTCAGTGCAGAAGGGCAAATCATTCCCACAGTTCCTGCCTCTCTCTCTCTAGAGTAGCACAGGACTTGGAAAACCAGCAGCTACAAGGAAGCTCACCTGTCAACCACTAACACTTTATTTTAATTTCTATTTTGCATGAGAATCATTAAATTGCAACTCTTTCTTATATTTAATCACATTTACTGGCTTTCTCAAACTGAACATACCCCAACCCTTGAATAGTGTGGGATTGTGCAAAGAGATGGAATTAGAGTTGGAAAAGAAGAACGCAGTTCCTGGCTGAGCCTGTTCTACCTGCTAGTATGGGGCCTTGGGCATACCCATGAGCCTCACTTTCCTCATCTGTGGTTAAGGGTTGATTGTACTTGGCTTGAGTAGTAAGTGTTATGTAACATAGATTCATTTCGCACCTAGTGGACTTTAAATCTTTGCAAACATTAGCTCATTTCTTCTTCTCAGTTACCTCCCAAGGTGGTCACTTGGCCCCAGGTCCCCCTTTTCTGGCTCCCTATTGTTCCTGCCTTGCTCACCTCTCACATTTTGCTTCTGGCAGCTCCTGTCTCCCTCCTCCTAATCTGTTGTTTTCTTTATTTTCTTCTTCTTTTTTTTTTTTTTTTTGTGGTCTGGGAAACCAAATAATCAAGAGTGTTTTCCTTTTGTTCAAAATAATAGTACGCAGACCCCACTGAGGCCCTGAGTAGTATATGATTCACTTGTATGGGCTGGAGTTTGTGAATGTTTTCATTTATTTGGGCTGAGTTGCAGTTCAGTTGATTTCCTGGTTCTTGACATAGTGGAGGTGGACAGCTAGGTTACATCTTTTAATGTTTCCTCATCATCCAATTTAGAAATCTCCAGAGATCCTGCCCACACCCTCAGGATAAAATTCAAGCCCAAAACGTCACACAAGTTGCCTGCGTCACCAGCAGTGTCACCACCTCTGGTCGTGTAGTCCTGGGTCCCGGCTCCCCAGACTCTTCCTCTCATCCCAAGTACTGTGTGTTCCTGCTTCTTTGCTTGGCGATGTGCTGTTCTCCTTGTTTACATCTGGTCTCCCCACTGGCCAGGAAACTGCTCAAGAGCAATGTTACCTTACCATTGGCTTTCTTAGTCCTAACACAGGTGTGGCACACAGTAAGTACTTAACGCATGCTGGCTGACTCACTGCTTCTGCCATTGTTACCAAGCTACAAAATGTTCTATGGAGCACAATGATGTACATAGACCATCTCATTACATAGATTTTAAAAATATTTCAGGATAAAAGGACAGTTTAGAGAAATGCAACCAAATGCAAATGATGCAAAATGCAGCTTAATAAGGTTGGTAAAAATCCTTATCAACCCAGAAAAGTCCTTGTGAACCTTGATTTTTTTTTCTGTTTGACTGACATTAAACCAAATTTAGAATTTAAAAATACATATTTTGTAGGGATTCCTTGCAGGAGAAGATAGAACATGTAATAATTACAGTAGCAAGTGTATTGAATTTGATTACTTCATAAAGGAAGATGTACCATATACTTTAAAAATATGTTCTCAAAGGAGATCTGATTATATCAAAGGCGTAAGACCTGTGAAACTTGGCCCTAAGTTGAGGAGTAGAAAGAAGCCAGCTTTCACCTGAAGAAGGTTAAGTCTAGTGACATTATTTATCCACTTGCTTTGAACTTTTCAGTTTACCTTCCCTAACACTGATGTCAAATATGCCAGTGAAGAGTTTGAATAAAATGTTTTCATGAAATGTGAGAATGGAAAAAAGCAATTTTTTAAAATAGCATATTTTTAGACATGATTTAGTATATGTATTTTAAACTAAATTAATAAATTAAATATTATAAGAAAAAAGCCAAATTACCTTCCCTAGAAAAAGAAATTGTTTTCAAACTCCCTAAAATTTATTAGTACATCTAAATTGCCCCTTGCTATTAATATATGGAGGGAGAAAAAATGTCATAATACCCAAATGAAGGCCCAGGTGGGCAGATCACTTGAAGTCAGGAGTTCAAGACCAGCCTGGCCAACATGGTGAAACCCCGTCTCTACTAAAAATACAAAAATTAGCCGAGCATGGTGGCACACACCTGTAGTCGCAGGTACCCAGGAGGCTGAGGCAGGAGAATCACTTGAGCCCGGAAGGAGAAGGTTGCAGTGAGCCGAGATCATGCCACTGCACTCCAGCCTGGGCAACAGAGTGAGACTCTGACTCGAAATAACAATGATAATAATACCTAAATGAGAGAGAAATTATTCTGAACTGTTGTTGAAAATCAGTTCATGGGAGTACAGCATACAAAGTTGGTTTTATTTTTATAAAAACATTTTGTGTGTGCATAGACCAATGCTCAATCCCTGAAGAATAAAAGGGGAATTTTTATATTTTACTCTAGACTTTTCTATTTTTGGTTTTGTTTGTACAGCCATTGTGTCCTGCTTTAAAAGTCAATAAATTATGTTTAAATCAGTTAACTGGAGAGCATCCCATATTATATTGTCTGACCACGTATGATGCACAATATTCTGGGTACACTCAGAGCACCCCCATAATAAGTTGCTAATGACATGGGTCCCTACCCCAGAGTAACTTGGGGTGAATGATATGAAACCCCTGCCTCCCCACCCACTCCCCACCCTGCCCCAATGTAAGCTATTATTGAACTTGTTTGTCTGTTAATTAGAACTAGCTATGAAATCTTGTGAATTCTTTTTTTTTTTTTTCTGAGACAGAGTGTTGCTCTTTTGCCTAGGCTGGAGTGCAGTGGCGCAATCTTGGCCCACTACAACCTCTGCCCCCTGCATTGAAGCAATTCTCCTGCCTCAGCCTCCCAAGTAGCTGGGATTACAGGCGCCTGCCACCACACCTGACTAATTTTTGTATTTTTAGTAGAGACGGGGTTTCCCCATATTGGCCAGGCTGGTCTCAAACTCCTGACCTCAGGTGATCCACCCACTTCGGTCTCCTAAAGTGCTAGGATTACAGGCATGAGCCACTGTGCCTGACCAAAATCTTGTTAATTCTTATGAGCAAGACGCAGTCAGAGTTACTAATTCATATTCACATGCGATATCACCACAACATGGACATTTCAACTAGATTTTCTTCCATCTTCCTAAGTTGAGGACAGACTTGAGGCCAAAATCAGCAATTTAGGATTATATCACCACTCTTTTTTAATGTTGTGGGAAGCAGTTTATTTTCATGGTATGCAGCTTTTTTCGCATGGCTAAATTCCACCCTGTGTCTGTTTGAGTGGTAACATGTGTTCAAACTGCCCTTGAGGTGTTCCACGCCTAAAGCGGGACGGCAGCCGTGCCCTAGATCAGGTGAGGTGGTTACTAGACAGGCTGAGTGTGTAAAGGTTGGGCCAGGATGGTAAAGCTGCATTTGTCATTGTGCCTACAAGCTGAGACAGTGCCAGAAATCAGAGATAGAGACCATGGCAAACAGCTGATACAGTATAGTCAAGGAGGCCGGGAACAGTGCCTCATACCTGTAATCCCGGCACTTTGGGATGCTGAGTTGGATGGATCATTTGAGGTCAGGAGTTTGAGACCAGCCTGGTCAACATGGTGAAAACCCGTATCTACTGAAAATACAAAAATTAGCTGAGCGTGGTGGTGCATGCCTGTAATCCCACCTACTGGGGAGGCCAGCCGAGGCAGGAGAATTGCTTGAACCAGGGAGACGGAGGTTACAGTGAGCCAAGATTGCACGATTACACTCCAGCATGGAGTGTAGAGACAGAATGAGACTTCATCTCAAAAAAAAAGTATAGCCAAGGAATATGGTGTTATGAATGTTTGCTGAGGGCATCATGTGACTATTGTTTAAAATACAGTCATGTATACGTACAATAGAATTAGATAGTTTCTGTGCCAGAAGTCTTATTTATTGTGAGATATATCAAATTTTTACTTGGTGACTCAGAATTTAAACTATATCACTACCTGTACAGTTTATTCAAAAAATAAATATTATTTAAGTTATAAACTTATTAGTTATTTATACCTTAAATAATCTTCATAAACAAATATTATTTATAACTTAAGCCACATACCATGAAAATAAACTACTTCTCACAATATCAAAAAGGATAATAAATATTATTAATAACTTACCAAATTAATCAGTGCTGCATATTGATTTCCATTTTCCCTTGTGCAGTGTGTCTCCAATAGATACAATATCACTAGTGACTGTGTGAACTTTGCAATTGCTAAAAATGACTGGGTGAAGCTTATTATTTCTTATTTTCTTTATCATAATTTTAGAATATAACTTAATTGAAAGACTCTTTTTATTTTTTGAGATGGAGTCTCCCTCTGTCACCCAGGCTGGAGTGCAGTGGCACAATCTTGGCCCACTGCAAGCTCCACCTCCTGGGTTCACGCCATTCTCCTGCCTCAGCCTCCTGAGTAGCTGGGACTACAGGCGCCCGCCACCACGCCCTGCTAATTTTTTGTGTTTTTAGTAGAGACGGGGTTTCACCGTGTTAGCCAGGATGGTCTCGATCTCCTGACCTCGTGATCCACCCACTTGGCCTCCCAAAGTGCTGGGATTACAGGCATGAGCCACCGTGCCCGGCCGAAAGACATTTTTAGCAAATGTGAATTGAGTGCCTACTGGGTCAGGTGCTCTTCTGGGTGCAGTGAATGGGGCAGTGATGAGACACATGGAGTCCCTGCTCTCATGGAGCTTACATTCTATTGAGGCCAACGGACAGTGACCAGATCAACAAGTGAATGTATGATTGAATGCCAGGAAGTGATAAGAACCATGAAGAAAAGTAAAGCAGAGTGGTGGGGCAGGGATAATTGCAGAGCTCTTTTAGGTAAGGTGAGTTTCTTTCCAGTGATTGGCCATCTAAATGAGACTGGGTTACAAATTTTGGGAGATTTGCAAGCATAGCTTTGTAAAACCTTCTTTTATCAGTTTGGTGCAGTTTCAGATGAATGCTATTTTTTTTATTTCAATTTGCTTGAATGCTTTTAAGTTTTGTGCTGTTTCAAGTTTCAAGAAGTGGCCCAGTTCAAAGAAAAATGCTAAGAATTTTACCTTGTTTTGTGTGACAACAGAATGAAGGTACATAATTACACTGACTGTCCCTCACCCCTGCCAAACCTTTAGTGGCCCAAATTGCTTTAAAATTTAGCACAAAACTGCATTGTTATCAGAGGAGGTTCCCATGTCTTAAGAAAAACCTGGCAGTATTAAGGTGGCAGCTTGATTGCACAAATAATAAATCATGTCTTCCTTAATGACGAAGACCTGTGGTTTATCCTTATAGAGACCAAATTAACACGTGTTTATTTCTGGAAAACTTTGTTCTTAAGAACTTCTGCCTGCCTGTGCTGTGCATGCCAGAGGCATGATACGAAGCAGGTCAATTAAAGAAAGACAGGGATGGGTTTTAGCAAAGACATTAAAATTTTAACAGCCAAGGAGAGTTTCTTTCAGCTATCACGTTGAGCAGGTATATATTCATTTTAATATATTGATATTACTCAAAACAAGTTTGGAATTCCTCTTTTAGAATTGTCTTTGGAGCTACTTTACAAGACAAACTAAAACATTAGGTTGATTATCAGTACTTTCCTTTGCCAACTTGGCAATTCTTGCTCAGTGTATGTCAATAGATTAGAGCCATTTCTTACCCTTGAGACATCAACACTGCTGTGAGGCGACAGATGAGACATAGAACTGGAAGTGCTTAGATATCTATGAACCAAACAAGTTAGAAGGTCCAGGAGGGAAGTGGCACTTGGTGATGTAGGGGAGGCTCCAAGGGTGGTGATGTTTGGGCTGGGATGTTGAAGAACAGGTTCAAGTTTGCTAGGCAGAGGGAAATGTGAGTCTCTAACTTTGTAGCTATGCATTATTAGTTTCAAAACTAAGATAGCTTTACTCAGTTTGATAACTTGCCTTATTCAACAGACTTAGACTAGAATGATCATGACTAATTTAAAAAAATTTGTAGGACACAAATATTTTATACCATTTAATTTCATAAATATTTATTGAGTCCCTAATTATGGGTAATATACTCAGTCACTATGTTAGGGAGCCTTGCAGAATTCAAGAGTCTTTCCCCATCTTTTAATTTTTGTATTAAGGTGAGATTCCTATGACATAAAATTAACCATTTTGAAGTGTCCAATTCATTGGCATTCAGTAGATTCACAATGTTGTACAACCACCACTTCTTCTTTTTTTTTTTTGAGAAGGAGGCTCGCTCTGTTGCCCAGGATGGAGTGCAGTGGCACGATCTTGACTCACTGCGACCTCCACCTCCCAGGTTCAAGCGATTCTCCTGCCTCAGCCTCCCGAGCAGCTGGGAGTACAGGTGTGTACCACCACGCCCAGCTAATTTTTTGTATTTTTAGTAGAGACAGGGTTTCACCACGTTAGCCAGGTTGGTCTTGATTTCCTGACCTTGTGATCTGCCTGCCTCAGCCTCCCAAAGTACAACCAACATTTCTATCTGGTTTCAAAGCCTTTTCATCTATCTCAAGAAAACCATATAACCGTTGTGCAGTTGTGACTATTGTCGCCTCCCCCAGACTCTTGCAAACACCAATCTGCTTTCTATCTCTATTGATTTACCTATTTGGAATATTTCTTATAAACAGAATCATAAAATACGTTACCTTTTGTGTCTGGCTTTATAAATTGAACATAATGTCTTCAAGGTTCATCCAGGTTGTAACAGGTTATCAATACTTCATTCCTTTGTCTGGCTGAATAATATTCCATTCTATGGATATACCACATTTTGTTTCTCCATTCATTTGCCAATGTACATTGGGTTTTCCCCACCATTTAGCTATTATGAATAGCGCTGTTATGAATGTTTGCCTACATGCATTTATCTGCGTTAGTTTCCTATTGTTGCTGTAAAAAATCGCCACAAACTTTGTGACTGAAGGCAGCACAGATTTATTATCTGACAGTTCTGGAAGTCAGAAGTCGAGCAGTCTAGTGTCAGCAGGGCTGCATTCCTTCTGGAGGCTCTGGGTGAGAATCTGTTTCCTTGCCTTTACCACTTTTTAGAGGCTGCTGGCATTCCCTGGCCTATGGTCCCTTCTCCTAGGTTCTAAGCCAGCAAAGTAGCATCTTCTCATCTCAGACCTCTGCTCTTGTCTTTGCACCTTCTCCCTCTGACTCTGACCCTTTGCCTCCCTCTTATAAGGACCCTTGTGATTACATTAGGCCCATCCAGATAATCCAGGGTAATCACCTCATCTCAGAATCCTTAATTTAATCACATCTGCAAAGTCCCCTTTGCCATATAAGGTACCATTTATAGGCTCTAGGGATTAGGAGGTAGATATTTCAGGGCAGGGAGGGGCTGAAGGTGGGCAAAGAGGGAGATCATTTCTCACCCTACCCATGGTCTTTCTCACTTAAGCAAAGTCTGATTTCTTTAGCAGTCCTGGTCACAATCCTCACTAGGCTAATATTTTCATTATTCATTCTTCCAAGAGCTTTCCCTTTACTTTCTGGCCAATGGGAAAGAAGATGAATGTTTAAATGCTGGAGATATATATATATATATATATAGACTGCAAATCCTTGAGGGTGGAGATGGCCTTATTCAACTCTTGATCTCCAGTACCTAATAGAGTTCAAGTCACATGTTCAATAAATACAGAAGATGATGGTGATGGGTTATATCATGAAATGAGGGAGGATATCATTTTACAGTTTTCTTAAAGATGTCCATAGAAATAATAAGATTCTGTAACTCCAAGTACAAATACAGATCTATTATATGGAAATCATATTGGTCATATGCCCTCTCCCTAAACATCTTCTGGAGGGGGAAAAAGATAGACGTCTACCCAGGTCTGCTGAGAGGGACAGAATTTTACCATCTGAGGAAGAGCAGAACATATTTTTGGCACACAGTCTAAATTTTTCCTTTCAGTGGTATTTTTAAAACCAAGTGAAGTCTCAGCATTTGAATTATTATCAAGCTCCACATTGGGCAAGGAATTAGCTAAATATTAAATTAGGTAATTTGGGCTTTATTACAAACTAACCAGTACCTCATGCTGATAGAGAAATACAGTTTGGTATCCTAATGTACCTCTACAAAATGTCCTCGAGTATTGTGATGGAAGCGATACAAATTAGTGAGATCTGTGGGGGTGAGTAGGTTGAAGATTTTACTAGCCACTTTATGGGGCATGAGTATGCTCCACTGTGTAGGTGGCCTTTAGCTTGAAACGTTGTGTCACGGCACATAAGTACTGTGGAGTTGTTTACATGTTGAGTGTGCTGCCAAGAGGAGGAAAAAATTCCAAGGAGATGTGTATTGAAAGGGATCCCAAAACACAGCAGTATGCTCTTCCGTGATGAGAATGTCAAGCCCCTGAGATAATGAAATTCAAATGAAAGGAATGTTCAGGCTGCTGCTCAACTTCGTTTTGGAGTGTTCTGTGTCATGTGTTATTCATTGCTGGGAACAACCTGTAAAATGTGCCATCTGCAATATGTGGCATCATAGCCTTCATGAGTGAGCAGACGGTGTGATCCAAGCTGACCTCTGAAAAGCAATCAATAGTGTTTCTGTTTTCACCTTCTTGTGGTTCAGAGTTCTGTTAAGGTCATCTCTGTGATAAGAGGAAGATGAAAATCTTGGACACATGACCAAAATAACTTTAATAATGGGATTTGAGTCATTCTTAATATTGTGTCATTGTATTTCATAATTATAATTCATACCATTAAGATAAATGTTTATAAATATTATTTGAATGAAGATCAAAAAATTAAAAGGTTTTATTTACTATCATTTAAAATATTCTCTTGTTTTGTATGAATGCAAACACTGAGGAAACAAAGTATGTCTAGAAAGCTATATAGTAAGGCATATTCATTCTGGCTACTTTTAGAGGAAATTTAAGAAATAATGTTAATATACCAAATGTTTGACTTGATGACATGTTTAAATTAAATACAATTGTAGAATCTATAAATACCTACCAGTTTTATCCAAATCGTATTACTAACCTGAAGCCTCTATGCCTTAATTATAGCTCAAAAACAAATTAAAAGTGTTGTGATAACTATTATTGACTCACTAAATAACTATCATTAATTCTTCATAGGGTCGTTGCAGGATTAAATGAGTTAACCTTTCAAAGCCCCATTCCTGACACATTATTTATAAAATGAATAAAAATCATGGTAATGAATTCACTCATCCAGCACGCTTGGCAAGGCAAAGTAAATTCCTTTGTTTAATTGGAACTGAACAAAGCAGGTCTATGTCATACATAATTCACATGTTATGGTACAATGCCATTTATACTGGAAAATTGAAACTAATAAGTGAAAATAACTAGTGATGGAACTAAGCCAGAAATACACTATTATGGATCAGCCTTTGGAGCAGGGAAAGAACTGAGCTGGTTCACATTGGAGAGAACTCTTGAATTCCAAGTCTTTCTCACAAAAAGTCATTCCTAAGTCCTCCTAATAACAAATGCTTCATGCAAGTCATGTATTTAATGGCTGCTCGAAGCAACACAAACTGTAGCAACAAGTTATGCCACAAATCCTTTTTTCTCTCCCTCCTTCAATACCAGCTTTCCTTGTTGGAAAGTACAAAGCAAGGAATTAAATGCTTAACACAAAAACTGAATGCCCACAGCAGCATTTTATAAGAGGTGTTTTATGTAGTATCTAACAGTCCATATGTTACATCATTTCAAGAGCATTTAACCTTCTACTAGAAAGCATTCTTTTTAATTTTTATTTATTCATTTGTTTTTTAGAGACAGGGCTCACGTTGTTGCCCAGGCTGGAGTGCAGTGGTATAATCATAACTTGCTGCAGCCTCAACCTCCTGGGCTCAAGCGATCCTCCTGCCTCAGCCTCCCTAGTAGCTAGGACCATAGGTGCACACCACCACTCCTGGCTAATTTTTAAAATTCTGTTTTAGAGATGGGGTCTCACTGTGCTGCACAGTCTGGTCTTAAACTCATGGCCTCAGCCAATCCTCCTGCCTCGGCCTCCTAAAGCATTGGGATTAGAGTCCTGAGCCACCGAGTCTGGCCAGGCAAACTTTTTTTTCAGCCTGCTTCCTGGCTCCATCCGCAGAGCTTGTGCACTGCCGTGCCTATGGCACATCCAATTAATTTGTATTAAATTGAATGGAAGACTTTCTCACACTAATAGAGAAAAGACAAGGCCAGGAATTCAGCTGAATTCTTAACCAATAATGTCCAGCTTCATTTTCAAACCCCACAAATGGGGTCTCATTGACAGTTCAGTCTGTAGTCCGGTCCTGGGAACCCTGTGCATAGTCTAGGAGTGAGACTGATCTTAGAAATGGCGAACTTCTCGTAAAGTGCACACACTCTAAAAAACATCATTAAGAGACAGGCAGAGTAGAAAAGGACAAAATGATGGAAACCCTAAGATTCTGCCTTTATTCTGCAGTCCCTTCTTTGATCAAATTTGTTCCATTTCTAGGGCTATGACTATATCTGTTATAGTACAATGCCATTATGCTGTAAAATTGAAACTAATACATGAACATAAGTCGTGATGGGGCTAAGCCAGAAATGCACTGTTATGAATCAGGCTTTGAAACAGGGAAAGGAACAAAGATGGTTCACCTCCCAAGCTGGCCCCCTGCCCCTTCCTGGCCCTGACTCTAGGCGGATGGTCAATTTGCATTGTTCCAGAAGTAGAGAAGCAGGAGTACATCAGCTCCAAGGAGAGACTCAAGCTGCCTTTTAATTTTTTCCTTATCTTGAGCACTGGCTCCAACTCACCTAGGGAAGGCTGCTGCTTTGACGTCCACAAGATATTGTTCTTTAGACTGTTCCTATTTGGGGAAGAATAAGAATATTTTTAATATTCTATTTTGAGAATCTGTATTTTACCTAAGTATGTATGTTATTTTAAAGAAACTATTTAGATACCCCCTGCCACCAATTTATTAACATAGACTAGAATTTGCAAATAAAGGTAAATAAATATGTTTGTTTTTTTAAAGTTAATGAACTTTATTTTTTAGAGGAGTTTTAGGTTTACCGCAACATAGAGAACAAAGTACAACGAATTCTCATAGGTGTCAGGGGGCGTTCCCCGGCCACACTATGGACATCCACCACTAAAATGGTATATTTGTTAGAATCAATGAACCTACATTGAAGCATCATTATCATCTAAAGCCCAACATTAGGGTTCACTCTTGGTGGTGTTCATTTTGTGGATTTTGACAATGTACAATGACATACATTCACTGATACAGTGCTATATACAGTAGTAGTTATATACAGTAGTTGCACTGATCTAAAAAATCCTCTATGCCCCACCTTTTCATCCCTTTACCCCCTAAATCCTGGCAACCACTGGCTTTTTACTGTCTCCATAGTTTTGACTTTTTCAGAATGTCATATCGTTGGAATCATATGATATATAACCTTTTCAGGTTGGCTTCTTTCACTTAGTAGTATGCACTGAAGTTTCCTCCATGTCTTTTTATGGCTCGATAGCTCATTTCTTCTTAGCACAGAATAATATTCCACTGTCTGGACATACCACATTTTATTTATCCATTCCCCCACTGAGGGACATCTTGGTTACTTTCAAGTTTTGTCAATTATGAGTAAAGCTGCTATAAACATCTGTGTGCAGGGCTTTTTGCTGACATAATGTTTCAACCAATTTGGTTAAATACCGAAGAGTGCAACTGCTGAATCATATGGTGAGAGTATATTTAGTTTTATAAGAAACTGCTGAACTGTCTTCCAAAGTGGCTGTACCATTTTTGCATTCCCATCAGCAATGAATGAGAGTCCCTGTTGCTCCACGTCTCTACCAGCATTTGGTGTCATCAATGTTCTGGATTTTGACCGTTCTCAAAGATGAGTAGTGACATCTTGTTGCTTGAATTTGCAATTCCCTGTTGGCATATGATGCTGAACATCTTTTCATATG
This sequence comes from Colobus angolensis palliatus, assembly GCF_000951035.1. NCBI lineage: Eukaryota > Metazoa > Chordata > Mammalia > Primates > Cercopithecidae > Colobus > Colobus angolensis. Next base: position 1,334,185 of record NW_012119376.1, on the reverse strand, counting down.
CTCACTTGCCTTTTCCATCTGTATATCTTCTTTGGTGAGGTCTTCCTCTTTAGTGAGGACCTCTTTAGAGAGACATTCTGTTCAGGCCTTTTGTCCATTTTTAAATTGGATTCTTTATTTCCTTATTGTTGAGCTTGAAGAATTCTCTGTATATTTTGGGTAACCATCCTTTATCAGATATGTCTTCTGCAAGTATTTTTTCCCAGTCTGTGGCTTGTCTTCTCATTATCTTGACATTATCTTTCAGAGAGTAGAAGTTGTTAATTTTAATGAAGTCCAGCATATTAATTATTTATTTCATGGATCATGCCTTTGGTGTTGTATCAAAAAAGTCATTGCCATATTGAAGGTCACCTAGATTTTTCTCCTACATTATCTTCTGACAATTTTGTAGTTTTGTACTTTATATTTAGATCCATGATCTATTTTGATATTTTATAAAGGTCTCTGTCTAGATTCATTTTTTTGCATGTTGATGTCCAGTTACCTTTTGAAGATGAACTTTGTAAGATGAACTGTAGGTTTAAGATGAAAGTAAAAAAGGTCCTCGTTTAGAAGCCAATAGTTTACTTAACAAGGCAGTATCATAAAATGACTATGATAATTATATTTCGTTCTACTTTTACAAAATACTAGTCGGTGCAGATATGCCTACTGACATCACTTTTACTGTACTATGGCAGGTCTTCCAACAGGAAAGTAAAATAATCTCATGTAGAAAATGGCCTAGAAAATGTTAAGCTCTGAGTCCCATGTTGGCCTTTTGCAATGTGATAACTTTCAGAATAAAATTTCTTTTTCCTTTTGCAGATAATCCAATAAAAATAGAATTATAGAACTGCAACCTCTTTGGGAGAAGGTCCTAATATATGTTCTAAGTTCTCTTCTGGAAAGTTACATCTTAAGAATGTACCGTTCCCTTCAAAGGCTATAATTAAACAATATGTTTTCCTGCTGCCTGATCTTGCCAGAATAGGAATACTTAGTCCTTTTCATTTAATAAGAGAGCAGCTTTGCTAAAAATGAAACTCAATTTTAAAAATTTTGATATTTGATGTTGTATATATTTGAAGATGGTATTTATATCCTCAGAGGTTATTGAAGAAGATTTTAAACAGAGGTCTTGGTGCCAGCTGTGCCTTATGCTACTGATCAGTTTGTGTTCATTATATGATAAGTGTTTCCAACAGAGGAGTCTGATAGTGAGGCTGAGTCAGTTAGATGATTTATCTCTGGTCTATTCCATTGGAGAATGAGCCTTGGATTCACGCCAAGATGATAAAAGGCAATAGTATCTGTGTTATAAGGTGTCAGGCTGATGACTGTGTAGCTGGGCATGTGCAGATAGCTTCAGGCAGATCTTGGGTAATTTGCACACCACAAATATTTGCTCACTGTATATGGCTAGCAAATGAAACAAATACCACAGCAAATATAAAACCTGGCCTTGCCTTCATGGGATCTCATAGCCACTAATCAGTGCATCATCACAAATTTAAAACTCAGCAGCAATATTTTAAATCGTTTTCTCATTTTTTTTTTAGAAAGAAAGACTAATTTAGATAGCCTGAGGAATTGAAGTAATTTCTGCGCACAGAACATGTATCTACTCTAAGAAAAATGAACCTTTCTTGGGGTCACTATTGTCATTAAGATGCTGCACAAATATATTCAAAAGCATGACATTTATCCTCTCCACATTCTTGTTCTCTGCAGATGGCATGTGTTACTTTATCTCCATTAGTATAACTTTTCTTTTTAAAACCCAAATTAGATTATACATATTGTTACATAACAACAATTTTTCACTTAACAGTATCCATTGGATATCTATCCATATTGATATACATAGATATTTTAAATACTATTCCATTATTTGTATGTACTCAAATGCATTTAACTAGTTCATATTGATGGAGCGTTTAGGGGTGTGTGTGTGTGTGTGTGTGTGTGTGTGTGTGTGTGTTTTCTGTTACAAAAATGCCACATACAGCACACAAAATCTTCAGTTACTTAAATAAATGTAGGACAAACTCTTCAAAGTGGAATTGTTGGATCAAAAGTACATAGCTTTAAGATCTTGATAGATACTGCCAAGTTGTCCTTTTAAATGTTTCTAACTATTTAATCTCCCACAGACAGTGTATGAGAGTGCCTCAGTTTCCCACCAACCTCAGCAACAATTAATATTAGGAAGCCTATAAATCTTTGGCAACCCAATAGGTGAAAAATCATTTCTAATTATTGCTTTAATTTGTTTCGTTTAGTGCCAGTCATATGTACTTCTTTTCTGTGACCAAACTTCATTCTTAGCTTTTCCCCATTTTACTTTAAGGTCGTCTTGTTTGCTCTTTATATTAGGGATGTTATGCCTTTGTCATGAATAACACAAATGCAGGCTTTTCACTTGTATGTAAATAAAAAAGCTTTTCATCTTTATAAGCTTTTTATTTAAGGCTTCTGGATTTTGTATCCCATTTAGAAAAGCTCTCCCCTTCCTAATTTATTTTTTCAAAACTAGCCCAAGGTGTGGTAGGTCATGCCTGTAATCCCAGCACTTTGAGAGGCCAAGGTGGGCAGATCACTTGAGGCCAGGAGTTCGAGACTAGCGTGGCCAACATGGCCAAACCTTGTCTCTACTAAAAATACAAAATAAAAAAAAAAAAAAAAAAAAAAAATTAGCCAGGCGTGGTGGTGCACACCTGTAGTCCCAGCTACTCAGGAGGCTGAGGCAGGAGAATCCTCTGAACCTGAGAGGCAGAGGTTGCTGTGAGCTGAGATTGTGCCACTGAACTCCAGCCTGGGTAACAGAGTCAGACTCTGTCTCAGAAAAAAAAAAAAGAAATTAAACCATGCTTTCCTCTGCTGCCTTTATGGTTTCTTTTTGTTATATGCATGAAATGTTATCTATATTTTGTTACATATGAAATGTATTTTTACATAAAGAGTGAGGTTGGGATCCCAATTTATTTTCTTTGCCAATGCACTTCTACACATCATTCATTAATTTTCTGATTCATTTGAAGTATCACCTTTGTTACATATTATTTTCCATACATGTTGAGACCTATTTCTGAATGCTTTATATCAGTGTTTTTTAGAGAGTAGCCAATAAATCACTTAAGGTTGTCTGCAGTCTATCAGGCAGTTGGATTTCAAGAAAAATGTTATTAAACTATTTGATTCACAAATTTAAAATAGAAGATAAATTATTACTTTCACAGAAATTCCATGCTCTCTTAATTATTTTCATGCCTTTAAACATTGCTCATGTATTAGCTCATCTTGGGTAGCATATATTTAACAGGGTAGATTTTGCCATGAACAATGAATTTTCAGGTCATATGTATATTATTATTTTCATTATGAAATTTGCTTCTTATTTCTGTTGGGCAGAAATACATATCCAACTCACCAAACAAGATGAATGGCTTCAGAGTAATTCATTAAAGCAAAAATGTCGAGTCCTTTTGGTTGTCTCATATCTTAGTACCTTTCTCATTTAGAGGAAGCTGAAAGTGGAATAGATCTTCCCTTTGCCATCCCCTGGCCATCAGCACTTGGGCACATGGCCACATGGTCCTAGGCGTCACCAGTAGATGCTCTCAATCCAGATTCTCAACACTGAGGGTTGCCATAAAGGTACAAGTCTGAAGAGATTTGTCATGGTGGCCTTCAGTGGTAGGGATGGAGTGTCCAGGGGTTGCATAGTTTGGCAGCATGACTAACCGGAGCGGTGCAAATGGTGGTGTGCTAAGTAGGTGGTTCTTCTGAGGGATCCTTGCTGTGCCTCATTCCCTTGTTCTTGCTCTAACCTCAATTCCATGAGCCACTCAATATCCTTCCAAGTAATTTTTTTTCTAAGTTAATCATTCTTAGACTGCAAGGCTGCAGTCTAGGTGTTGGGCAGGACACGGTTCTCATCTGGAGACTTGACTGGAGAAAAGGGACTGGTCCCATGTTAGCAGAGTCAGTTCTTTGCAGCTGTCGCACTCGTGGCAGCTTGCTTCCTCAAAGCCATCAAGGAGAGCAAGGCTCTAATGCAAATCTGCTGTAGCAATGTGAGTCTTTTATAACATAATATAATCACAGGAGAAACATCCCATTGCCTTTGGCAAACGCGATAACAGTCATGGGAGTGACATCCCATCACCTTTGCTATGTTCTAGTTGTTAGAAACAAGACACAGGTCCCACCAATACTTAAAGGGAGAGGATTACACAAAGGCTTGAACACCAAGAGGCAGTGATCATGGGGGGATCGCCTAAGTGTCAGTCCACCACAAAGCTTTCATGTCAATTTCAAACAAAAGCAATAGCATTTCTGGTAAAAAACAATCTAATGATTCCAGAACAAGGTTACAATAATATTTTTAGTGTGGAGTTGATGAATTATTTCAGTAAATATAGACAGAAACCACAAATACTAAGGTCTTCCTTGTAGCAAATAGAGGCATAAGTTATAGTATTGCTGAGAGCTTGATTGGCAGTTACAAATTCAGTGATCACTATGGCTTAAAAAGAAGCAGAGGAATGCCAGATGCAGTGACTCATTCCTATAATCCCAGCACTTTGGGAAGCCAAGGTGGGAAGATCACTTGAGACCAGGAGTTTGAGACCAGCCTGGGCAATATAGCAAGACCCCATCTATACAAAAATAATGAAAAGATTAGCTGGGTATAGTGGTGCATGCCTATAGTCCCAGCTACTCAGGAGGCTGAGGTGGGAGGATTGCTTGAGCCCAGGAGTTCAAGGCTGCAGTGACTATGATCATGAGCACTCCAGCCTGGGCCACAGAGCAAGACCTTGTCTCAGAAAAAAAAAAAAAATGTATTACACACATATACACATACACACAGCTATCCCAGTTTTGAGTTAATTTTTCATTTTATATTAAGCATTAAACACCCCAAACATATATTTCTTAAGAAAAAGTGCCAAATACATACTTTTAAAAAAGGGCAGTGTTAGACGATGAATGTTAGCAGGCAGATTCGTTATACTTTTCCTTCAAATATTTTAGGAATAGTCAATCCACAGACAATGCTTCTTGCATATAGGGAAGTACATGTGTCTTGTACATTGCTCTTTCTAGCAATGTAGATAAATTCCTTTGTTCTACTCTGTCAATTTTCCTGCCCAATTGCATATTTGTCCATAATAATCAGTAGTTTACAAAATTTATTCTGTCTAAAAATTGTAATTTAGAGTGTTCGTAGCTTCCCCAAAACTATGAATGACATTATCTCCTTAATGATCATTTTCTTTTTGCCCAGTTGTCAAGCAATAAAATTATTCAGTGTATCATCAAAAGCCTCAGCCAAGAGCTGATAAAGTCAGATGAATCTACATAATTATGCATAGCTTTTTTAACAGTGTCCAATATTCTTCTGAATTATTTTTGAATCATTATATATTTCTGCTTTCATGAGCCACCAATGATATGTTCCATAGAATGACAATTGCTGCAAAGTACCTAAAGTACTGTCTGTCTTTCCAAAACAAATTAATGATGAGGTATACCTATAGCAGTGTAATGTTGTAAAACAAACATAACAGAACTTCATATAGTGATTTAATCTTTAAATCAAGGTGGAAGTTAGTGTTTATGCCATCAAGGTTATCATTGCTCAAAACATTTCAAAAATTACTAAGTGAAAGCATATTCAGAGCCACTTCATAAGTGACACAAGCAAAATAATTCTTATTTTTAATTCACACTTTTATTTTATGCTTATGTAGATCACCTATTTTTACTGTTGGCATCTAGATGACATTTGGCCCATTCAAAAAGAATTAATTGTGCTGGGGAAAAGTCTTTAGGTTTGGGGGTGAGAAAGCCTGATTATAGCAGGAGGGATTACTAACTCTCCCTTTGATGATGGATTAACATAACCCAACATGAGTAAGGATAGAGATGGTTTGAGTAAGACAGTTGACAAGCTTGATGTAATTGATCAAGAACTCTGCACACAAGTAGATATTCATTCCTCTTAGGCAAATATGGAACATATACAAATATTGACTATTTACACAGTCACAAAAGAAGTTTTAAAAACCACTGAAGAGTGATTTGATTTGCATTACATTTTCCCACTGTAATGCAATTAAATTAGAAGTCAACATAACTACTCTAAAGATAATGTGTTCTGGTTCATAGACTGGATGACAACTTGTTATTAATAGAGTTATATGCTACATAATGATGTTTCGGCCAACAGTGGGCAACATATTGATGGTAATCCTATGTAATTGTAATAGAGTTGAAGAATTCCTATAGCCTAGTGATGTCACAGTTGTGCTGTCATAGTGCAAATGCTTTACTCACATGTTTGTTCTGATGCTGGTGTAAACAAACCTACTGCACTGCCGGTTGTATATAAGTATAGTACATATAATTATGTACAGTACATAATACTTGATAATGACAATAAATGTCTATGTTACCGGTTTATGGATTTATTATACTTTTAATCACCATTTTAGAGTGTAGTGCTTCTACTTACTGCTTTTTAAAAGGTCACTGTAAAACAGCCTCAGTCAGTCCCTCCAGAAGGTATTCCAGAAGAAGACACAAAGGATGGACAGATGAGCAAAGTTAACCAGGACACTCAGTCAAATCGAATAGAATAACATTCTCAAACAAAAGACTTAAAGAGAGACATAAGGAGAGCAACTTGCTATCTAGCTAGATGCAGTTATGAAAGTGTGGAGATGGAAGAGAAGTAAGCCAGGAGACGAGGCTGGAAGGTGAAGCAGACCTCACAGAACCAGTCAATGCCTACAGAAGCTCAATGGGTTTTGTATTCCTCTTGACTGAGCCTCAAAACAAACATTTTCCATTTCTGTTTTCAGTCAACTAATTTAGTGCTATTAATATAATAATAAACTACTACTTAATTTGAAAAATGCTAAAGATATTTTTCAAATACAAGGGACATTCTCAGGCAATTGTGTAGTGGACTGCATAGTGGCTCCTCAAAAGATATGCCTATGTCCTAACACTCCAGAACCTGTGAATGTGACTGTATTTGAAAAAAAGATCTTTACAGGTGTAATTAAGTTAAGGATCTTGAGATGAGATCCTCCTGTATGACCCAAGTGGGCCCTAAATCCAGTAAATTTCCTTATGAGAGACAGAAGAGGAGAAAATAGAGACACACAGAAGAGAAGGCATGTGTCTTAGTCTGTTTTGTGCTGCTATAACAGAATACCTGAGACAGGGTAATTTATAATGAATTGGAATTTATTTCTCGTAGCTCTGGAGGTTGGTGGTCCACAATCAAGGTGCTAGCATCTGGAAGGCATTTTTCATGACTCACGGAGGCAGGCATCACATGGCAGAAGGGCAAAGAGAGAGCAAGAGGGGGTTCAAACTTGCCATTTTATCGCAACATTAATCCCACCCTTTGGAGTGGAGACCTCATAGCTTAATCACGATTTAAAGGCCCCACCTGTTAATACTGTGATAATGGCAATGAAGTTTCAACATGAATTTTTTAAAGGACAAACATTCAAACCATAGCAGCACGTGAAGATGGAGGCAGAGATTGGAATGGTATAGCCACAAGTCAAGGAATGCCTGGAGCCTACAGAAGCTGGAGGAGGCCAGGAAGGATTCTCCTCCAGTGCCTTCAGAAGGAGCACTGCCCTGCCAATTCCTGGCTTCTTACCTTCAAAACTGTGAGAGAATACATTTCTATTGTTGATTTGTTTTTTGTTTGTTTTGTTTTTTTGAGACAGAGTTTCACTCTCGTTGCCTAGGCTGGAGTGCAATGGCATGATCTCGGCTCACAGCAACCTCTGCCTCCCAGGTTCAAGCGATTCTCCTGCTGCAGCCTCCTGAGTAACTGAGATTGTAGGCATATGCCACCATGCCCAGCTAATTTTGTATTTTGAGTAGAGATGGGGTTTCTCCACATTAGTCAGGCTGGTCTTGAACTCCTGACATCAGGAGATCTGCCGGCCTCGGCCTCCCAAAGTGCTGGGATTACAGGTATGAGCCACCGCACCCAGCCAAATTTCTGTTGTTTTAAGTCGCCAAGCTTGTGGTAATTTGTCATGACAGCCACAAGAAGCACATACAAGCAGCTGAGATGAAATGGAGTTCTATATACATTTTTTTCTCTTGTGACACTAAAGAATGCCTAGATATGGCTCAAGCCTGTAATCCCAGCACTTTGGGAGGCCGAGACGGGTGGATCACGAGGTCAGGAGATCGAGACCATCCTGGCTAACACGGTGAAACCCCGTCTCAACTAAAAAATACAAAAAAAAACTAGCCGGGCGAGGTGGCGGGCGCCTGTAGTCCCAGCTACTCGGGAGGCAGAGGTAGGAGAATGGCGTGAACCTGGGAGGCGGAGCTTGCAGTGAGCTGAGATCCGGCCACTGCACTCCAGCCTGGGCGACAGAGCCAGACTCCGTCTCAAAAAAAAAAATGCCTAGGTATTTATGCATTCAACTAGGTAATCATGTTTGTCCTACTCATCCATGGCCAACAGCTACATAGAGGTAAATTATATATAGCTCCTCTGAAGTTAAGTACACTGTAGCACCTCTTTAATCATACCAGATCCTTGATTCAGAATGTCCTTTCCATTCCACATACTATAGTCCCAAACCCTAGATGAGGTCAGGATACACTGGCCTTATACTGATACTGTTGTACAATAAATAGGAATTTAATCAATGTCATATTATTATTATTATTTGTAATTTTCTCTTGGTCTTGGAATGTCCTACAGTTTTTGAAGATCCAGCTTCTGTACCACATTGTTATTCGGGAGAAATTATTTATTGTCTGCATCGCAAGCAAGCTTGCTTTGGAAGCACTTCGGGAACCTAAAAAAATGTGATCTGTTGACCAGAGCAATGAACAACTGTGTTAACATAAGTAAGCAAAATTCGCAAATAAAACTAACACTTCATTGTGTCAAAGATTTGCACCTTCTTATCTTCAGAACTCTTGGTAGAACTGCAGTCAGATGTAGTGATTTGGGCATGGCTTGTTTGATTGTGTTATGAGTTGAGCCGTGTCCCTACAACCTTGCATGTTAAAGTCCCAACCCCTAGTATCTCAGAACATGACCTTATTTGGAATACGGTTGTTGCAGATGTAATTGGTTTCGTTTAGATGAGGTCATTAGGGTAGGCTCTAATCCAGTATGACTGGTGTTCTTATAAAAAGAGGAAATTTGGACACAGAGACACTCACACAGGGAGAACACTATGTGAAGATGAAGACAGAGATTGGGTGATGCTTCCACAAACCTAGGAATGTCAAAGTTTGCCAGCAAACCATCAGAAGCTGGGAGAGGGGCATGGAACAGATTCTCCCTCACAGCCCATCCTGCCAGTGCTCTTGTCTTGGGACTTCTAGTCTATGGCACTGTGAAACAATAAACATATGTTCTTTAAGCCACCCAGTTTATGGTACTTTGTTACAGCAACCCTAGCAGACTAATAGTTTGGCTATTCCCTATTAATTTGCTTGGAAGTTGTTCATGAGTATCAAGATAGCTCATGAAAATACAAAGCAAAAGACTCCATATTATATTTCAGGAAATTTCATTGTAAATTATTTTGGAATTAACTATACTAAAAAGATTTTATAGTGCATACATAATAATGAATTGAGTACCTCATTATTTTACAGGGACATCATTGGGTGAGGATATTTATACAAATTGTTGTTTAAATGGGTCTTTTTTTAAAAAAATATTTCATAAATAATCTATCCCCTGACTCCTTGATTAGCTTCTGAAGTGTTTTGATATAGACATCATCTCAAACCAAATTTAACATCACTTCTAGTTGGAGAATTTTTAGTGGTTCAGTTTAGAAATATTTTCTTAAAAATCCACAGATGGGGTCATACTATGCACAAGTTACTTCGGAAAATTGGTTCATTTATAGTCCAAAAGTAATTAATATTTACATTTAATTCAGTTTGGAATTCAGTAAATTTTAGTAACCTCCCTTTGTGAACTCAAGTCACTGGTTATAACAATGTTTTAACCATCAATTGTTTATAATGCATTGTTTCATGTATATACAAGTCATAGGCATTGAGGAAGGAAAATATACCTTCAGTGAACTTTGAAATTTAGTTCCCCAAAGGAGGGCTATTACCAGAAATGAACAGAAGTAAAACAAAATAATAACTAAGTATGCAGCTCATAAATGTTCAGATCTAGTAATTATGTTTAATTTCTGCTTTTGCTTACCATTTAAGATCAAACCTGTAGGTATCTTTAATCTAGCTCATTAGATTGTTAAATGTTTTATGTGAAATTCACTTTTAGTTTACAAGCAGCAATTTAGTGTCCTGTTTCCATGAGGCATTGATATTAAATAAAACACTGGAAAGAAGGAATCTAACTTTTTTCTGCTTTGTACAAGCCCCTCTTCACACCTCATGTGATGTTGCTTACTGGATATCAAAAGAGATTAGAAGCAGGATGATTTCAGATCAACGAAGAAGCATCTGCCTACCCCTAGGGTTTTTAAATATTTAAATATTTTTCTCAATAGAAAAGTAACTCAACAGAACTCTAAAATACAATTTTAAGGAACTAATGTATAGTAATTTGAAGCTATTGCCAGCAAACCACCAGAAACTAAGTGAAAGGCAAGCTATTATATAATCACACTTTTTCCATTGTACTGAAAGTTAAATTCAACTTATTTGCTGAAGAATGCTTCAAATACACTGAAATTTTACATAATAGTACAGGCTGAGGTGGGTGGATCATGAGGTCAGGAGATCGAGACCATCCTGGCTAACACGGTGAAACCCCATGTCTACTGAAAATACAAAAAATTAGCCGGGGGTGGTGGCAGTCACCTGTAGTCCCAGCTATTGGGGAAGCTGAGGCAGGAGAATGGTGTGAACCCGGGAGGCAGAGCTTGCAGTGAGCCAAGATCACATCACTGCACTCCAGCCTGGGAGACAGAGTGAGACTCCATCTCAAATAAACAATAATACAGTTATCAAACTGTTTTATTATACCATAGTTAGACTCAAATTACTCTGAATGGCATTTATTTGGACTCATGTATATTTTAATTTTTTTTAACCGTAATTCATTGGCTCTAATATGCAATAATTTTCACATTTTAACAGCTTTAAAGTCAGGATATGTATTATAATCAATGGTGATTTACAATTATAATTGACAACAATGTTTTTTTCTTAGTGGTATGTAAAATAATGGTGTATCTTAAAATCAATCATGGCATCTTAGGGTTTTTTTTGTTTTTTTTGTTTTTTGCCTTTTAAATAATGTTTATTTTTTGTTTGCTTGTTTTTTTCTGCTTTAGGTTTTTTAAAAAATTTTATTTCTATAGGTTATTGGGGAACAGGTGGTGTTTGGTTACACGAGTAAGTTCTTTAGTGGTGATCTGTGAAATTTTGGTGCACGCATCACCTGAGCAGTATACACTGCACCCTATTTGTAGTCTTTTATCCCTCACCCCCTTCCCACTCGCCCTGAGTCCCCAAAGTCAATTGTGTCATTCTTATGCCTTTGCATCTTCATAGGTTAGTTTCCACTTATAAGTGAGAATATACAACTATGGAAAACAGTGTAGAGATTTCTTAAAGAACTAAAAGTAAAACTACCATTTGATCCAGCAATTCCACTACTGGGTATCTACCCAGAGGAAAAGAAGTCACTATACAAAAAAGATACTTGCACATGGATGTTTATATTTTGAAATTTGCAATTTCAAAAATATGGAACAAGCCCAAATGCCCATCAATCAATGAGTTGACAACGAAATTGTTATACTACTCAGCTACGAAAAGGAGTGAATTAATGGCATTCACAGTGACCTAGTTGAAGTTTGGAGACTATTATTCTAAGTGAAGTAACTCATGAATGGAAACGAAACATTATATGTTATTTTGTTTTTATAATAGGAGATATAGGTTGTTTATTTCAAGCCAGACTCAGTGTTGGAAAATGCTGTTTCTTATTCTGTAGGTCCAGCATTCCCAAGCTAAAAGAAAGTTGTGTGGCAGGCGGTAAAGTGTTTGGCAAGGTTGTATTATTGATAGGTGAATTTCTCATAGGAAGGGAAAAACTTAAGTGACTATATTAAGAATGCACTGGTGTTTATAATTCTCTGTCTTTTCCATTCTTGAGAATATAATGTTCTTTGTGTTATTCTTTAAATCAATAGAGAATAAATAAATTGTTTAATAAGTCATGCTGACATTATTCCTTAAAAAATTGAAAAAGATTGTATGTCCCTACCTCATACAATACACAAACATAAATTACAGCTGACTTAAAGATTTACATCTGAAAGAACTTAAAAGTACTGGAAGACAATATTTTTAAAAGTGTGTGTTCATACCATTAGAGTGTGGAAGCCATTCCATAATATGACACTAATATCAACATTATAAAGAAATGATTGAAAGAATTGATTACCTCAAAACATATAACAATAGTTTGTCAGAAAAGATGAAGCATAGATTTAAAAAAAAACTGGAGAAGAATAATTATGCAGAGATAAACATGTCAGAAAGAATAGAATACATTTTAAAAAATTTTTTACATCAAAATATATATTCTCCAGTCCTCAAAGAGGCATTCAATGGGCATCAATTATGTTTGAGGTCATAGGCTGGGTACAAGAGAGGTATAAATTACACTCGAATGGGGCCCTCAAAGAGCCCCAAATCTAGGGTTTTATTTTTGTTGTTAGAATGTCTATGTCGATAATTGGGGTTATTTTTAAATTGAAAAACTCTATCCCACTTTAAAACTCCTAAATAGAACAAGCATTTATCTGACCTTAATATCATAACATAACTCCTTACAGTTTATTGACTTTAAAATAACTAAATTCAGTAGCTCTCAAATATCCATAGTATAATGAGTGACAGACCTGTAAAATCTAATTGACTTTATTTGGCAGACACAGGCAAATACATACATGTATTTTAACATAATATGATGACTACTTAGACATAACCTGATCCTTCAAATACAACTGAAAAGAAGGTGCTCCAGTTTGCATGATTTATCATTGAACTAGAGTTCCCTTTCCTGGAAACACAGAGCAAATAGAGAAGATAGTTAGAATTTCACTTTTCTTGAAAAGTCAAGAAGGGCAGGTGTACTCTGACCTCAGCTTTAAATTTAACGAAATATATAGGAGGATTTGAGACTGCTCAACATGTTTCTCACGGAATTTCCCCCAAGCATTACTCTCTGAAGAGCCTGAAAAAGTATGTAAGAAAAGCCTTGTTCTCTCTTGTCATGAAATTATGCTCAGCCTGCTTATTATGCTAGAGGTTAGTTTCTGAACAGCAGAAAACGTTTTCTCATCCTTAGTTATGTTTATTGTTCTAACATAACAGTCTTCTGATCACGATGATCCTCTATAATCAACATTTCTTAAGTGCCCAGTGAGGTAAGGCTTGCTTCTAAAGAATTTTAAACTGTATTTTTAGCAAGGCTCTAAAGATTAAGTCTTCACCTTGCTGCCAGCAGTTACATTTTTTTTCTAAGGGGTAAAAAGCACAAACCAGAATTATGCTAGATCTCCATTAAGATATAGAACAGTCTATGGTGCCTGGTTGCTGTTGACCTACATTGATAATTGGAAATACTACAACTTACTGCAAAGGTACTAAGTATTGTCTATTATAATACGTGTTTTGCATCCTTTTCTGTGATTTATATAATAGTAGTCCTATTTTGCAAATGAGAAAACCAAGACTCCAAAAGCTAAAAAACTTGCTAAAGTCACATGGCTAATGAGTAACAGCAAGATTCAAAATCAAAACAACCTGACTCTAAAACCCTCCTGTTAACCAATGACCTTTTCTCCTCTCAAAATTCTGGAATAAATGGAAACCATTTCATACACGTTTATTCATTCACACCTACAGTGTGCCAGCTCCCAGTGTAGTCTAGGGATACTATTCATGGTGAAGAGGACAGGCTAGGTCGCTGCCCTCATGGGCTTGCATTCCATTGAGACAAATACATTTCTTATTGCTTAATTTAGTTAAGTGAGATGGGGGTGGGGAAAGAAGAGAAAATAATGAGACAGAGAGTCATGGGGTTTCGACTTTATGTGGGAGTCAGGGAAGGCCTCCGTGAGGATTTGTTAGCTGAAAGGAAACCTTGGTTGAAGTGAGGGAGGAGGAAACCTTGCAGATATCTGGGGAGAAGAGCACCTGTACAGAAAGAACAGCAAGTGCTTAGCCCCTGTGCTGGCAATAGTCTTGTGTCTGAGGCTGGAAAGGGCAGGTAAGGGAGAACATAAGAGGAAATGGGCACAAAGCTAGCCACAGCCAACTCAGGGAGGTGTTGTAGACCCTGGTAAGGATTTAGGACTTTCTTTTCACTTCTGTGACAAGAAACCAGTGAAGGGTTGGGCTTGGGGAAGTTGCCCCTGGCTATGTGACCGCAGTGGAAATAAGGGAAGCAGGTAGGATGCTGCCATGACCCAAGAGAGATGTATGGCTGGGACAGAGCCACAACAGTTGGGAACTGGTGGGTGATGACATTTAGGGTCTGTTTTGAGAATTCAGGGGATTTATCATCTCGTTGGTGGCAGAAACAGCACAGTGGAAGAATACAGACAGCGTCCTGTTAAGGGCCGCAGTGTTTTCTGCAACTTCTTCCACGTATCTACTGCAAATTGTCTGAGAAAGGCAGAGCCTAGGAACCATGGTGGAAGTTTTGATATAAAAATTTTGTAGCCCATCTGCATTTCCCTGGGAGCTCAATTAATCATCAATTTGCCTTATTAATTACTAAGAGTTCATCGTAGTTCTAGATAGATTCCTCAAAATAAATTCAAAGGACAAAGGGGTGGAAAATGGATCTGACCGTCTCTGCACTGGGAATCCCTGCACAGGGAGGACGAGGAGGAACAGACCAAACAAAGCACGGGTGATAGAAAGGGAAGCCTGCGATGGGTGGGTTGAGTCAGGTAAGACAGAGAAGCTTGCTAAGGCGGAGTGGAAGGAAATCCCCTCATTACTGTGGCTACCCTTTGAGGTAGGAAGGAATGAAGAGCCCGAGGGGGTTTAAAGTGCTCTGAAGCACTGATACTCTAAATGCAGCATGCTAGCACAGGGGAAAGTGTAATTCAGGCAGGCAGACTACTCTCTCTGCGTTCCTACAACTGCTTCCCCTCCCCAGGATGTGTGTGTGTGTGTGTCTCTATGTGTGTGTGTGCGCATATGTCTCTGTGTGTGTGTCTATGTGTGTCTATGTGTATGTGTGTATACAAGTGTGTGTCTTTGTGTATGTGTCCGTGTGTGTGTCTATGCATATGTGTCTATGTATGTTTCTGTGTGTGTGTGTCTGTCTGGGTATGTGTATGTCTGTGTCCATGTGTGTGGGTGTCTGTATGTCTATGTGTATGTCTGTGTGTGTCTGTGTGTATCCATGTGTGTGTGTGTCTGTGTGTGTCTATGTGTATGTCTGTGTCCATGTATGTTTGTGTGTGGGTGTCTGTATGTCTATGTGTATGTTTGTGTGTGTCTGTTTGTCTATCCGTGTGTGTGTCTGTGTGTATGACTGTGTCTATGTATGTCTGTGTGTGTCTCTGTGTGTGTGTCTGTGTGTCTATGTGCATGACTGTGTGTGTCTGCGTACACTCAGATGCTTCTGTTGAATGAAGTCAATTAGATTCTGCCTTCCCACTGGCTTCTGTGTGGCCTGTGCTTGACCAACCATCAAGCAAAGTCCGTGACTTTTCCTCTGGAAGGGATGCCACATTTTTGTGTGTATCTGTTTGTAAACAGTGACAAGGGATAGGGATGGAGTGGATAAGGAATGTGTGAAACAGCACAAATCAGAGAAAATTTAAGAGGTACAAGAACAAGGATTTTTGCCTTGGCTTTAAAATGCTGGTAAACACTAATTCTATGAGGCCAGCATCATCCTGATACCAAAACCTGGCAGCGATACAACAAAAAAAAGAAAACTTCATGCCAATATCCTTGATGAAACACCAATGCAAAAATCCTCAACAAAATACTGGCAAACCAAATCCAGCAGCCCATCAAAAAGCTTATCCACCACTATTCAGTAGGCTTCACCCCCAGGATGCAAGGTTGGTTCAACATATACAAATCAATAAATGTGATTCATCACATAAACAGAACTAAAGACCAAAAAAAAATGATTATCTCAATAGATGCAGAAAAGGCCTTCAATAAAATTCAACATCCCTTCATGTTAGAAACTCTCAATAAACTAGGTATTGAAGGAACATAACTCAAAATAATAAGCACCGTATATGACAAACCCACAGCCAATATCATACTGAATGGGCAAAAGCTGAAAGCATTCCCCTGAAAACCAGCACAAGACAAGGATGCTCTCTCTCACCACTCTTATTCAACACAGTATTGGAAGTTCTGGCCAGGGCAATCAGGCAAGAGAAAGAAATAAAGTGTATTCAAATAGGAAGAGGAAGTCAAACTATCTTTGTTTGCAGATGACATGATCCTATATCTAGAAAACCCCATCATCTCAGCCCAAAAACTTCTTAAGCTGATAAGCAACTTCAGCAAAGTCTCAGGATACAAAGTCAATGTACAAAAATTATTAGCATTCCTTTACATCAACAACAGGCAAGCCAGGAGCCAAATCATGAATGAACTACCATTTACAATTGTCACAAAAAAATAAAATACCTAGGAATACAGCTAACAAGGGAAGTGAAGGACCTCTTCAAAGAGAACTACAAACCACTGCTCAGATAAATCAGAGGTGACACAAAAAAAATGGAAGAACATTCCATGCTCATGAATAGGAAGAATCAGTATCATGAAAGTGACCATACTGCCCAAAAGAATTTATAGATTCAATACTATTCCCATTAAAATACCATTGACATTCTTCACAGAATTAGAAAAATGTATGCTAAAATTCATATGGAACCAAAAAAGAGCCCAAATAGCCAAGGCAATCCTAAGCAAAAAGAACAAAGCTGGAGGCATCACCCTACCCAACTTCAAACAAAACTACAGTAGCCAAAACAGCGTGGTACTGGTGCAAGGACAGACACATAAACCAACGGAACAGAATAGAGAAGCCAGAACTAAGACCACACACCCAGAATCATCTGATCTTCAACAAACCTGACAAAAACACACAGTGGGGAAAGGATTCCCTATTTAATAAATGGTGCTGGGAGAACAGGCTAGCCATATGCAGAAAATTGAAACTGGAGCTCTTCCTTACACCTTATAGAAAAAATAACTCAAGATAGATTAAAGACTTAAATGTGAAACCCAAAACTGTAAAAATCCTAGAAGAAAGTCTAGGCAATACCATTTAGGACATAGGCATGGGCAAAGATTTCATGACAAAAACACCAAAATCAATTGCAACATATGCAAAAATTGACAAATGGAATCTAATCAAACTAAAGAGCTTCTGAACAACAAAAGAAATTGTCATCAGAATGAACAGACAACCTACAGAATGGGAGAAAATGTTTGCAATCTATCCATCTGACAAAGGTCTAATATCCAGCATCTATTAATACAAGGAACTTAAACAAACAAATTTACATTAAAAAAAACAAACAACCCTATTAAAAAATGGGCAAAGGACATGAACAGACACTTTAAAAAAAAAAAGACATACATGCAGCCAACAAACATATGAAAAAAAACTCAATATCGCTGATCATTAGAGAAATGCAAACCAAAACCACATTGAGATGCCATCTCATGCCAGTCAGGATAGCTATTATTAAAAAGTCAAAAAGCAACAGGTGCTGGCAAGGTTGTGGAGAAAAAGGAACACTCTTACACTGTTGGTGGGAGTGTGAATTAGTTCAACCTTTGTGGAAGACAGTATGGTGATTCCTCAAAGACCTAGAAGCAGAAATACCATTTGACCTAACCATCTCATTACTGGGTATATACCCAAAGAAATATAAACTATTTTGTTATAAAGATACACGCATGCATATATTCATTATAACACTATCCACAGAAGCAAAGACATGGAATCAACTTAAATGCCCATCAATTATAGACTGGATAAAGAAAATGTGGTACATATACACCATGGAATACTATGCAGCCATAAAAAGGAATGAGATAATGTCCTTTGCAGAGATATGGATGGAGCTAGAAGCCATTATCCTCAGCAAACTAACATAGGAACAAAAATCAAACACCGCATGTTCTCACTTATAAGTGGGAGCTGAAAGATGAGAACACATGGACACATGGCAGCGAAACAACACACACTGGGGCCTGTTAGGGGGTGGGAGGGTGTGGGAGGGAGAGCGTCAGGAAGAGTAGCTAATAGATGCTGGGCTAAATAGATGGGGTTGATCTGTGCAGCAAACCACCATGGCACACACTTACCTATGTAACAAACCTGCACATCCTGCACATGTACCCCCAAATTTAAAATAAAAAATAAAAATAAAAATAAATATTATATATATATATATATATAAGAAAATGTGGATACACAGAGACACCAGACATACACTCACACAGAAAAGGCCATATGAGGACATGGAGAAAAGGCAGCCACCTACAAACCCAGAAGAAAGGCCTCAGAAGAAACCAAATCAGCTGATGCCTTCAGATTGGATTTCTAGCCTCCAGCCTGAGAAAATAAATTTCTGTTGTTTAAGAAAAAAAAAAAAAAAAATGCCAGTAAACATTGGTGATTCTGCTTTATACTGAAAATGATGGTGGTGACAGGGGGAGCAGTTTACTAGATACAACCACAGGATATTTCGTCAAAAAGGATTGAAAGCCACTACTTGCTTTCATTTCTTGAAATACATTTCTTGAAATACATTTATTAAGCACAGATGAGCATTGTTTTGGTTTTTGTTCAGTGATTAAATGTATAATCCCCAATAAAATATTTTGAAGTTTTTCCGAAGAAAAGAAACTCTGCCTGGCTGCATCAGCTAGACAAAGGTACCTGCGCTGCTGTTTTCTGTTTGTTTGGTTGGTTGGTTTTGGTTTTTTTCCCCTGTATCTGCTGGATTATTTTCGCTGATGGGTGTTTGAGCTGGCATTTCTTAAATAAATATCATCTTTGAAGTGACGCATGCTGTGTTTTTCCCTGTGGGACGTGTGAATGACTTGTGGATATTTGTGAGTACACTTACGTGTATTTTTTTCCCACTACGCTAGGTCCGTTTTCAGTTCTTATTAAAAAGTTCAGGGTTTCGGAATCCGACTGTTCTGCAAATGCCTGCTGTTGTTGGTAAGTGGCCTGCACCATCCTTGAGTAGGTAAGAAGAGCTGAGATTTCGCCAGAAACAGTGACATTCACACCCGGGGCTGAGATAAGGCGGAATGTCCACCTGGAGATAAGCCTTGGCTGTCACACGTGGACCGCCTGCTCTGGTCATGCGTGTGTGTGATCTATAATAGGGTCACAGCTTTATGAAATTCAGTCACTTTGTAGTAGCCACTCTAAGGAGGACGATTCATGGTCCCCGTGCAAGCACTGCACCCAGCACCTTCTCAGGAACATTCACGTTATTTCCAGCTGGATTGAGGCTGGAAGCTCCCCAGCAAGCAATAGAAAAAGCACCAGGTGTTCCCAGCAGCGCTCTCCTTCACCCTTGCAAGCTACGACTGGCAAGTTTCCCGAAGCAAGAGAATTAGCACACGGTGTGATGGTTTCCTCACTGCCGGAGTATTTGTTCTGGATGCCTCTGTCCCCACGTGTCTCAGAAGTAGCCCTTATGGTTGAACTTTGGCCCTTTGGAAACAAGGCCAGTCGCAAGACACGTCAGGAAGCAATTTGTGCATCAAGACTCGAACTACTTTGGAGCTTCCCTCTGGATTTCAGTCAAGCTGTCACAAAGTTCATGACTTGATTTTTCCACTCTTGTAAAATGAAGGCTGCTCTGACTCAATCTCCAGCTTATTGCCTTTAATACTTCCCCATTGCTATTGCTAAACGCCTTACCTTATACAGACTGTGGAGATGGGCAAAGGAAAAAAATCTCCAAACTTTTTGATATGGTGCTTTGAAGACACAGTTTACTAATGGCCTGAAAGAATTCATGCAGCTTCCCACATGCAAAGTTTATTTTTGGAGAGTAGTTTATATATGGAATAAATGGAATAGAATTGAGAGTCCAGAAATAAACCCTCACATTTATGGAAAATTGGTTGTCAACAAGGATGCCAAGACAATTCAGTAGGGAAAGATACGTCTTATCAGCAAACAGTGCTAGGGCAACTAGATATCTATGTGAAGAAGAATGAAGTGAGAACTCTACCTTACATCATATTAAAAAATTAACTCAAGATTGATCAAAGACCTAGATGTAAGAGCTAAAACTGTAACAGGCTTAGAAGAAAACATAGGTGTAAATCTTCATGACCTTGAATTAGGCAATTATTTCTTTAAAATATGACACTAAAAGCATAAAAAACACAAGAAACAATAATAATTTGGACATCATCAAACTAAAAATGTTGTGGTTCAAAGGTCACCATCTATAAAGTGAAAAGACTACCCAAAGAATGGGAGGAAAGTTTTGTAATTTTATATTTGAAAAGGGAAATATCTATATAGAGAACAATTACAATGTAATAATAAAAAGACAAATAATCCAATATTCAAAGGGACAAAGGATTTGAAAAGACATTTCTCCAAAGAAGATATTCAAATATCTAATAAACACATGAAAAGATGCTCACCATCATTAACCATCAGGGAAATACAAATCAAAACCACGAGAGACCACTTCATACCTATGCGAATGCTATAATCAGAAAGACAGGTAATAACAAGTGTTGGCAAGGATTTGGAGAAATTGATGGTGGAAATTTAAAATGATATTGTCACTTTAGAAAACACTCTGGCAGTTCCTCAATCAATCATAGAGTTACCATATGAACAGCAATTCTACTCCTAGGCATATTCCCAAAAGAAATGAAAACATATATTCACCAAAAACTTGTCTGTGAAGTGCATAGCAGCCTTATTCTTAACAACCTAAAAGTGGAAACAAAACCCAAATGTTCATCAAACTGATGAATACATAAATAAAATATACTATACCCACTCAATGGAATATTATTTGCCAATTAAAAATAATAAAGGCTGGGTATTGTGGCTCACACCTGTAATCTTGGCACTTTGGGAGACTGAGGTGGGAGGATCACTTGAGACCAGGAGTTCAAGACCAGCCTACGCAGCAGAGCAAGGCTCCATCTCTACAAAAAGTAAAAAATTAGCCAAGCATGGTAGTGCATGCCTGTAGTTCTGGTGACTTGGGAGGCTGAGGTGAGAGGACTGCTTAAGCCCAGGAGTTCAAGGCTGCAGTGAGCAATGATCATGCCACCACACTCCCATCTAGGTTGCAGAGCAAGACTTTGTCTCTACAAATAAATGAAAAAGAAATGAAGTATTGATACACGCCACAACGTGGATGACTCTTGAAAACATCATGCTAAGTGAAAGAAACCAGGATGAATGTTATATGATTCTATTTATATGAAATGTCCAGAATGGGCAAATTTCTAGAGAAAGAAAGTACATTAGTGATTGTCTATATTTGGGGGAATTGTGGGGAATAGAGAGTGATGCTAATGGGCATAGGGTTTCTTACTGGGTTGATGACAATACTGTAAAATGATTGTAGTGATGGTCACACAACTCTATGAATATACTAAAAGACATTCCACTGTGTACTTTAAATTGGTAAATTGTATGCTATGTGGATTATTTTTCAATAAAGAAGATATTTAAAAATCACAAAATATAGATGATTAGAGAATATGGAATATGTCATTAATTATGGATTTTTTTCTGTATTTTTAATTCTTTCTTTGACTTCGCTTGCTTTCTCAGATGTTTCTTAGACAGAAAAGATCCAAAGCAAAGATTTACAACTCTGTACGGAAGCTACAGGTTTTGTAAGAAAAGGCTAAGGAGAAAAAGAGGACTGCAATGTAGTGTTTGCATTTATGATTTACTTTCTGTTCACGTTTCAGACCTAGTTATTTACTTTGCACCTATTGCCACATATTTGCTGTTATCTCTCCATACACATGGAAGTTCTTTGGAATTTTTAGTAAAATGTCCTCAGTTTCTGAGCCAAACCTTTTACTGAGAATCAAATATAGTTTTCACTAAAGTTGCTTCCTACAAATTGCCATATGAGAAATAGAAGAAAACAGAGGGGCAGCAGATACACTGTTTTCTCCTAGTTGATGGCAAAAATTAGATCTCTATCAAGATCAAAAAAGAGTCCTTTATTGCATGAACTAAGCTTCTTATCCTAAGCTGATTACAGGGGGAGATATTTAAAAGAAACATCAGTGGAGGGAAGGGGAAATCGTGGGATAAAATACACTCATTGGCTTTCTTCTCCAAGTCAAACTGCAGAGGAAATAACAGGCACAGAGACTTCTAGCAGGGTTGTCTGGTGGGACATGCCCTGGCATATGGGGTCAGTCCATTCCTGTCCAGACCAGGGACTTCCTCTGACGTTGGCAACTCAGTTACCTCCTGTGAGCCTAAGCTTTCTTGTCTGCAAACTGAGAGATCTCAAGTCTTTCCTGGCTGTAACAGTTACAGGGGCGTCCAATCTTTTGGCTTACCTGGGCCACATTGGAAGAAGAAAAATTGTCTTGGGCCACACATAAAATACACTAACACTAATGATAGCGGATGAGATATTTTTTTAAATTGCAAGAACATCTCATAATGTTTTAAGAAAGTTTATGTATTTGTTTTGGGCTGCATTCAAAGCCATCCTGGGCTGTGTGCATCTCACAGGCTGAAGGTTGGGCAAGTTTGGTCTATGATTTTGTAATCTGATCTAGAATTCTCTGAGACGTCAATGAAGATACAGGTAGATGAGTGAATATTGTAGTTGAGTGAATATTATGCCCAGTGTGTTGATTAATGAATAGATGTGATCCTAAAAGAAGCAATTTCAAGACTTTTCCCTGGCCTGTGGAGTTATCACTGATTAGCAAAGCACTTTAATTAATAAGTCAAACAGAAAAAAGCATGTCTGTTAGTTTTGCAAACCTCAGAAAGATGAGCACAACAGACATGTTAATTCCCAAACTTAGTTTCAAAAAACTATTTGCCAGATTTCAAATGAACACAGGCTTGATTGGGCACATGAAAATTTAAATATTCTGAATGTTAAATGGCCGACCATAAGTTCAATTTCAACTAAGTTTGATGTGGCTACTTTTTATTTTTTACTTTTCAAAAATTGTGGTACACACTGCATCTTCTCACTCATAAGTGGGAGTTGAACAATAAGAACACATGGATGCAGGGAGAGGAACATCACACACTGGGGCCTGTCGGGGGGAGTCAGGGGCAAGGGGAGGGAGAGCATTAAGATAAATACCTAATGCATGTGGGGCTTAAAACCTAGATGACGGGTTGATAGGTGCAGCAAATCACCATGGTGCATGTATACCTATGTATCAAACTTGCACATTCTTCTCATGTATCCCAGAATTTAAGTAAAGAAGACAAAAAATTGTGGTACAATGTACATACAGTGAACAATTCAGAATTTTGTCAATTTCATACAGACATGCACTCCACACCCCTATCAAGATGTAGAATATTTCCAACCCCTGAAAAAAGATTCTTCATGCCCTTCCCAGTCAGTACCCACCAAGGCAAACACTGATCTCATTTCTTCCCTGATACGTGTTTTTCCAATCCTGGAACTTCATCAGTCATATAATATGTGCTCTTTTGAGTCTGGTTTCTTTCACTCAGGAAAATGATTTTGAGGTCATCCATTTTCTTGGTTTTATGAGTAGTTTCTCCCAGGTTGTATTCTCTGGGAAGAGACAGATGAACACGCAGGGCATTGATAAAGGAGTTCTCTTAGAAGCCACAGCTTTTGAAAGGCAGGGAAAGAAGTCAGATTGAGCAGATTGGGGAATAGAGCTGTGAGGCAGCTTCAGCCCCAGCCTTAGTGCATCCCAGTGGGTGTCCTGGTGTGAAACTGCCTGTCAGCTATCTTAAGGTGTGGTGTGGGGACCTTGATGCTTGCCCTGTTTTGATCAGGCATCGGATATGGGCTCCTTCTACAGGAAGGTTGTACCTTGGGCAAGGCTGCTGCTTTCAGGCAGGGAAGGTCTCCTTATAAAAAGCTGACAGCTGAGGGCTGTCTTCCAGCAGCACTCCTAGCAGCCAGGGGAAGTAATACCTTTATTTCTGAGGGTGGGTTCCAGGCAGCACATCACAGTGTTTTATTGCTGAGTAGTATTCCATTAATGGGCATACCACAATTTATTTACCCACTCTTCTGTTGAGGGACATTTGGCCTGTTCCAGTTTGGGGTTATTATGAACAAAGCTGCTATGAACACTCCTAAACTGGTCTTTTTATGGATATATGTTTTTATTTCTGCTGAATAAATGACAAGTAGAATTTCTGAGTCATAGGGTAGGTGTATGTTTAACATTACAGAAACTGCCAGACTAACCTGAGCTTCAACAACTAATGTGATTTAAAACTAGATTTGGATACAAATATAGAAATATACCTTCAAAATAACAAAGGAAATTCAGATGAAACTTAAATATGAACTTAAAACTGAACCTGAAGTTGACCTCCTTAATCACTGTGCTGTATTTGAAAATGAATTACAGCACTCAGGCTCTTTTTCCTAACAGATTTTTTTCAATAAAGTACAGCCATGCATTGCTTAAAGACAGAGATACAATCTGAGCAAGGTGTGTTGTTAAGTGATTTTGTCATTGTGTAAACATCATAGAGGGTACTTACACAAACCTAGATGAAATAGCCTACTATACAACCTAGGCTGTATGGTATAGCTTATTTCTCCCAAGTTACAAATCTGTGCGGCATGTTACTCCACCGAATACTACAGACAATTACAACACAATGGTTATAAACAAACAAACAAAAAATGGGGCTGGGCACAGTGGCTCTGCCTGCAATCTCAGCACTTTGCTACCAAGGCAGCAGGATCACTTGAGGTCAAGAGTTCGAGACCAGCCTGACCAACATTTAGTAGAGACCAAACCTCGTCTCTACTAAGAATACAGAACTTAGCCGGGCATGGTGGCACACACCTATAATCTCAGTGACTCGGAGGCTGAGTTAGGAGAATCGCTTGAACCCAGGAGGTGGAGGCTGAAGTGAGCCAAGATCATGCCACTGCACTCCAGCCTGAGCGACAAAGCAAGACTCTATAAAAAAAAAAAAAAAAAGATAAAAAATGGCACACTTGTATAGGACACTTACCATGAATGGAGCTTGCAGGACTGGAGGTTGCTCTATGTAAGTTGGTGAGTGAGTGGTGGGTCAATGTGAAAGCCTCGGACATTATCCTACACCACTATAGACTTTATAAACACTGTACACTTAGCCTACACTAAATTTATATTTAAAATTTCTTTTCCTAATAATAAATTAACCTTAGCTTATTGTAATTTTTTTACTTTATAAACTTTAAACGTTTTTACTCTTTTGTAATAACACTTAGCTTAAGACACAAATTCACTGTACAGCTGTACAGAAACTCTCTGCTGAGGGTGTCAGGGTCTCATGAAGCTGCAGTCAGGGTGTAAGTAGGGATGTCATCTCATCCAAGGCTTAACTGAGGAAGGATACACCTTGACATGCATGTGGTCACTGGACAGCATGCCATTCCTTGTAGAATGCCAGATGGAGGGCTCAGTTTCTTGCTGGCTGTGAGTGAGAGGTTGCCCTCTGTTCCTTGTCCTTTCCATGTGGCAGCTCACAACATGGCAGCTTGCTTCTTTAAAACCAGGTGAAGAGCCAGTGTCCCCTAGCAAGACAGATGTCCCGTCTCAAGGGGAGGGGATCACACAAAGGTGGATTACCTGGGTCTACTTTCGCATCTGTCCACCATGCTCCCAATGGTAAGAAGCATTTATTGTAGTACCTCAGTTAGTCAAATATTTCCTTCCTCCAAAAGCAGAGAAAACTAGAACTCCCTTCCAGTTTGTTCATCCATACACAGTGAATTGTCAGGTAATGAATGTCCCTGATTAGGTTTAGCACTGGTGTATTTTGACCAAATCAATTTTTAAACAAAAGACAAAGGCCAGTAACATTAAAAGAAAAGTTGAACAGAACTTTAACTGGGAACACTAAAAACTTAAATATATGTATTTAGTAGGTACATATTAAATGTCATTATGGTAATATTCAGATCTGGTGTTTTCTCAGTTACTGCACTAAAAAACTTAAGTGCTCATTTGTAAATGGTGTTCTAGTGACAGTACTGCTTACTACTGGTAGGCCTAGCAGTAAAGCTGCTCTCCATACTTTCAATAAATCCTCAATCTCCTTTTCCTATTTTTCCTGGTACCCACAGACTTTGTATTAGTCCATTTTCATGCTGCTGATAAAGACATACCCGAGACTGAGCAATTTACAGAAAAAAAAAAAAAAAAAGTTTATTGGACTTAGAGTTCTACAGGGCTAGGGAGGCCTCACAATCATAGCAGGAGGCGAGGAGGAGCAAGTCACATCTTACATGGATGGCAGCAGGCCAAGAGAGATCTTGTGCAGGGAAACTCCTGTTTTTAAAACCATCAGATCTCATGAGACTTATTCACTATCAGAAGTACAGTACAGGAAAGACCCTCCCCCGTGATTCAATTGCCTCCCAAAAGGTCCCTCCCACAACACGTGGGAATTGGAGATGAGATTTGGGTGGGGACACAGCCAAACCATATCAGACATAAACAGTGAATTGATGTGGATCGGGTTCATTCATTCATTCATTCATTCATGTATAAAACAAATACCTACTGAACACTTACCCGTGCACTGACTGTGCTGATGTTTCAATAGTAAATGAGACATGGCCTCCAAATGACATTCAGTCCAGTCAGAAAGACAAATGAGGAAACACTGCACAATAAATTCCACTGAGGAATCTGCTATGGAAATACATAAATTAAGGGCCCAGGGAGCTCGATATCCAAGTGGCATGCTCCTTAGAAAACAAATTATAGGAGAAGTACAGGCTAGATAGTGAGAGTTAATCAACCCAAGTAGATCGAAAATAAAACCTCAAGGAAAGATGTGTCCCTTAGATGGTAATAGAATACAGAAACAAACAGAGGCTTGAGAACTGAGGCTTTAGATAAATCTAAATAGAAGATGGGAAGAAAAATAACCCATAAATTTTAAGTAACTGCAGTGTTGGCAAACTGTGCAGTAAAGTCTCACTAGTCAAATGGCATATCAGTTTTCAGGTACTAGCTATTTCTATATTGACATAAATAATGGACTACAAGTAAAATATTCATAGTGGATTTGCAGACAATGAAAAACTCTAGATGAAGTAAGGTAATATTTAAGGTGGGAACAAAGTAAAAATTATCATCTAAAGTCACAGACCCAGGTGAGAAATGCATATTAATGTTGACTGTTTTATTAATGAATAGAGTTAAATAAAATAGTATTCAGTGTTGGTTTGTAGAAACAAATCACTGCATGTGTTACATCTATAAAGAAGAAATCAAATAATCTAAAATACAGTGGAAACTTTGGGGCTTCATGTGGGTTTTAGAATATTTAGAGCAAAACAAAATCTAGAGCACTTTATCCTATAAAGTAAACGAATAAATATATCAAAGTATAACAATAATTTTGCAAATAAAAAGCTTTTAGGTAAAGATTGCTTATCATCATATATTGGGCCCTTTTCTAACTTGTAAAATTTTTTTTTTTTTTTCTGTGAGATAGTCTCCCTCTGTCACCCAAGCTGGAGTGCAGTGGCACAATCTTGGCTCACTGCAGCCTCCTACTACCAGATTCAAAGAGAACCTACTCAGTCTCCTGAGTAGCTGGGACTACAGGCATGGACCACCATACCTGGCTAATTTTTGTATTTTTGGTAGAGACAAGGTTTCACCAGGTTGACCAGGCTGGTGTCAAACCCCTGGCCTCATGTGATTCGCTTGCCTCAGCCTCCAAAAGTGGTGGGATTACAAGCATGAGCCACTGCACCTGACCTAAAATTTTCCCTTGTGCATTCTCAAAATTGCAAGTTCTCTACCTTGAAAAGTTAGGGGAATGAAAACCCCTCAGCAAAAGAGCTTCATTGCATTGGAGACTGCTGTGTAGATTTAAAAATGGCAATATGCCAAGCACATTGTGTCTATCTACTTCTTAATTGTGTGATTACATGATTTCTCCCTGAATAAATCTTGTTTTGATGAAAGTTTAAGTCAGAGCACCTGCAAGCTTCATTGCTCCTCCCCCTTTCTCAGCTCCCATCTTTATCACCTGTTTGGAGAATGTGTCAACGTTCCCTAATTGAGAAGTAATTTGCAGTTACTGAAATCCATTTTATATTAAAAAGCCTCTTCAATATGCACAACTTCCCCTAGAGAGCTGTTTTACTTGGAGGCATTTCTTAGATTTAAGTTCTAATAAAACCAAGTATGTTTTAGGAAATAACTTTATAGCTACAATGGCAATGTACAATTGCCATTGCCATTTCTTGAGTACAAGTCTCTACATGTGTTTGTCTATTACATCAAGCTTATCAATGGGATTATTTAAATTCATGACCCTTAAAATATTTTGTTTTCATGATCTATTAGTTTTTGATGGTATGTTAAAAATCTCTCTGTATTATTGTGGATCTGTCGATTTATCCTTGTAGTTGTGTTAGTTTTTGCTTTATATATGGTTCTGATGTCAGGGGTATATGAGATAATAATTTGAACATCCTGTTAGATTATAATTTTTGTCTTTATACTGCATAATAGGTCCCTCTATGCTATTTGTTATTTTACCTTCAGTTTTAATTTATCTGTTATTAATATTGAGATTATAAATATTCTTTTGGTAAGAATTTGCTTAGTAAATATTTTTCATACTTTTATTTTCAGCTTTTGCTGTTTGGGGTGTGTCTTCTAAAATGACAGATAAAGAGATGTACTGTGTTTCTGCTGCTTACAATTTTTTAGTCTTTGTCACTAGATAAAAAAGCTTATTCCTTTCATATTTATTGAGATTACTAATTTGGACTTAACATTGACCGTCTTAATTTGTGTCATATTTTTAAGCATGCTCTTCTTCAATTTTTTTCTTTCATTTTCACATTATTTGAATTAGTGAAGCTTTCTTTAATCCCTTTTCTTTTGTTTCCTGATTTGGAAGCTTATAGTTATATCTTTCTTATTATTTGAAACAGTTACTTTTTCTAACAAAGTTTAAAGTTATTTAGTACACGTATCTTTCCCCTGATCAAAATCAGGACTTTAACATACATGTTGAAACTTCACTGCTTCCTCATTTGCAGAGCCAATAGTTTATTAAACTCACCATGATGTCCTCACTTTCTGTGCTCACTGTTGTTTCCTGCATACCACCCTTACCTCTGGGTTCATTTTCTTTCTTTCTTTCTTTCTTTCTTTCTTTCTTTCTTTCTTTCTTTCTTTCTTTCTTTCTTTCTTTCTTTCTTTCTTTCTTTCTTTCTTT
>NW_012119376.1:1302711-1304594 GCF_000951035.1 Colobus angolensis palliatus | reverse complement strand
CCTTCCTTCCTTCCTTCCTTCTGCCCTTCCCTTCCCTTCCTCCCTCCCTTCTTTCTTTCTTTCTTTTTTTTTTTCACTGTATTGCTCTGTCACCTAGACTGGAGTGCAGTGGTACAATCTCAGCTCATTGCAGCCTCTGCTTCCCTGGTTCAAGTGATTCCCCTGACTCAGCCTCCCAAGTAGCTGGGGCTACAGGCACCTGTGTACACACCCGGCTATTTTCTTGTATTTTTAGTAGAGATGGGGTTTCACCATGTTGGCCAAGCTGGTCTTGAACTCCTGGCCTCAAGTGAACTGCCTGCCTAGGCCTCCCAAAGTGCTGCGATTACAGGCATGAGCCACCACGCCTGGCCTGAGTTCATTTTCTTTCTTGCTGAGGAATATCCTGTAGATGTTTTCAGTGATTAATTACTTTTAGTGAATGATTGATTTAGTGAATGAGTGTTTACCTGGATATAGAATTCTAAGTTGACAATTGCTTCTTCAAAACACTAAGAAAAAATAGTTCTATCATTGACTTGGATTTATTATGATTCCTTAAAGTGGCATTTGCCTCTTCAGCGTACTGCTTTCTAAATTTTCTCTGCATTTCTGCTGCTCTGTTTCACTAGGATATGTTTAGGTATACATTAATTTGTTCTTTCCCTTGGCGACACATGGGATTGTTTTTATTCTCTACTTGGAAGTCTAGTGGACATCTCAAAACTGAACTTCTAATTTTCTATTCCAAATCTACTCCACTCACTGTTGTGCTAGTTTTAAGTAATGGCAATTTGATCTTTTTAATTGCTCAGAAAAAAATTTTGATAGTCTTCCTTCCATCATCTTTTGTCTCCCACACCCCACAATCAATCCATAAGGAATATTGGTTCCATTTTCAAAATGAGCCCAGAATCCAGGTGCATTTCATTAGACCCACTGCTACCAACCTGGTTGAAGCCACTATCATTTCTGGTCTGGATTATTCCTGTAGTTTCTCCTGGTCTCTTTGCTTCTAATGTTGTCTCCTCTGTTCTCTACTCAGAAGCCACAGTGATTTTTAAAACAAAAGCCAGATCATGTCACTACTATGTTTGAAACTGTCATTGCAACCTTATCTCACTCGCAGTAAAAGCCAAAATCTTTGTTACTATTTTTATTTTTTATTTTATTATACTTTAAGTTCTGGGATACATGTGCAGAATGTGCCAGTTTGTTATATAGGTATACACATGCCATGGTGGTTTGCTGCACCCATAAACCCATCATCTACATTAGGTATTTCTCCTAATGCGATCCCTCCCCTAGGCCCCCACCCCACCCCCGAACAGGCCCCAGTGTGTGATGTTCCCCTCCCTATGTCCATGTGTTCTCATTGTTCAACTCTCACTTATGAGTGAGAACATGTGGTATTTGGTTTTCTGTTCCTGTGTGAGTTTGCTGAGGATGATGGTTTCCAGCTTCATCCATGTCTCTGCAAAGGACATGAACTAATCCTTTTTCATGGCTGCATAGTATCCCATGGTGTATATGTGCCACATTTTCTTTATCCAGTCTATCACTGATGGGCATTTGGCTTGGTTCCAAGTCTTTCCTATTGTGAACAGTGCTGCAATAAACATACATGTGCATGTATCTTTCTAGTAGCATGATTTATTACCCTTTGGGTATATACCCAGTAATGGAATTGCTGGGTCAAATTGTATTTCTGGTTCTAGATCCTTGAGGAATTGTCACAGTGTCTTCCACAATGGATGAACTAATTTACATGCCCAACAATAGTGTAAAAGTGTTCCTATTTCTCCACATCCTCTCCAGCATCTGTTGTTTCTTGACTTTTTAATGATTGCCATGCTAACTGGTGTGAGATAGTATCTCACTGTGGTTTTGATTTGCATTTCTCT
>NW_012119376.1:1291308-1301432 GCF_000951035.1 Colobus angolensis palliatus | reverse complement strand
ATGTTTGTGATTTTTGCACATTGATTTTGTATCCTGAGACTTTGCTGAAGTTGCTTATCAGCTTAAGGAGATTTGGGGCTGAGATGATGGGGTTTTCTAAATATACAGTGATGTCATCTGCAGACAGAGACAATTTGACTTCTTGTCTTCCTATTTGAATATGCTTTATTTCTTTCTCTTGCCTGATTGCCCTGGCCAGAACTTCCAATACTATGTTGAATAGGAGTGGTGAGAGAGTGCATCCTTGTCTTGTGCCAGTTTTCAAAGGGAGTGCTTCCAGCTTTTGCCCATTCAGTATGTTATTGGCTGTGGGTTTGTCATAAATAGCTCTTATTATTTTGAGATACATCCCATCAATACCTAGTTTATTCAGAGTTTTTAGCCTAAAGGGGTGTTTTGTCAAAGGCCTTTTCTGCATCTATTGAGATAATCATGTGGTTTTTGTCATTGGTTCTGTTTATGTGATGGATTACATTTATTGATTTGCATATGTTGAACCAGCCTTGCATCCCAGGGATGGAGCTGACTTGATCATGGTGGATAAGCTTTTTGATGTGCTGCTGGACTTGGTTTGCCAGAATTTATTGAGGATTTTCACATCTGTATTCATCAGGAATATGGGCCAGAAATTTTCTTTTTTTGTTGTGTCTCTGCCAGGTTTTGGTATCAGGATGATGTTGGCCTCATAAAGTGAGTTAGGGAGGCGTCCCTCTTTTTCTGTTGTTTGGAATAGTGCTCCTCTCTGTACCTCTGGTATAATTTGGCTCTGAATCTGTCTGGTCCTGGGCTTTTTTTTTTTTTTTTTTTGGTTGGTAGGCTATTCATTACTGCCTCAATTTCAGAACTTGTTATTGGTCTATTAAGGCATTCGACTTCTTCCCGGTTTAGTCTTGGGAGGATGTATGTGTATAGGAATTTATCCACTTCTTCCAGATTTTCTAGTTTATTTGGATAGAGGTGTTTATAGTATTCTCTGATAGTAGTTTGTATTTCTGTGGGATCAGTGGTGATATCCCCTTTATCAGTTTTTATTGTGTCTACTTGATTCTTCTCTCTTTTCTTCTTTATTAGTCTGGTAGTGGTCTATTTTGTTAATCTTTTCAAAAAACCAGCTTCTGCATTCATTTATTTTTTGAAGGGTTTTTCGTTTCTGTGTCTCCTTCAGTTCTGCCCTGATCTTAGTTATTTCTTGTTTTCTGCTAGCTTTTGAATGTGTTTGCTCTTGCTTCTCTAGTTCTTTTAATTGTGATGTTAGGGTGTTGATTTTAGATCTTTCCTGCTTTCTCCTGTGGGCATTTAGTGCTATAAATTTCCCTCTAAACACTGCTTTAGCTGTGTCCCAGAGATTCTGGTGTGCTGTGTCTTTTTTCTCACTGGTTTCAAATAACTGATTTATTTCTGCCTTAATTTCGTTATGTACCCAGTAGTCATTCAGGAGCAGGTTGTTCAGTTTCCATGTAGTTGTGCAGTTTTGAGTAAGTTTCTTAATCCTGACTTCTGATTTGATTGCACTGTGTTCTGAGAGACAGTTTGTTGTGATTTCTGTTGTTTTACATTTGCTGAGGAGTGTTTTACTTCCAATTATGTGGTCAATTTTAGAACAAGTGCAGTGTGCTGAGAAGAATGTATGTTTTGTTTATTTCAGATGTAGAATTCTGTAGATGTCTATTAGGTCTGCTTTGTTCAGAGCTGAGTTCAAGTCTTGAATATCCTTGTTAATTTTCTGTCTCATTGATCTGTCCATTAGGGACAGTGGCATGCTGAAGTCTCCCATTACTATTGTGTGGGAGTCTAAGTCTCTTTGTAGGTCTCTAAGAACTTGCTTTATAAATCAGGGTGCTCCTATATTTCATGCATATATATTTAGGATAGTTAATTCTTCTTGTTGCATTGATCCCTTTACCATTATGTAATAGCCTTGTCTCTTTTGATCTTTGTTGGTTTAAAGTCTGTTTTATCAGAGACTAGAATTGCAACCCCTGCTTTTTTTTTTTGTTTTTCATTTGCTTCCCATTTGCTTGGTAAATATTCCTCCATCCCTTATTTTGAGCCTATGTGTGTCTTTGCACACTGATGAGTCTTGACTCTTTATCTAGTTTGCCAATCTGTGTCTTTTAGTTGGGGCATTTAGCCTGTTTACATTTAAGGTTAATATTGTTATGTGTGAATATGATCCCGTCATTATGATGCTAGCTGGTTATTTTGCCTGTTAGTTGATGCAGTTTCTTCATAGTGTCGCTGGCCTTTACAATTTGGTATGTTTTTGCAGTGGCTGGTACCAGTTTTTCCTTTCCATATTTGGTGCTTCCTTCAGGTGCTCTTGTAAGGCAGCCTGGTGGTGATATCTCTCAGCATTTGCTTGTCTATAAAGGATCTTATTTCTCCTTTACTTATGAAGCTTAGTTTGGTTGGATATGAAATTCTGAGTTGAAAATTCTTTTCTTTATGAATGTTGAATATTGGCCCCCACTGTCCTCTGGCTTGTAGGGTTTTTGCTGAGAGATCCGCTGTTAGTCTGTTGGGCTTGTTTTTGTGGGTAACTCGACCTTTCTCTCTGGCTGACCTTAACATTTTTTTTCCTTCATTTCAACCTTAGTGAATCTGACAATTATGTGTCTTGGGGTTGCTCTTGAGGAGTATCTTTGTGGTGTTCTCTGTATTTCCTGAGTTTGAATGTGGGCATGTCTTGTTAGGTTGGGGCACTTTTCATCTTCTAAGTTGAATATCCTGAAGAATGTTTTCCAACTTGGTTCCATTCTCCTTGTCACTTTCAGGTACACCAATCAAACGTAGGTTTGGTCTTTTCACATAGTCCCATATTTCTTGGAGGCTTTGTTCATTGCTTTTCATTCTTTTTTCTCTAAGCTTGTCTTCACACTTTATTTCATGATGTTGATCTTCAATCTCTGATATTCTTTCTTCCACCTGATCAATTTGGCTATTAATACTTGTGTATGCTTCACAAAGTTCTTGTGCTGTGTTTTTCAGCTCCATCAGGTCATTTATGTTCTTCTCTAAACTGGTGATTCTAGTTAGCAATTCCTCTAACCTTTTTTCCAGGTTCTTAGCTTCCTTGCATTGGGTTAGAACATGCTCCTTTAGCTTGGAGGAGTTTGTTATTACCCACCTTTTGAAACCTACTTCTATCAATTCATCAAACTCTTTCTCTATCCATTTTTGTTGCCTTCCTGGTGAGGAGTTGTGATTCTTTGGAGAAGAAGAAGGCCAAGGTTCTTTTTTTTTTTTGAAATGGAGTTCGCTCTGTATCCCAAGCTGGAGTGCAGTGGTGCGATCTCAGCTCACTGTAACCTCCACCTTCTGGTTCCCAGTTCAATCAATTCTCCTGCCTCAGCCTCCCAAGTAGCTGGGATTACAGGAACGCATCACCGCGCCCAGCTAATTTTTGTAGAGATGGGGTTCCACCATGTTGGCCAGGCTTGTCTTGAACTCCTGACCTCGTGATCCACCCAACTTGGCCTCTCAAAGTGCTGGGATTACAGGTCTGAGCCACCGCCCCTGGCCCAAAGTCTTTATAGTTAACTGCAAGGTCCTACCTGGTTATAATCTTCTTCTCCTCATCTTTACCTCTCTTATTCTATATACTCCAACCACCCCATTTACCCTGGGTTCCTCAAACACGTGCCATGCTCCTGTCTTTATATTAACTGGGTCTTTCTTCTTGGAACACCTCTTCCCCAGATAGCCATATGGTTAACTCCATTACCTCCTTCGTGTTTTTGCTTAAACATTATCTTCTCAGTGAGGACGACTGTGACCACTACAGGCCAGTCCAACCTCTCTTACTCTTCTGTATTTCATAGCACGTTTCATCTTCTAAGTTGTTATAAAGTTTACTGGTTTATTATGTTTACTGCTTATTTTCTGTCATTCCATTAGAATGGAAGCTCTATGAGTGCAGGGGTTTTTGTATTTTGTACAATTCTATCTCCTAAGTACCTAGAACAGAGACAGGTACAAAGGGGATGCATAATAAATATTTATTGAGTGAATGGTGAACCAATCAGTGAGTTATTATTAATATAGAACTAGCACATATGTAACACAATATAGACCCAAAGTCTTTTCATAGAGCAGGAATACAGTGAAATATAGTTACATCCCAAATGCCCATTAATTGGTAAATAGATAAACAAACTTTTGTATAGCCATACAATGGAAGGCAACCTAGAACAAAAAGGAACAAAATACAGATAAAACAGAGCAACATGGATGAATATCAAAAACATTAGATGAAACAAGCCAGATTAAAAAAAAAGCTGTATATAATATTATTCTATTTGTAAGAAATTTTAGATAAATCAAAACTATGGACATGGAAAACAGGTCGGCAGTTCCCTAATGCCAAGGGTGGTATAAGGATGTGAAACAGGAATTAACTGCAAAAGGACATGATGGAGTACCCGAGGGTTCTCAAAGTTTTCTGAAACTTGATTGTGCTGTTGGTTGGACTACATGTTTATTAAAATTTATTGAATGGTTTGCTTGAAATGGATACATTTCAGGGTCCATAACTTATTCTTCAAAAAACTACAAGCAAGCCTGGGCAATATAAGGAGACCCTATCTCTAAAAAAAAAAAAATACAAATAATTAGCTGGGCATGGTGGGAGGCACCTGTAGTCCCAGCTACTCGGGAGGCTGGAGTGGGAGGATTACTTGAGCCCAGGAGTTCAAGGCTACAGTGAGCAATGATTATACCACTGCACTCCAGCCTGGGCCACAGAGCAAGACCCTGTCTCAAAATTTAAAAAAAAAAAGAAAGACAAAAAAGCTGCAAGCAACAAACAAACAAATACAGTTAATTCTGACCACATGCTATTAGAATTTAATCTTTCTTTAATTCAGGAAGCACTTCACAGTCTTGGGAGCACCTCTGTATGGCAAAAATATGTATTTAGTAATTTGCTAAAGTTCAGAGCCTTCTGTACCAGCCTACTGGGCACCCCTAGCAACTGGAGGAGCAAACTAGTTGTTGTTGTCGTTTTTTTTTTTGGAGACAGAGCCTCACTCTGTTGCCCAGGCTAGAGTGCAATGGTGCAATCTCGGCTCACTGCAACCTCCACCTCTCGGGTTCAAGCGATTCTCCTGTCTCAGCCTCCCTAGTAGCTGAGATTACAGGAGTGCACCACCACAGCTGGATAATTTTTGTATTTTTAGTTTCACCGTGTTGGCCTGACTGGTCTCGAGCTCCTGACCTCAGGTGATCTGCCCACCTGGTCCTCCCAAAGTGCTGGGATTACAGGCATGAGTCACCACTCCCAGCTGGAGGAACGACTTTTCTGTTCCTCCACTGTTAGGATCATGTATTTGTAGGCTGCAACACCCACCCCACCCCCCACCCCATACCCATACTACGAACTCCGCCACGGGAGAGTCCATACCTCACTTTCCTTATGCCCATGTGCCAGAGGTGCCACACCCATAGAAGGTCCTCAGTCAATTGTAGTTGAATGAGTAGATGATTATTTCAGAGTGGCATACAAAAGAAAATTTATAGTCACCGACAGACTTGATATTCTCTTGCTATGGAGTCAACATACTATATTATTACCAAAATTTTACATGTATTCCCAGATTTTTTTTGTCCATACTTGGAAGTTATCATTAAGGAGATAACATAAATGCTTATTTTTAATTTATCATCTACATATTGAGTACCCTCTATTTGCCAGGCAAATTTTGTTAGTTTTGCAAGGATGGATGTGATGGTTAACAAAACAAAGATTTGGAAGCAATTATTTTGGGTAAATTGGGCAGTCATATAAAAGGTGTCTTTAAGGACTGTTCTCTTTAGATTTTGGTGAATAAACTAAAGATTATTCATTTTACAGCAATTTTTGGAGTTTTAATACTATGGATGAGTACTTTGTTTTGCTTATGAAATGAAGTAGAGCAAAATTAAAGACACTTTTCCTCCCAGGGTAGGGAGAATGTCTTTGGAAAAGGAAATTCCAGCACCACCCCTTGAGGTCTTTATTTTCCAGCATAAATCTTCCAACTGTGGGGCTCACTCAGTAAGTAAGCACACGTGAGCCACACCCTGCCTCTGCAGAGACTCATGCGGGGTGAGGCAGAGGCTAGGTATTTTGTTAATCCTTTTAGCTTGAGCAAGCAGAAGAAGGAAAACTCAGGAAATAAATCACATGAAAATATGAGAACAATAGGATAGAAAAGCCTGTCTTTCAGGTTTGCTTCCTGTTCTAATACTTGTGGAATGTGGTCTTCTACTGATGCTTAATATAACTAGAATATGCAAAGTTGTAATTCTTTCCTTAACAAAAGCTTTCCTTTGTCTTTTAGCATTATCCTGTTAAAACCAGCATCTCTCAGAATTGTTAAAATCTAAGATACAGTAGCCATTTAGTTGCAACTTCTATAGAGTAACATTTTACAAAGTAAACATTAGTTACATATACAGTTTTCACTGAATTTAGAATATCTAGTAAAGCTCCCATTCGCTTTTTATATTTTTCTAAGTAAGCCGACTCTTACAAAATGTAGCCAAATTTTGAAGAAATACAAAGTTTTTAAAAACCAGAAGATCTTCTAGTACAAACTACCTGAATAGTTAAAACAACTTTTGCATATCAGTTTTTAGTATCCTATTAGCAGAACTGCTAAGTTTTAATTCATTTCCTTCCCATTAAGAAAGAATTTTTCTATGGCTGTAATTCCCATTAGCCAAGGAAATGTCACTAATTCACAGGATGTTTATGGTCAAATCCAGAAATAAGGGTGTCAATTAATGTAATCTTCATCTGCTTGTATATGGCCACTATCAACCACTGTTGCCTCCCAGGTCACTGCTGTTCTGATCAACCATCTCATCTCTTGGGACTCTGCCTACCCCTTCCCTCCCACCATAATTCCTCCACCCCTAACAGCTGGTGTCTCAAAATGAGTCCTCACACAGCTGGCAGCATCTGGACAAGGCAGAGACCTCCAGGATTAGTAGTCATGGCATTTGTGTTCTGAGGAAGGTTCCCTCTTCTTCCTGCTCCATGCTAGATTTGGCTGCCTAGAAAAGTCTGGCAGTAACCTAAGTTCCAGGATTTGATAGTGGTGACTGTAGTAATTGTAAACCATCTTCTCTAAAGGCACCAAGTTGTATGTCTGCCACTTGGACTTTGACCTAGCAAAGGATTTTCTCACAAATGGTCCAGATTGCCAATGTTTAGGCTTATGTCCACTTTAACTTTTACCTAATAGATAGAGTGGCTTCCATCCAGGAGGAGTACAAGTGTCACTTTGGGTACCCCAGGTGGGTGAGGCGAAGACTTCCCATATCAGACAAGCCAGTGAAGTCTGTGTTATAGGGCAGAATGCTTGAAAACCTAATTAAGTACAACTTTTTGTCGTAAAGGCACACTGGCTTTCAGAAGGGGAAATTCTGTCTCACTAATTCACTTACTTTAATTTCTTTCTGGAAATAAATGAATAAATCACAGTAGTTCTTTCAGAGCTTGAAAAATATTTAGAGTGTTCCGTGGAAAAAATCAGTAGATGCCATTAGTCTATATTTTTAGGAAGGCTAAATAGAAGCTATTCCTCAAACTCAGCCGTGGTATGATATAATGCGGCATTATTATAACAGAGAAAAGTAGTGGTGTGCTGAAGGCAGTTTACACAGGCTGGCGGGTCAAATTGTTACATTTCAAGGAATTCTGCAAGCTGTTTGCTATCAGTTTTGCTAGCTGGTTGGAGGCCTGTAGAATAGGTCATTGCAGGAGTATTTACATCACAATAAACAAAGCAGTCTGAGGCCACCTCCTGCCTCCTCACCCCCAGCCCAAACCAGTTAAGCATTTACCAGGATATCACTAGATAAGAGATTGGTTTAAAAATAGAGAACAAAGAGTGGGACCAATGGGATAAATGCTGCAGAATTACAAATAGATAGCTTCCTCAGAGTTAGGTATTGAAACTAATCTTGCTTAGCATTTTAATAAATTCCCTAGAGAGAGGTAGTATACAGAGAAATGTCCATACCTTTCAGATGACATTAAATGTTTCCAGAGTTAAACTATAAACCCATGGGATTAACACCCAGAACTCTTAAAGCTGTGTGAGTTCTAATAAGGCAAGAGTAACGCAATTTGGGGGAAAATTATCTTAACATTCTCTTGTTAAATGGTAATTTCTAACCTTTGTGTTACAACCTAGAAATGAAATTTAGAGATTTCTGTAGACGTTTTCTATGTTTATTAGTATAACTTGTTAGCTGTGATAAAAAAGGCCACTTAAATGCCAAGCCCCATCAGAAGCTCTAGAAACCAAGAACAAGAACCGTCCCACTCTTAGAAAGAAACCTTAATGCACACTTCCTGCAGTTTTGGTTGACATGCTTCAAGGATAATGTAATGGAACTGGAAGAGTTTCAGAGAAAATTGCATAACCTGGCTGGGGTATTATAGGAATCCCAGATGAGGCTGAAGATTATATTAACTAGCAAATCATGAAAGGTCTTGAATAAGGTAAATATAACTGTATTAAGCAAATCCTGAAAAACTGGAACTAAAGTGCACTTCCTTGATCTTTGAAATAAGAATTTATAGAAGTAATAGAAATATACTATCGTTTCTTGAGGAAAAGATGAAATGATAGCAACCTCAAAGTTTAACTTTTATCAGTATTTAAAAATTATTATAGTTACATATTTTGAATATGCAAAATTTACTGTGTATTTCCTCTGATCAGTGACCTCCCTTTATCAGATAGGCTCCGTCAAAATGAACAGTGCGTCATTCTCCCTCTTAACTTACCTTTAACCACTTTTGTTTGTTTTTTTTTTTCTCACAGCAACTCAAAGCAAAGAGCTGGAGGAGCCAGCCATTATAATTGCTTACTCTCATCGCTTAGCTCCCCAGGTGGGATGTGTTTCCAAGACACATTTGTGTATTTATAAGGAAATGTAGTTAGGATTAATTTTATTGTCCTAATTAGAACTCACATTTTGGCTAAATCCTCAATTTCATTAAAAAAAAAATCACTGTTTCTTAAGAGTGAATTAGGCAAAGGGAAGAAGATAAGGGATCACACTGTTCTAGGGAAAAGATCTTCCTCACAGTGGTGGGTGGGCTGTTTGGGTGTGAAAAAAATAGGGCAACTTAATTAACCATGACGAAACAGACAAGTGTCTTTTAAAAAAATCAGACAAAGTCTGCACAATCTTAATAATAAAAATTTTAGAAAAAAATGATTTTCATGTTAGTTCAGAAAGCTGTGGTAGATGACCTAAATATATTGCACTTTCTGGTATTTTTTACTTTTTAATGAAATATATACCTTCAGCAAAGTGCACACATCATTTTAGACATCTCAATGAATTTTCGTAAAATGAACACATCCAGTAATCACCATCCAATCTAATGCACCAAATATAGATGTTCCATATACTGTATATACATATATATATGTTCCATATACTGTATATATATATATATACACTCACACACATTGTATATATAGTATGTAGATTATCATACTAATCATCAATTGTAAATATGAGGGATATTTATTTGTATTCATATTTTTAAGAAAATTGAGATTTAACAGGATATTATAGAAGGGTTTAATTCACCTTTCAAGTTTGTTATAGTTCTTTTCCCCTTTTGTGTAATCACTTTATTTCACAGTAATTCTTTTGAAATAAAGGAGAGGTGAGCACTCCAGAGTTTCAGGTAGGAGACAGAAAACAGTATACTTTGTTGATCTCACACGTAGACCTATCATTTAGATTTGTTGTCGAGCCTGATTAAGGCCATTAATGCTTTTTTTAAAAAAAATTATATTTGTTAAAAGGAAGGTAATTTTTAAAACGAGAAAAAGAAATGGACACGGGACATGAGAGTGCCGCAATACTGCAAATAGAATGTAAGGAAGGAAATAACTTTTAAGAAACAAATTTTGTTAAATTAAGTACCGTGACTAAATACTTTAATTCCTTTTCTTGTAGTCCTTAAGGATCATTTGACTTTGAACCTTTTAAGTTAAAGAGGAGTAGCCTGAAAGCCTGAGTTCCCTACCACCCTGAGGGGGTGCGGGTGCGGCGGGCCGGTCGGAGGCTTCCCCCATCCCCTGCTCCTGCGCCCTCCCCCCGCTTCC
>NW_012119376.1:1249218-1291258 GCF_000951035.1 Colobus angolensis palliatus | reverse complement strand
CGAAGGACCAAAGGAGCCGCGTGATCGCTGGACCCCAGCTAATCTGCATAGAGGAATGACAGGCATCCGCTGGGCAGGATCCGCCGAGCCGGCTGCGGCCGGCCGGGCTGGGAGACCCGCGCGGGGGAGAAGGTGAGGGGACCCGGCGGGCCGCTCGGCACAGGCCGGGACATGAACGCTTGGAAGTCTGGCTGGGAGCGGACCCATGATCGAAGGACCAAAGGAGCCGCGTGATCGCTGGACCTGGCCCTGCGACCCCAGTCATGGGCCAGACCTCGGTGTCCACGCTGTCCCCGCAGCCCGGCAGCGGTGAGTCCCGGGCGCACGCGATGCGCTCCAGCCGCGCGGGCGCGGGGCTGGCGGCGGGGCCCGGGGGCAGGCAGGGCTAGTCGTCTGGTCGGGTTCCGCTCGGACTCGCCAAGTCCCTCGGAGAAACCCCAGAGGTAGCGCTCGCCAAACTCTTTGTCGTGAAAGAGGAATGCCTTTTGGGATCCAGCCGATTTTACCTTAAAGGCACAGGCTCCATTTTTCTGTGCGCGGTGCTTCGCTGTGGTTTTGTATCCAAATTATTTCGGAGCCAGAAACTTACGGGAAACGCCATTTGCGTATTACTGTGTTTTTAAAAACGCGAAACTTAGAGAGCAAGAGAAACATGCCAACAGGTTTTTCTGTATTTATGAGCAGACTAGGAATGAATGCTTTCAAGCTTGTCAACTGATTTATGGTTTGTTATTTGGAGTAGAAGCGCTGATCGCCTTATC
This sequence comes from Colobus angolensis palliatus, assembly GCF_000951035.1. Taxonomy (NCBI): domain Eukaryota; kingdom Metazoa; phylum Chordata; class Mammalia; order Primates; family Cercopithecidae; genus Colobus; species Colobus angolensis. Next base: position 1,290,497 of record NW_012119376.1, on the reverse strand, counting down.
CTGGCAGAACGCTGAATACTTAATAACTACCCCCGAAATGCGTAATTGTTTCAAATGAGACTCGTTTTGTTTATAATAGACACAGCAGCTATAACATTTAGGGAAACATATCTCATGAACTTAGTTCTCCAGGACTAAAGTTAGTTGTATGGAAACGTGTGTAACGTGTCTGGGTTCTAATGCTCTGTTTTAAAAGTCTCTTTTTTTTCCATTTTTTTAAACAAAAAGAGGGAAGTAAGGTACGTCTGGCATTTCCCCAGCAGTGTAGGGATTAAAAAAAAAAAAAAAACTGTTTGGTAGTGTTACTTGTGATTGGATAAGGAAATAAATTTAAAAGGTACTATTTTGATATTTTCCATCAACGATTAAAAATAAAACTCAAAGGAACCATTTCTGTCGTTCGTTGAGATATTTGATACACTTTTGAAATTGTGCAAACATCAACAGGATCTTGCTGAAAGGAAATGACAGGGCACAGAGGAAGGTTTTTTAATCTGCCTCAGGATGTCTAGCTAGATAGTATTCTGTCATTCCAACTTCCCACCCCACTTTATACCCAGTGGGTTTCTTTAGGTAGCACAGCTGCACTCCCTGAGATACCACAAGCTTTGCTGAGGTTTCTGTTAATATCACAGAAGACTTCTCTGCAAAGAAGAGACATCAGAATCAGAATATACCTTCTTTACCATTAATGACAGGGCTACAGCTCTGAACATCAAAAAGACTTCATGTTGATAGCTCTTCAAGAGATTTTTGCGGGGAGGGGTTGAGTAGGATTTTAAATTTAGTAAAACTATTTTGTGCAAATAAGACTCGATTTCCTTTGTCTTACCTTAAAGTAATGTGAGACTTCTTTTCATTTCAAGGAAGGGTTATATTTTTAAATTTGTGCACCGGCAAAGATAGAAGTAAATCAGTACTCCAATACGAGAGGTATACAGAAAGTATTGTCCTGAATTTAGTGATTTTTATCACAAAATATTATTCGAGTGAATATTAGAAAAGCAAATTTTGCCTTAATAAAAATCAAGGAGTACTATATAAATGATGTCTAATAAGCAAATAAAATCCTGAAGTGAGACTCCCTGCCTCTTACCCAGTACAGCAAAAAACACCCGGATTGCTATAATTCCAAATCAAATGACTGATTATAATGAGAACCTGTAATCTACTTAAGTAAAAAGTGTTTTAAACAAAAAGTTATGCTTTATCATAGAAGATAATTCAGAGAAATATCTCACAGAATGGTGTTATACTTAAATTGCAGGTCCTCAGTTTTGTGGATTACAAATGTGTATGAATTGAAATGACCAATCCATACATCATAAATAGAGGGTTTTTTATTTTTCAGTTATGGGATGACAGTGGTTATGACTTAAATTGTGGTATTGTAAAAGCAGAACAATTTTCTCATGGTATCCAGTATCTCTAAGTCTATTAGAGCTACCCCGTTTCCCTGAAGGTTTGTCATCAGATTCTAAGTGAAAACCAAAAAATAAAAATAAAAAATAAAAAATAAAATAACGCTCGCTGAGTTTTATATTCTTGTCTGTATTTTTCTGAGTCTGAGACTGTCAAACTCTCTACTATTCCAGGTATTTTGTTCACTCCTTGTTAGCTGTTTAACTCTGGCTTTACAGATGGTGTGAAGATCCTTGTTTGATCTTAGCCATCGACTAGTTGTTTAAGTCTGGAGCAGCTGCTTAGGATTACAGTATTAAAGATGATTCTCATCTTAATTGCTTAGTGGGTGAAAATCTGTTTAAGTCAAAGGAATCAATAGCACTGAGTTTAATTATTCATACTTATCGCTCAATTTGGCCTTTTGTAAAAATCTTCATTATAGGCTAGAAGTTAGCTTGCTTCTCCCCGTTTTGACTTTAGGCTCTCTAGAGCCTTTCAATTTAGGTTGCACCTAATTCTCTGGGATCTAGGAAGACCATTAATAATTTTTTCTGAAAATATGCAGTTAGATCCATTATTTTAAAAAAAGCTGTATTGATGTATAATTCACATACTATAAAATTCACCCATGGAAAGTGTACAGTTCATTGTTTTTCAGTTTGTTCACAATGTTATGTGACCCTCAGTCTCTATTCCCACCCTATTCAACCAGCAGGCTCTACTTCAATTAAACACTAATCAACTCTTCTGTCTCTATAGATTTGCTTAGTGAGAACATTTTATATCAATGGAATCATAATGTGTCATTTTGTGACCGGCTTCTTTCAGGTAGCATAATGTTTTCAAGGGTCATCCATGTTGTAGCATGTATCAGTTGTTCATTTCTTTTTATTGCCAAATAATATTCTACTGTACGAATATGCCACATTTTATTTATCCATTTATCAGTTGATGGACATTTGGGTTATTTCTGCTCTGGGCTATTTATGAATAATGCTGCTCTGAACTTAATGTACAAGCTGTTGTGAAGATATGTTTTCATTTCTCAGGTATATATTTAGTAGTGGAATTGCTAGATTATATGGTAGGTAGTTCTATGTTTAACCTTTTATGGTGTTGCCAAGCAGTTTCCAAAGAAGCTAGACCATTTTACATTCCTGCCAGCAGTGTATGAAAGTTCCCATTTCTCCATATCCTTACCAACATTTGTTACTGTCTTTTTGATTATAGCCATCTTAGTAGATGTGAAGTTATATCCCATGGTTTTGATTTCCTTTAATTACTAATGACTTTGAGCGTCTTTTCATATGCTTATTGGCCATTTGTATATCTCCTTTGGAAAAAATGTCTTCAGGTCCTCTGCCTAATTTTAGTTGGATAATTTGACTTCCGTTGGAGTTTTAGTTCTTTATGTACTAGCTCCAAATCCCTTGTCAGATACATGATTTGCAAATATTTTCTGCCATTCTCTGGGTTGTCCTTTCATCTTGATAGTGTGATTTGCTGCTCAGATTTTTAAAGTTATGATAATGAGCAGTTTATCAATCTTTTTCTTTTGTAATTTGTGTTCTTGGTATCGCATCTGAGAACTACTGCCTAACCAAGGCAAGAAGATTTACACCTATGTTTTCTTCCGAGAGTTTTATAATTTTGGCTCTTACATTTAGGTCAGTAATACATTTTGAGTTAATTTTTATGTGTGGTGTGATGTAGGGTTTCAACTTCGTTCTTTTACATGTGAATATCCAGTTGTTCCAGCACCATTTGTTGAAAAGACAGTTCTTTCCCCATTGAATGGTGTTCCACTGCTGTCAAAAATTGATTGACTGTATATGTAAGGGTTTACTTCTGGACTCTCAGTGTGGTAATGCCAATTACCACAATGTCTAGATTACTGTAGCTTTGTAGCAAATTTTGAAACCTAGAACTATGAGTTTTTCAACTTTGTTCATTTAAAAGTTTCTACTGGTTATTCTGGTTCCCTTGCATTTTCATATGAGTTTTGCAATCAACCTGTCAATTTCTGCAAAAAAGCCAATTAGGATTTTGATAGCAATTGTATTGAACCTGTAGATCAATTTGGGTAGTATTGCTGTCTAACAATAAGAAGTCTTCTAATCCATGAAAATAGATGTCTTTCCATTTCTTTATATCTTCTCTCTTTTCACCATGTTTTGTAGTTTTCTTTTTCTTTTCTTTTTTTTTTTTTTTTTTTGGAGACAGAGTCTCTCTCTGTCGCCCAGGCTGGAGTGCAGTGGCCCGATCTCAGTTCACTGCAAGCTCTGCCTCCCAGGTTCACGCCATTCTCCTGCCTCAGCCTCCCGAGTAGCTGGGACTACAGGCGCCCGCCACCTCGCCCGGCTAGTTTTTTGTATTTTTTTTTTTAAGTAGAGACGGGGTTTCACCATGTTAGCCAGAATGGTCTCGATCTCCTGACTTCGTGATCCGCCCGTCTCGGCCTCCCAAAGTGCTGGGATTACAGGCTTGAGCCACCGCGCCCGGCTTGTAGTTTTCAGTGTAGTGCAGTGGTGCGATCATGGCTCATTCACTGCAGCCTCAACCTTCTGGGCTCAAGTGATCCTCCAACATCAGCCTCTTGAGTAGCTGGGACCACTGGTGCCCACCACCATGCCTGGTTAATTTTTGTATTGTTGTTAGAGATGGAGTTTTGCTGTGTTGCCCAGGCTGATCTCAAACTTTAGAGCTCAAGAGATCTACTCACCTGGGTCTTCCAAAATTGCAGGGATTATAGGCATGAGCCACCGTGCCTGGCCTGAACTCATTTTTTAGACCTACTAGTTTTTCAGTGGATTCCTTATAATTTTCTATATACAAGATCATACTATATACAAGATATATTTACGTGTGCAAAGAAACAACATTTTAATTCCTCCTTTTAGAGTTGAATGCCTTTTTTTTCTTATTTAATAGTTTTGGCTAGAACCTTTAGTCTAATGTTAAGTAGAAGCAGCAGTTGTGAGCATTTTTGTCTTGCTCCTGATCTAACAAAGAAAAGTCTTGTTTTTTTTTTAACCATTAACTGTGCTATTAGCTATGGTTTCTTCATAGGCTCCCTTTGTCAAAAAGTTCTCTTCTATTCCTAGTTTGTCAGTGTTTTTATCATAAAGATTGTTCAATTTTGTCAAAGGTTTTTCCTGCCTCTATTGAGGTGATCGTATGGTTTTTGTTCTTTATCCTATTTATTTATCACATTACATTAATTGATTTTTGGTTGTTAAACCAACTTTGCATTCCTGGGATAAATCTCACTTGGGTAATGTGTATAATCCATTTTGTATGTTACTGGGTTAGGTTTACAAGTGTTTTACTGAGAATTGGATCCATTATTTCTAAGTACAGGCTAAAACCCAAATAGGATGGTTTCAGTACCCTCTGGCATCATGCCTTAGGAGGACTGAGACTTCTGGTATTTCATTGTCAAGTGTAGAGCATGGTAGATTGGATACAATAAGTTTTTGGTGAATATATGAATGAGTCAACAAATAGTTTGACTGCTTTAAGCCAATGACCATATGAATGAGAAGTATGTATTATTTATATTCGTTTTTTAGTCCAAGAATTACAGTACTCTGACTGTATTGTCTGAAGGGAGGTGTCTGAATCTAGTAACTATTTCTTCTAGTTTTTTCCAACCCCACCCCATTTTCACAGTACCACAGACCAACACTTGGCTGCTTCTCCTCAACCTTTGGGTTGAAAGGGCAGATAATGCCACTGTCCCCATTTTTAAGAGACAAGAGAACAAGTAAATGAAGTGTGCAGGATCATACCTAGGTTGTGATAGAACCTGTATTTATCTGTGTCTCTGGGCTTCCAAGTTTTATTCAGGGCCCTGTATTTGTCTTGTCCAGAATATTTATCCATTTCCTTGTAAACCAGGCACAGGAAGAAGTCCTAAAGGCAAAAACTGATAGAGTTTGTTTTCTTTACGGTGTAGTATGCACATGGTAGGAAGGCAAACATTACAAGATGGTTTGGGATAAAAATGAGTTTATCCCCTCCCAGAATCCTCCAGTCCCACTTTCCATCTATAACCCAGCATGAACAACTTTTTTTCATTCCACATAGTTTTCATTCATAGATATCTTTGTCAGCAGTCAAACAAGACATACTATACTTACTGCCCAATACTTCAAATTTTTCGTGTGATATAGCTTGAAAATATTTCCATCTTGATCTCTTTAATCCTATAAATGAACACTATGATAGTATGTGGATATATCAAAACTTCCTTTAAAATAATACCATTGTATTTCAGTATTGTTCCTGGGTTATCTGCATATGTGTATGCTATTGTGAACAATATTGAAATGAACATCCGTATCTACGACCTCTCTCTGCACTCCAGGCTCAAATATGCAACTCCCTATTTGACAGTTCTGTTTGAAAACTTGCTGGGCATCCCAGAAGTAACATAGATCTAATGGAAGATTTGATTTTGTCCTCCAAGCCAGTTCTTCCCCTGACTTTCTACATTTCACCAAATGATACTCCAACCACTCACTTATTCTAGCCCAAGATCTAGGAGTTATTCTTAGGTTTTCCTTCCACCCTCCACATGGATCCATCAGCAGGTCTTGCTCTTTTTTCTTCCCAAATATATCTCAAGTCCATGCTCTTCCATCTGTCCTTAATGCCACTATCCAAGCTCTGGGACCATCCATACATGGACAGCTGCAAGTTACATGTCCTAATGACATATTAGCAGTAGAGTTGCTAAGTTAAAAGATTTGTGTGTTTTATTTTGATAGACTTTTTGCTACATTACTCTCAAAGAGGCTCTCTCAGTGTATCTGCTTATTATATGAGACTTTGTGTTTCTGTACTCTGTCACCACCACTGCATATCAGGGTCACTCTTAGCCCATAGCCTTGTGAGAATTAGAAGTCACTTCCTCTGGTGAGGCAGCTCCACAGCACAGACTTAACAAGTGGAACATTAGCAGGAATTTAGTTCCCACTCATTCTCTTATCTAGGTGTCCTTCTGCAGTCAACACTCTACACAACTGTACATGACCACAATGCTGTGCATAAATAACTTTTTAGACTCTTTGTAAATCTATATTTAAAAAATGGCATCTTATTTTAGTTATGAGTGATGCAGGACATTTATATTTATTTTTCTTTGAATTGACTATTTTTAGACTTTCCTTACTTTTATGGTTTCTTACAGATTTGTATTTTCAGGAGATTAGCCTTATGTCTATTATATATTTTAACATTTAAAAAATTTTTCTCATACCTTAAATTTGTTTACAGTATTTTTTTATAGAAAACTTTAAATTTTTAAGTCAAATTGATTAGTCGTTTTCTTTCTTACAAGCTAGGGCTATTTCCTCTGCTTTCCTCTGCTATTTTTCTTGTGTTTTAAATATTTGATCTCTGTAATTTATTCTGGCTTAAGATGAATAGATTTAATAATATAAAACTTTAAAACTTTTATATGGCCAAAAAAATTAACATCAGAAAGTTGAAAAGGAAAATAATAAGGTCGAAAGAAATATTTAATTATGTATAAAAAATAATAGTTAATATCATTAATGTAAGACCTCTTAAAAGTCAATAACAAAAAGATAAACAACAACATAGGAAAACAAGTAAATAACATGAACAGGCATTTTCTTTCTTTTTTTTTTGAAACGGAGTCTTGCTCTGCCGCCCAGGCTGGAGTGCAGTGGCCAGATCTCAGCTCACTGTAAGCCCCGCCTCCTGGGTTTTACGCCATTCTCCTGCCTCAGCCTCCCGAGTAGCTGGGACTACAGGCGCCCGCCACGTCGCCCGGCTGGTTTTTTGTATTTTTTAGTAGAGACGGGGTTTCACCGTGTTAGCCAGGATGGTCTCGATCTCCTGACCTCGTGATCCGCCCGTCTCGGCCTCCCAAAGTGCTGGGATTACAGGCTTGAGCCACCGCACCGGGCATGAACAGGCATTTTCTAAAATATCTAATGGTTACAATTGTGAACTCACTATGGACCAGGAACTACTCTAAGTGCTTTACTTGAATTAACTTTTTAATACTTATGACGTTCATCCGGGGTAACTGATATTAATATCCCCATTTTATAAATGAGGAAAACCAAAGTACAAGAGCTAAGTAACTTGCCCATGTCACTTGACCAAAGAAGAACATAAGTGATCACTTGGTATATGTATGAAATAAGATTTAAGCAATTAAATGGAAAAAAAAAAAAAAGGGATGCAACGGATCACCTATGAGTATAGCAAAGATTAAAATGAGTAATTCCCAAAAGACATTTGTTTTGTGGTAATTTACAGTGTTACAACTTATCAGGAAAGCAGTTTGGCAATATATTTTAAAAGTAATAAAATGTGCACTTAGGCCGGGTGCAGTGGCTCACGCCTGTAATGCCAGCACTTTGGGAAGCCGAGGCAGGTGGGTTACCTGGGGTCAGGAGCTTGAGACTAGTCTGACCAAAATGGTGAAACCCTGTCTCTATTAAAAATGTAAAAATTAGCGAGGCGTGGTCACGGGCACCTGTCATGTCAGCTACTTGAGAGGCCGAGACAGGAGAATTGCTTGAACTTGGGAGGAGGAGGTTGCAGTGACCCGAGATTGCACCATTGCACTACAGCCTGGATGACAGAGTGAGATTCTGTCTCAAAAAAAAAAAAAAAAAAAAATGCGCTTAGACTACTCTTAGACCCAGTAGTTCCTCTTATAGAAGTACATTGTAAAAGAAATAATTAATTGCTCATGAAAACAATTTTTACAAAAGCCAAAAATTGGAATTAATAGTCAAACATCAAGAGACTTATTGAATTTATGGAAATACAGACATGTGATAGAATAAGCCATTTAAAAATGATGTAAAAATATTTTTAAAGGCAATTTTAATGATAAATAGCATCAACAAGTGAAAAGGCAGGTTGTGAAGTAATATGGTTCCATTTTAAAAATATGTAAAAAAGAAATTTATTTGTACATACACATAGAGGAGAGGAACTTTTTTTTTTTTGAGACGGAGTCTCGCTCTTTCGCCTGGGGCTGGAGTTCAGTGGCATGATCTCAGCTCACTGCAACCTCCACCTTCTGGTTTCAAGCAATTCTCCTGCCTCAGCCTCCTGGGTAGCTGGAGTTACAGGCATGAGTCACCATGTCCAGCTAATTTTTGTATTTTAATAGGATGAGATTTTATCATGTTGGCCAGGCTCGTCTCAAACTCCTGACCTCGTGATCTGCCCGCCTTGGTCTCCCAAAGTGTTGGGATTACAGGCGTGAGCCACTGTGCCCGCCCAGGAACTTCGTTCTTGAAGAGTTGGTGTGACAGTCATGGCTTTTCCCTGCTTTGGAAATGATCAAACCCAAAGTTTCCATATCCACTGTCCACCTGGCCCTCGACCGTAATTAAAGTCGTGAGCTGACCTGCAACTGTACTAGCTTTTCTCCAGCTGCGTGGATTCTGAGCTTTAAGCTCAGTGGCTGGTTTTCAGCTACTTTTTTTTTCCTTTGTCAGTGATGAAAACAAAAACATTGGTCCCAATATAGCCACCTTCTTTTTAGATTTAATTGTTTTTTTAGTCTGTTTGATAATAATGTGAATGTCACTTACTTTGAGAGAAAGAATGTGAGCAAAATTTCAGCATCACCTACTTCTCTTTGGTCCGTAGCTCATCAGATTTGGTCAGTGAGTAATATCCCAAATATTTTAATTTTATTTTTAGCAGTCTGAAATAGAAAATAATAATAAATTTATTTTATTTTTAGCAGTCTGAAAACATAATGGCTAATGAGCAAGTCACACATCACCTCTTGCCTTCTTAATGCAGTGGGGAAGGAAATAAGAATTGTAAGAATTGGTCTTACAATTAAGCCTATTTAATTTGAATAGAGGAAAAATTCCAACGTTTTTTGTTTTCTTTGGGGACTTTACTGTAGCAGGTTAACTGCTAGTCTGTATTCTTGGGAGAAAATATTAATATTTAGTGAAGACTCGACTGGTGCAAAAGTGGTATTAAGGATAGAAATAGTCTTAAGAAAATAAACACTTCTTGTTTCCTCCCCACAAAAGCAGGGGAGCAAAAACCAACACTACAGAAATACAGAAAGGAATGGGCAAGTCTCATTACTTGCTAAAAGGTTGCTCTAACCATTATCATTTATGTTTATAAACCATCCCTCCATTTATTTTCATTTCAAGGGGCTGGATGTTTTTATTCACATCAACCTTCTGGCAGGTAAAACACTGCAGCCCTTACACTAAGGAAATTTGGCTGCCAAGGAGGGACTGAAGTGCTATTTTGCTTAAGAATATCCTGGAAAGCTGTGCTGGTATGTGCTTGGCAGGTATAGTCCTACAAATCAGCCTGTTTTATGAGGGGATATTAAGAAGGAGAAGAGTGGCACCTTCATGCAGGAAGCAGTTCCTAAATTAAAGTTATTATATGTAAGGTGTTATGCTAAGTAAGGTGGGAAGTTTCAAAGTTAAATCCTACACAGACCCTGCCCACGAAGCGTCCAGTCTAGAAGATGCTTAGTGAAAATGTGCAGAAATGAGAGTGGAAGGGAAGGGATACCTAGAGAATTGTAGGACTAGATCAGGAGGCAAAACACAGAATGGGGACAAGAATTCAGGCTCTGAGAAGGAAAGGGGTGGAAGGCAATACTGAAAGCCACAGGCAATGGGAACCACTGAAGCTTTTTTTTTTTTTCCATCAAACCAGAGCAATGATTATTGCTTTGCCCAGGCGATGAGTCGGCCTGCCGCATGCAGTATAGGTTTCACGGGGAAAGACTGAAAGTGGGACCAAGAAGTAGGCTGGAATAATCCAGCAAGGTGAAGTGGATGCCTGATGTGGGGTGACAGGTGGGTAGAGAAATGGGAATAGGGTCTCACCCAACTCTCAACTCCCAGAGTTACCCAGTTTGTGTCTGCAACTCTGACCTCTCTCTGCACTCCAGGCTCAAATGTGCAGCTCTGTATTTGACTGGTCTGCTTAACTTGCTGGGCATCCCAGAGGTAACATAGATCTATAGAGAAGGTTTGATTTTTGTCCTCCAAGCCAGTTCTTCCCTTGACTTTCTACATTTCACCAAATGATACCCCAACCACTCACTTATTCTAGCCCAAGATCTAGGAGTTATTCTTAGGTTTTTTTGTTCCCCCTCCACATGGATCCATCAGCAGGTCTTGTCCTTTTTTCTTCACAAATGTATCTCAAGTCCATGCTCTTCTGTCTGTCCCTGCTGCCACTACCCAAGCTCTGGGGCCATCCATTACATGGACAACTGCAGTAGATTCCAGCTGCTCTTCTGCTTCTATTCCCACCCTTCTGCAATACATTTTCCACAGAATAGCTAAAGTAATTTCTTAAAGCATAAATCATGTCACTCACTCACTCAAAACCTTCGTGTCCTCCCACTGCACTTGGAATGAAATCCAGATTGCATAGTATGGCCCTCGAGGCTCTACATGAGCCCATATGATCCCTACCCACCTCTCTGACCTCATCTTCCATCACTTTGCCCTGGTCCCCTCTCTACTGCTGCAGTCTCACTGCCTTTTTCAGTCCTCAAACAAGCCTGGCTCAGTCCTACCCATGGACCTTGGCTGTTGCTGCTCCCTATTTGAGACACTCTTTCCTTGGCTCTTCACACAGCTGACTCCTTGTTTCGGCTGCATCCTTGCGCTTCATAGAGACCTTCCCTGCCTACCCCTCTCCAGAATAACTCCCCCCCGGGGCACCACCCACAGCTCTCTGTGCCTTCATTGCACTTAGCACTCAGATGATCTTGTTTGTTTTATTCATTGTCTCTCTTTGCTAAAACAAAAGCTCCATGATCTAAAAGACATCTGTCTTATTCACCAATGTTTCTTCTTATTCCTAGATATATGCCTGACAACAACACTATTTGTCAAATAAATGAATAGCTCTGTTTGACCAGGTCATATATTAGTAGAGTAGTAGGAACTGAGTAGAAAGTTCAGGGGCATCTAAGAAATGTGGATTTGTTTAAACTGATTCTTTAATCTTTAATTCTCCAGTCTCTAAATAGCATGCTCTTTGCTACCTGTTGATTGATTGTTCAGCATGACACATTATCTGCTGAGCTCACAGTATGGAAACCGAAGACATAATTCTCTTTTTTACCCTGCCCCAACCCCTGCCTCTCCCCATTTCAAAATCATACATTTCCTATTATTTCCTATTCTCCCATTTTCTCATGTTCTCAGCAGTCTTTTTTTTTTTTTTTTGAGACAGAGTTTCTCTCTGTTGCCCAGGCTGGAGTGCAGTGGCCTGATTTTTTTTTTTTTTTTTTTTTGAGACAGAGTCTCTCTCTGTTGCCCAGGCTGGAGTGCAGTGGCCTGATTTCAGCTCACTGCAACCTCTGGTTCCTGGGTTCAAGTGATTCTCCTGCCTCAGCCTCCCGAGTAGCTGGGATTACAGGCACCTGCCACCACACCCAGCTAATTTTTGTATTTTTAGTAGCAACAGGGTTTCGCCAGGCTGGTCTTGCAGTCTGGTCTTGAACTTCTGACCTCAGGTGATACACCCACCTCAAACTTCCAAAGTGCTGGGATTACCCTTGTGAGCCACTGCGCCCAGCCCCAACATTCTTATATTGTGTTTTTTATTATATCAGTCGTCTGTGTAACAGCAGAAATGCCAATGATAGCTAAGGCTTGTGGTAAACCACGATTTCTTTTTCTCTCCCGCGTACCTTTTGTTTTTCCTACTGTGTTTTTGTTAGATTGCTAAGTGTCCTACATACTCATCTCCATACTTTCTCTTGTTATGTATTTAGTAAATCGCTTGTCAATATGTTCAAACACTCGAGTTATTCTTTCAGGTTCATCTTGAAGAGCTTCATACATAGCCTTTGCCCTCTTCCCATGTGGACTGGATTTTCTCCGAGCCCACTGTCCGGCTGTTGTCTTGGGATCGCTCTTCCTCACGCCTGGGGGATTCCTTCCGCTTTCCTCTTGCGTTGAATCTCCAGATTGCTGGATCCCACGCCTTTTTTTTTTTCTTTCTGTGTCTATTTCCTTATTTTGGCAGAGCACACAGAGTGCTTCTTGAGAAAAGCTCATGGGGTGTGTGGTTTTGAGTATTTGTATTAGAGCGTGTCTTTATTCTGGCTTCATGCTTGGTTGATAGCTTGGCTGGGACATAAGGTAGCAAAGCAAACTTGCTACAATATGCACAAACACCACCATCCCTCCCAATTCGTCAGGATGAACATTTTCCTTTTATCTAGAAGACTTGGTTTTTCTCTTTAGCAAATAGCTTTTAACTCATTTCAAAAGACTTTCTTGGGTTATGGTCGCACAAGATCTCAACTTTGACCTGGCTTGTTGCAATGGTCTAAAAAATATTTTATGGAAGTTTAAGTTTTATGGTACATAGACTAATTTAAAAATGTGCTTACGGCCGGGCGCGGTGGCTCAAGCCTGTAATCCCAGCACTTTGGGAGGCCGAGACGGGCGGATCACGAGGTCAGGAGATCGAGACCATCCTGGCTAACACGGTGAAACCCCGTCTCTACTAAAAAAAATTACAAAAAACTAGCCGGGCGAGGTGGCGGGCGCCTGTAGTCCCAGCTACTCGGGAGGCTGAGGCAGGAGAATGGCGTGAACCTGGGAGGCGGAGCTTGCAGTGAGCTGAGATCCGGCCACTGCACTCCAGCCTGGGCGACAGAGCGAGACTCCGTCTCAAAAAAAAAAAAAAAAAAATGTGCTTACTGTGATAATAATGTGCTGGAATTTTTAAAGAAGACTCACATTTAAGATCTACATTGAATAATTGTGCTATTCCTGTATTTTTCTGTGTTTTTATTTTAGGGATGCAACATCTTTATGGGATGCTGGTTCTGATTGGATCCTGGGGGTATTAGAAACTACCATTGATATTTCACAAAAGTGCCCAATTGTGAGACTCACTTAATGTGCAAAATACTGATTGCTGGGTCCCACATTATAGGTCAGCAAAATCAAAGTCTTTTGGAGAGGGGTCTCAGAGTCTGTGTTTTCAACAAACATTCCAGAGGATTCCTAAGGTGAGAAACATCTTCTGGAAAACAAATTATAGGTTAGTCGTACTGTACAGATGCTCCTCAACTTGTGATGGGATTACATCTTGATAAGCCCATCATAAAGTAAAAAAAAAAAAAATAGTAAGACAAACCATGGTAAGTCATGGACCTTCGGTATTTAAATTAAAAACAGTCCTCATTTGAATATTTATGTGTGTCTTTCTCTTTACTTGAGGCAAAAGTTACAAAATATCCAGTTCAGAGACTCTGATGTTCTGTACGCAAATGCTGGGATGAATTGGGTCATTCATATTAACTGTTTATGAGCAAATATTCCTATTGTCAAGTAGAATGTTGAGATTCTTATGGAATATTATTGCCAGAAACCTGTTTGCTTTTATGTTCATTTTGTTAATATTATAAGCAGGAAAATAATGCATTTCCCACAATAACTAGGTTTGAAGTAAATATATAGTTACATTCGAAGGCAAGGAAGTTATCAGCAGAATGCCAATTACTGTTTAGGAAAAGGCCACAGAATTTCAACTTTTCAAGAAGACCCCTATAAACTTCATCTGAGGGTGCTGCATGCTAATTACTTAACCCAACACCAAAGTCAAAGAACAGGTCTCTAGATGAAAATAGCTGTTTAACAATGAGTAGGAAGAATTATAAGAAAGATTTTAGTTAAATACATTTCTGAAAAGGAGGCTGAGCCCTTTTCCTTTTTAGAACTGTAGGCGGCAAATTCTGAAAATTCCAAAAGGAAGCAATCATTTATTTAAGACTTCTGTTCATGCGTTCCTTTCTGGATAATGCTTGACTGTTTATTTTCGCCTCTGTTTGTACTTTAGGCATCCTTTCCTTTCAATTTTGTGCCTATTTTCAGCCCATTGCCCAGTGTGAAGTAAATTCCATTCAATCTTAATTGGGGTCTCTTAAAAGCTTTTTCTAAAGAATTTTTCAGCCTCCCTGTGGAAGGCCACTGTTTGTTGCCTAAGGTGTTTCAGGGTGTGCTGAACATTCCCTCTGACCTTCCTTCTTGTATAAAAATGTTTCTGACAACAGCTGAGTGGCTCACAGGATGGAGAAGGGCAGTCTAACAGGATGATTCAGGATTGCGCTGATCGATGTCATCTATTATAAAGGTATTTTGTGTTTTTCAAAATTTCTTCTGCATCTGTAAAGTTAACTTGTGTTGACCTGCCAACCTGTTTATGAAAGAGCCGGATGAGAATGGAAACTTGGAATAAACCAGAACAAGTTAACTGAGCTCATGCCGTGGGTTCCTGTTGGCCTGACTGCTCTGTGCTTCATTTTCCTAAAGGCCTCTAAAGCGGAATTGTATACATCTGTGCACAACTAATGTTCTGTCGCTTGGAAAGTACTTGACTGCCAATTTTTTAAAGAAAACATGAAAAGAATAAAATCAAACATGAGATTTTTAGAAGAATTTAGAACTGTACACTTTTAAAAAACTGAATCCCCTTCAGTCATCCAACCACAGAATGTCAGAACATACGTATACCTCATTTTCCAAACAAGAATGTTTTAATTTAGGAAGCCATTATAAAGTAATCATAGCAAAATCCTTCAAAGAACTTTTCTTTTTCCTTCTTTCAAGTGGGCTGAGGTGGAGGTGAGGTTGAAAGCTGTGTGACATTTGCACTTTACCTTTGACATGTTAATAAATAACTTTGCAGATAATGGTAAATGTCTGTACAGTATTAGTCTGCTAAGGCTGTCATAACACCATACCACAGACTGGGTGGCTGCAACAACAGAAATGTATTTCCTCACTATTCTGGAGGCTGAGGTCTAAGATCAAGGTGTCAGCAGGGTTAGTTTCTGCTCAGAGCCTCTGTCTTTAACTTGTAGATGGTTGCCTTCCCTCTGTGTCCTCATACAGTCCATCTTCTGTGCACACACACACGTCTGTGCTCAAATGTTCTCCTCTTATAATAACCCCACAGGAGTAGAGCCCACCCACATGACCTCATTTTACCTTAATTTTACTTTTTTAAAGACCCTGTATTCAAATATGGTCCCATGTTGAGGTACTGGGAGTTAAGATTTTAACATATGAGTTTTGAGGGACACAATTCAGCCCATAGCAATGTCCTTTTTTTGTTTTTGTTTGTTTTGTTTTTGTTTTTTTTGAGACGGAGTTGTGCTCCGTCACCCAGGCTGGAGTGCAGTGGTTCAGTCTTGGCTCACTGCAACCTCCGCCTCCCAGATTCAAGTGATTCTCCTGCCTCAGCCTCCCAGGTAGCGGGGACTACAGGCATGCACCACTCCACCCGGCTAATTTTTGTATTTTTAGTAGAGACAGGGTTTCACCATGTTGACCAGGCTGGTCTCGAACTCCTGACCTCAGGTGACCCACCTGCCTCGGCCTCCCAAAGTATTGGGATTACAGACATGAGCCACCCTGCCCAGCCCCTTTTTTCTATATTTTTTGAATAGGCCATTTAAGGATTTTAAGCCATGTCCCTAAAACCAGTGTACAAACCAGGATTTATTAGCAATGTCTCATAAGCACACTGCATCCATTGTCTTTTGTCTGATTTTTCAGTTTCATTTATTAACTGATTAAGGCCTCTTCCCCACTCACCTCAACAGTGCCATGTTCAGTGGATACGACTTGAGTAAGAGGAGGCGTTGAAGGTGATTTTCAGCAATGTAAATTAACCAGTGTGACTAGGCAGTACTCTTAGGAAGTAAAGCATAGGCTGTTGAGTATATGGGGTAAACTTAGAAAATGGAATATGTGTTCGTGACTAGCCTGGGCAATGTGGTGAAACCCATCTATACGAAGAATAGAAAAAATTATGTGGGTGTGGTGGTGTGCACCTCTAGTCCCAGCTACCCAAGAGACCAAGATGGGAGGATCACCTGAACCCAGGAGATCAAGCCTGTGGTGATCCGTGATCATGTCACTGCACTCCAGCCTGGGCGACAGACAGAGTGAGACCCTGTCTTAAAGAAAAAGAAGGGAAAGAAGGAAGGGAGAGAAGGAGGGAAGGAAGGAAGGAAGGAAGCAAGCAAGGAAGCTAGGGGACAGGGAGTAAAGAGGGAGGAAAAGAAGGAGAGAGATAGGAAAGGAAGGAAGAAGAAGAAGGAGGAAGAAGGAAAAAAGGAAGGAAGGGGGAGGGAAAGGAGAGGAAAGAAGAAAAGGAAATAAAGAAAGAAAGAAATAGAATATGTGACATTATGTTTCTGCCGTTGTGTAAGGAATCAATACCAGTAACTTGTGATTGGAGCACCAAATTGATTAATGTTCAGGAAAAAAAAAACAAAACTACTTATCAAGATCCTAATCCCAGTGTGGTCAGTAACTAATGTGGCTACCTGACTGCTTTTATAATCTTCTTTGAGGGTCCTGAATGTGAAGCACTGTATTTGGAAAAATATTTTGTTCTCAAATGTCACTACGTATATTGTCTTCCTTTTCTCTGTTTGGTTTTGCTGGCTCTGTATGCTTTCATTGTCTTAGATGTGTTTGAAATCCACAGGGTGACATGTCTCTTTGCAAAGAGCTACTAAAATAAGAAAGAAAATGAATAAGCATGTTAAAGAAAGATGGTGTTTAAACACCTGTCAAAGTAAAGCCAGAACAAGAATGTTCTTGCCAGAAAATGCAGCAGCCCCATTGAGACAGGTTGGTAATTTGAAGATGATTCATTACGACTAACTGCATTTGTATTCTAGCCCATATGCATTGTAAACCACCTAGCAGGCTTCCAATGATGTCTTCCTGTCAATTTGTAAATCTCACAGGAAACTCTTAACTGGTGCAGTCAGTTTTGGTGGACTGCTTATCTTGTCACAAGACATGAAGATAATGCTTCCAAAGCACACCCACCTCCTGTAGGTTCCAAATTCCTTATTTTATTGAAAAAGGTCCCTCAAGCTGGTTAAGCACTCTAATAAGAATTGGGTGCATCAGAATCTAGTGACCCTAGGTCCTTTTGTAAAATGATTAAAAACTCTCCCTAAACCTCAGAAATTATTTAATTTTATAGGCATCTCTTGGACCAGGAATTGCCTTGAGATGGCGAGATACAAGCATTCTACAAAGACTGCAAATAAGACTCACTTCTCTTAGGCCCTTACCCGAATCCAGATTATGATGGATTGGGCATGGACGTCAGGGCGTGCAGAAGTTCTTAGCCAAACCTCTACACCCTTTAGTTGTGACTCTGTCATTGTAGACTTTTAAGGCATCTTGCAGATTAGAATATGCTGAGTACTCAATCGGAGGAGGTTAAAAGTCATAGAATATTGGTGGTCTTCCAAGTTGAGAACAGTTCACTTGGATCCAAGACCCTATTTCGGATTCAACATTCAATACCCGAAGGCATAAAAATGGCGTCTTATTGTAGACAGTGGAAATAACTGATAAGGATTTAATTAATAGTTGCTTGTGGTTTTGCAGTGCCAGTCCAAGTTTATTTTCATTGCTGGGTACCGCAGTCGTAGAGGCAAAGAGAATGAGCGTAAGGTTCCTGCTAGATCTTGAAAAGGGAGGGGCAGAATAAACAAAGGGCCCTTTGATAATGATTTCTTAGCTAGTCCAGTGGATAACATGAGTCTCATCATCGAGAATCCTCCGGGACTTTGTCATCTACATTGAATTTATAGGTGGTCTTTACTTAAAATATCTGAAGTTAATGGAATCATGAAACGGATCTTTCCTTTCTCTTTAGATTGTGACATTAGGCATATTTGGAAACAACAGTAAAATGAAACTTCCTGTGTTTAGCAGCCTTAGCAACACATCTTATATGGTGCAGGGTTTTTAAAAACCAAAAGGAACAACAACTTGTATCTGACTAAATAATGCCTAATTACTTTCACCTTGATTTACTAACTGTTGTATTAATCAAGTAAGCAACCGGGCTTTTCAATAAAATAGTTTTATGTTTCTTGGTTTGGTTTTTAAAATTTATTTTTTGCAGGTGCAAGCATAAAAATAAAAAAAAATTCAGCAATTTCCCAGCTGGTAGGAAATAGAGCCAAGTCTTAGCTCTTCTCTCATTCTTGTATATGATGTCAACCTTCTTGCTTAGTTTCTTTCCTTAATCCAGGGCATTTCTGCTATAGAGTAGTGGGGATTTCCCTCGAATCTTAGTTGGTTTTAGCAGCTCCCAGCAATTATCTTGAGACCAACGGAGAATGCAGGTATCTGTTTTGGGTGGGTATACAGGAATTTATTTCAGGGGGCATTTTTGTTTTCCTGGAGACCTCTAGAAGACCAGGAAAATATTTTTCCAAGAAATTTTGCTGCCCCAATTGCTCCAAATCATAAATAACCCACTCTCTATTTTTACTCCCCACAAAACCTCTTATCAGCCTTTTTCCACTTGCTTACATGTATTATCTCTATTAACACTAGCCACAACCCAAATCGTGAATTGTATTACCCCATTCTACAGATGAGGGACTCTGAAAGGTTGAATTACAGACCTAAGGTTACCAACTAGAATGGGGAGGAACAGATTATTACATTCAAATCTTTCTGGCACCGAAAGCCCATGTTTTTCCTTTGCAGTACTCACAGGTACGTGTTTATATTTAAAATGGCTGTTTCCTATTTTTTAAGCATATGCGAAGTTGTATCAGCGTGACAAATAGCTGAAGAATTAAACAAAACAAACTATTTTCTTCTCTGGAAGCTTTAGTGTGGAAATACCTAAGTGTCAGCCGTCTTTCCATTTGCTTTTGCTTCCCTTAGGGTACTGGTCTAACCAGAGATATTTGCTTCACAGTAGAAAGATGAGATAGGAGAAGTGGTGTGTTCTGTTTAAATTGGAATAAAAACTTGTTGCTGGCTGCTAGTCTTAAAGAATGATTCCTCGTCATTGAACATGTTACATTGTAGAGTCAGATGTTTGCCACCACAACAATGGGCTATTATGCAAGGTAGTTCTACCTTGTAGCTCCGATATATTTAGTTAATTGAAAGCCTAAAATATTGCCACATAACTAAACATCTGTCATAATGCTATATTATCAAATAATTTAATTTCAGATTAAAATGGTATTATAGTTTTCTATATTGTTCCACTGTTTTCTAAGAGATTCAGGTTCTCGTGTGTGACGCCTAAAGAGAATGGAAAAAACAAAAGCAGTATGGATTTAGTTCCAATTTAGTTAGATAATTTATTTTCTCTTTTCTTTGCCATGGAACAAAATTGCCTTTCTGGCTTCCCCAATTAGGAGAAAAAAGGTTAAGTTTGAAGAAAAATCTGAGATGAGAAAGAAGGAAATGTTAACAAAGAGAGTGCTCTTGAAGAAATTAATTTTCACCACTCATCGCTGGGTGAAAATAGAAACTTCTTAAAAGACAATTTCACATATAAATTATTCCAGCTGTTTTTCAATTATTTGTCTTTGATGAATTGTCTTTCAATTACCTTGTAAAGAGCAATTAAGTGTTTGCTTACCTGAAAACTGTTTCAGCAATGTCTGTACCATTCTTATGAGTGTTAATCATCCTTCCTGCTGGCTCTGATATTTTCCCAGTTTCAAACATTAGTGTTTGTTATATTATCTTTCAAAATATTTGGAATTCTACAGGAAGGCACTGTTGGAAACAGTTTCCTCTGTGAAAAATCTAAAGACCTGCTAAAATAAATCATAGCCTAGGCCTTGTAAATTATTGCCCCACATTTTCCCATGACTTACTCTTTTTGTAAATATTTTTAGGGACCTTTTTGTGGCCTAAGTACAGTATAGGGACACCACCAGGAATAAAATCAACTTGCTCCCTGTCCTCATGGGACTGCTAATCTAGTGGTGAGAATTATTATCTTTCCTTGCTTCTCAGAAAGGTAGTCTTTTTTTTAAACTACTCACTTAATAACAACAACAATTAAAAATCATTTTTACAGTTTCTGAAAACGTTGGTGAATTACAATTGACTACTTCTGAGGTTCTGTTATGGGCTTTTCCCCATCATTCTAGAACATATTCGGTATTTCTTCAGACCAGTGTTGAAAATCTAAATAAAAATTATATTAGAAAAAGATTTTGGAATAAGCTGGTTTTGGATGGTGCCCTAATTAGATTCAGAGGCTTTCTGTATGTGTTTTATCCAAATCCTGCTGGTGCAACTCATTCTCTGGAATGCTTGTTTAATACACCTGTCATTTTAAAGAAAGAAACCAAAATAGAACATCTCGCAAGTGGGGCATCCTCAATAACTATGTTAGAAACAATATAAAATCAACACTAAAGGCATCATTTTTATAAAATTGTTTTTTTAAAAAGCAATTAGTGGAATTGTTTCTCTCTCTCAAGAGAATTAGGTATACAAACCAAGGAATGTTAATCCTTTGCTTTTCAGTGGCTTTTAAATGGTTTCCTGTTTAATTCGAATAGGATATTTCTACCTTTTAGGCAATGCTATGAAACTAGACTAAACCTCTGTAGCCCTCAAACAATTCTACCCTGAATTTTAACTCATAATTTGGAGGCCATTTTGTGCTATGTCTGCCATGGGAACTAATGCTACAGTGCTACTGTGTGAGCCCTGGGGTCCCCCACATTTCCTACTCACTACACAGTGCAGGTGTACATTTGGGTAAATGTTTGTTTGACTAATGACAGCCTCTCTCATAGCCTGCAAGCCTCCGAAGGGCAGAGATCCGATCTGTTTTTGCTTACCGTTGTAGCCCTTCCTCTATAATAGCTGCTCAGTAAATTGTGAATGAATGTCTCCATTTCACAGTGAGCACACTTTGCTACGGCCTCATTATTTTTTGCAGATGTCACCTTTCTCCTCTCCCTTGGATTGTCTGAACCCTGGGTCTCCTTGGCAACACTGTTGCCCTGGTAATTCTCTTTAACGGAGGCTCTGTTGTCCTTTACCTCTCCTATCACAGGGAGCGTTGACATTGCATCAACTCCCCAGTGCTATTTCTTGCTCTTTTTGTGTCTGGTCTTGTGCATGCCCTCATTTGAGGTAGGTGCCATCTGCTGAGTTTTCCTTCACGTTTCTTTGGTGCTGTCATCTCCTGACTTCCTGGTCATTTCCTCATATTCACTGGATGAAGGTCAGACTCTCCCACTCCACCCCAAATCTTGCTATGACCTGAAGGAATTCAGTCCCCATGCAGTCCCCATGTGGCTGGTCTGACATCCTGGCTGGTGCAACTCTGCAGCACTTCTTCTTTCTTGCGTCTTCAACACCCCAACACCCAGCGCTCCTTTTCCTCAGCCCATGAACCTGCTCGAGTGTCCTTCACACTTTATGAATTTAAAACAAACAGCAAACAAAACCTTTTTCTTTACTTGTTCATTCTCAATGCTAAAGAATTTCGAGGTTCTTTATTGTGCAAAGCACTCTTGCTCCTAAATGTAATCATTCTCTAGGAGTTTACCCCTGGTCCTCAACAGCTGCTTTTGTTTGGAAGACTCCACCAAATAACTTCAACTCCAGCTTCTTGCTAGAGTGCCAGTAATGCATTTCTGACTGTCCGTTGGACGTCTTCCCTTGAATGTTCTGCCAACACCTGAAGTTCATGGTGCCTGAACACAAGCTAAAGGTCTCTCCTCCAAATTTTCTCTCTTCTTGACATCCCGCCATACCCTTGTAGAGGTTCAGGCCATGGAATTCTTCGACTTCTCCAGGCAGTTCCTCAGACTCCTCTGTTCTTTCTCCTCAATGTCCCTCAGATCATCCATCATTTCCAGTCCCTTTTCTCTCCTTCTCTCCAAGTTCAGATGGCTGGGTTGCTGCAGTCATCTCAACTGAGCTATAAGGACATAAATCTGGGAGCCTTGGGGACTCCGTATGACTAATTGACATAAATTCTTCTCCATGGGATCTATCTCCCAGCATTCTGTTTTCCACAGTATATGCCTGCAGGTTTCACATCTGCCTTGGGAAGGTTGTCCAGGATGCTACATGTGGCCACGGTCTCTCCACTGATACCAACCTTGGGGACTTTGTATGACTGCCAGGAGGCTCTTGGACATAGAGAGTACATTAGTCACATTTTATATATATATATGTGTATATTCTCTGGGCTTTTATTTATCTACCAGCCTTTTGACTTAAAGATATTGGTCTAGATTTAATGTGTTATTTTAATAATATTTCTGTTACATTCATCCTCTGTGGAAATTTTTTCATAATTTTGTTTGAAACAAAATTTAGCCCCTTACTTAAAAACTGTGATATTTCAGCCAGGTGCAGTGGTTCACGCCTGTAAAACAAACACTTTGGGAGGCTGAGGTGGGCGGATCACTTGAGCTTAGGAGTTTGAGACTGGCCTGACCAACACGCTGAAACCCTGTCTCTACTAAAAATACAAAAATTAGCAAGGAGTGGTGGCATGCACCTGTAATCCCAGCTACTTGGGAGGCTGAGGCAGGAGAATCACTTGAACCTGGAAACCGGAGGTTGCAGTGAGCTGAGATCTCACCACTGCACTCCAACCTGGGTGACAGAACAAGACTCCATTGGTTGGAGGCAATGGGGAGAGGGGACGAGAGGAGAAGTGTGGTATTTCAGCAGATTTTATTTTATAATTTATATATAAGGTCTGCCAGCTTCTCCCCTAAAGGTCTGTCCCCATGCACATTCCCAACATGAACAGGGTGATCATTATCCTAACATGGATGAGGTGAAATTTTCTCATTTGGCAGATTGTCTATTGGGGGCATATCAGCTTTTTCTTCCTTTTCACAAACGCAGCACACACTCTACACACCATGACCTGCTCCACTCCACACTCTGGGATTTGTTGTATATGACTAACATCTACAGAGAACAAGATAAGTTGTTGGTTGATTCCTGTCACGTTTTTCCTCTCTGTAGCAAACATATGGCTATTCCTAAGCAGTCATCCTATCTGTTCATAGAGACAACCCTTCCCTTGTAGCGATAATGGTGGCATTCAAAATGTAAAATGTTTTTATTTACATTAAAATTGATTTTCCATTAGCAAAGTGGCCCTTTGCCTACTCAATCAGCATTTCTGTAAACCCCAAATAAGAGCCACTTTATTTAATCTGTTAAATATCCTGTAGCAAGTCTAGGGGATATTGTTCATGTCAGTGAATCAGGATGTCATGCAGCTGCACAAACATACTCGTTCAACAGGCCTGTTGGCCACAAGTTTAAACTCTGGAATTCTCTGTCAGTGCTTGTAGGCAGATGGAAGTCTTTAGTAGCTTTTCCCTCTGGGAGTTTAAAAATAATGTCTGCCTCTGTTAAAAAAACAAGTTTAAAAATTGATAGTATCAAACTTTAAAATTAATATTATGATAAATAAGGATTCTGTACAATCAAATTACTTTAGTCAGTATAAGATATAGAGTACACTCTGCATACCACCAGCGTGAAATTAACCATGATGACACTGGGCATTGTTTTAGACAGCAAAACAGTACCTGCCCTAACTCCTTGGATTAGCCCAATAAGTTGTTAGGAGTTGAATTGAGTTACTACTCATTAGGATTTATCTCTTGCCTTCTCTTAAAATAGAAATCCACTCCCACCCACTACCCATCTCCCCATTTTTGTACAGAGAATACTTGGGAGGTAAACTACCTGAGTTTAAATCCTGCTTACCATCTGTGGGATCTTGCTAGTTGCTTGGTCTCTCTCAGCCTCAACTTCCTCATCTATAAAATGGGAATACTAATAGCAACTACTTCGCAGGGTTGTAGTAATGATGAAAGAGGCAGTATTTATAAGGCACTGAGAACTGGTCCTTTTTTTAGCATAATAAAGTATCAAGTACTAGAATAGGTCTTAATGTGACCTACCAGACTGATAAACTCAGCACAAAGCAAGATGAAGTCAGAATTTTTAAAGTTGGAAAGGAGCCTAGAGATCATTTAACTTAGTCTCCTAATTTCAGCCATGAAAAATTGGGGTCCTTGTTCAAGGTCACAGGGCTGATTAAGTGGCAGAGTTAGAACTAGGCTCCAGCTCTCTTCTTGGCTTACAGTTCACCATCCCAGTTGGGTGGTCAAAACCCAGAACAATAACAGATTTATTGCTTGTCCTGATTGTGCAATGTCTTCTTTTTTTTTGAGACAGGAATGCAGTGGCATGATCTTGGCTCGCTGCAACCTCCTCCTCCCGGGTTCAAGTGATCCTCCTGCCTCAGCCTCCCGAGTAGCTGGGACTATAGGTGCACACCACCACACTTAGCTAATTTTTTGTATTTTTAGTAGAGATGGGGTTTCACCATGTTGGCCAGGATGGTCTCGATGGTCTTGATCTCTTGACCTCGTGATCCACCCGCCTCATCCTCCCAAAGTGCTGGGATTACAGGCATGAGCCACGGTGCCGGCCTGCTTTTTTGTTTTTTTACAAATAGTCTTACTGCTATTTTAGAGCTACTAGGAGTGTTGCTGGTTCACCATGAATTTAGCTATCATATGCCAACGGAGACAGCCTGGTAGAGTGGGAAATAAGCCTGGATCAGGAATCAGGTGACCTAGACTCTTATCTCTGTCACTGGTTAACAATTTGGGAACCCAGATAGCCTTCCTGGCTCCCAGTTTCCTTATATATAGGGCTTTAATATATAGCATAATATGAAAGTACTAAACATGATTGTTGTCCCATGGTGGATAACACTGTAGCCCAGTGCTTTTATAAATTACATTGCTCAGAACTGAGTGCTCTAATATGCATTGTAAGAATAGATATACACCTTTTTTTTTTTTTTTTTACAGAAAATAAACTACATCTCTACCTTTAATCTTGCTTCGGTGAAATTCTAGTTTATCATGGCTTTGGGGCAACATCAAAAGATGGTAGAGAAGTAGATTAGCTTTCCCCAGAAACGAAGTAAGGGAAGAAAGTTCCACAGATGAATTTCACAGGCATTCAGTGAAAGAAATACAAAAGATTATATTGTGTGATTCCACTAAGTTAAAGTTCAAGAACAGGTAAAACAGGCCAGGCACAGCGGCTCACACCTGTAATCCCAGCACTTTGGGAGGCCCAGGCAAGTGGATCACTTGAATCCAGGAGTTTGAGGCCAGCCTGGGCAACCTGTCTCTACAAAAAATTACAAAACAAAAAAAAGGAACAGGTAATACAAATCAATGCTGCTGGAAGTCAAAATAGTGGTTATCTGGGGGAATAGAGGTGAGAGGGTTGCTATTGATTTGGAAGAAGCATAAGGAGGCTTTCTGGGGCTTTGAAATGATTGATATTTTGGTCTGAATGGGATTGTAAGCGCAATATAATTTACGTTCTGACTGTATTCCTCAAAAAAATCTTTTTGGAAAATCTCCATAGTATTAATTTTAATGACAGTGGGAACTACTGATCTTATCCCAACTCCCTTTAGATAAGTTTGCAGCTTCTTTCAACTGATGGGGGAAAGGAAATTGGCAAATTGGGAGGCAAGTATGAATAGCAGCGTTATGAGCAATCTTCCTCCAGGGCTACTAAAATCCTTTCAATACACTCTAATATGGTAATGTTTTCACATTCTATTCTTTTTCTTTAAATTTAATTTCTTGCTTACATTCTGTTCTTTTACTCTTGGGGATTTAAAAAGATGATGGCTAAATAATTTTTAAAATACTTTAGCCATGATTATTACCTTAATGCTGATTATTTTTAAAGGAATCATCAGCTGATGAAAAGCAATTTTCTTCTGAGCCAAGATCTTTTCTAACTCTAAAATTCTATTATTTTCAGATTTTTAAGTGAGGGAATACGTTTATATATAGAAAGTTCAAAAATAATCTAAAATTTTTAGATTATTTAGATATTTGGATAGTTCCTTTAAAAATTTTTACATTTAACCCTTTCACATGTTCAAGGACATGACTATAAATTTGTTTTAATTTTTTCCCATAAATATGTGTCATATGTCTCTGATGAACATAGTACTGATAATGAGAAAATTTTTCTTGGCATTACTTTAAAAAGTCAGCCAGCCTTGATTTGTTCACTTCATGATAAAGTCCATCATGAGTGTGTGTGTGTGTGTGTGTGTGTGCGCGCGGTGGAGGGATGTTTGAAATCTCTTCTCTCTGTGTGGTTACACAGTGACTGTGGATGAATACCTCCTGATGCGTGCTGGAGATGGCCCCATTGTCTACCATTTTGCAAGATGTTGAATACTACTTACCTTATCTGGATCCATTATGTGCTAAAAAGTGTTGAAACAGCAATTTAAATGTTCTCTTACTTATAGAATACTGGGAATGGAAGTATTAGTAAAGGGAGAATTTTGGAGAGAAAGATGTTCAAGTCTGAAGCATTTTACTTTCCAAAACTCCTTTCAGCTGAAATCTTGACTGTCGGTAAAGGACAGTAGGCACCGAGGCCACTTCAAGCCAACTTCCTCACTCCTAAGAAAAAATCTTGATCCTCATTTACCTCCATGATAGTGAAAGCCACATTTTAAAATACAAACTTGATTTTAGAATAGTTTTAGATTTGCAGAAAAGTTGAAAAAATGATACAGAGAGATCTTATATCAGCATGATACATTTGTTTCAACTGAGGAACAAACACCGATATTATTCCTGTTAACTAACCTCCACAGTTTATTAGGATTTCAGTAGTTTTCCCCTAATGTCGTCTTTTTTTGTTCCAGGATGCATTCAGGATGCCATGTTGCATGTAGCAATGGTGTCTCGTTAGGCTCCTCTGGTCTGACAGTTTCTCAGACCTTCCTTGTTTTGAATGACCTTGACAGTTTTGTTTTGGTTTTTGTCTTTTAGATGGTGTCTCGCTCTGTTGCCCAGGCTGGAGTGCAGTGGCGCAATCTCAGCTCACTGCAACCTCTGCATCCTGGGTTCAAGCGATTCTCCTGCCTCAGCCTCCCCAGTAGCTGGGACTACATGCACACACCACCATGCCCGGATAATTTTTTGTATTTTTAGTAGAGCTGGGGTTTCACCATGTTAGCCAGGATGGTCTCAATCTCCTGACCTTGTGATCTGCCTGCCTCAGCCTACCAAATTGCTGGGATTACAGGCGTGAGCCACCGCACCCAGACTTGTTTTGTTTTTGAGATGAGTCTCGCTTTGTAGCCCAGGCTGGAGTAAAGTGGCACGATCTCGGCTCACTGCAGCCTCCACTTGCTGGGTTCAGGCTTTTCTCCTGCTTCAGCCTCCCAAGCGCCTGCTACCAAGCCTGGCTAATTTTTGTATTTTTAGTAGAGGTGGAGTTTCACCATGTTGCCCAGGCTGGTCTCGAACTCCTGACCTCGCGTGATCTGCCCACCTCAGCCTCCCAAAGTGCTGAGATTACAGGCATGAGCCACCATGCCTGGCCAGACCTTGAAAGTTTTGAGATGTACTGGTCAGGTATTTTAGAAATGTTTCTCAATTTAGTTTTGCCTGATGTTTTCCTTGTAGTTACTACAGCATTGTGGGTTTTGAAGTACCATTCTCCTTATATCATATCAAGAGTACATACTGTCAGCACAACTTATCACTGATGATGTGAACCTCGATCCCTGGCTAAGGTCCTGTTTGTCAGCATCTTCACCATAAAGCCACTCCTTTCTCCTCTCTTTCCATACTGTACTCTTTGGAAGGAAGTCACTATGGATAGCCCACATTTAAGCAGTCAGGAGTTAAGCTCCACTTTCTTGAGAGAGGGTTATGTATATAAATTATTTGGAATTTGTAAGGATTTTTCTCTTCTCCAACATTCATTTATTCATTCAATATTTATCTATATGAGTATGGATTTGTGGATGTTTATTTTATACTTTGGGTTATAATCTAATACTATATTTTTTCTTTGTTGCTGAGATGATTCCAGCTTTGGCCTTTGGAAACGTTTGAGTGGGCTCCTGTGTCCCTTTAACCTACCCCCTCCCATCGGTTTGCTTTTTGAGCACTTTCTGGCAGTACAAGATGTTGCAGGGCTCATCTAGTGTTTTCCATGCCCCAGCTCTAGAAGCAGCCTTTTCTATAAGGAGTTGGTGTCTGTCTCTTGGAGAATGCTATTAGAAACCAAGATCTACATGCTGGACGTGCTCTTTGCTACTGGGGAGTTATTACTTCTAGGCCTTCTGAGAGGACAGAGCTAGCAAATACATGTGTGTAAGTAAACCCATGCATGTATACATGTCTATAATTCATTTACTTATCTATCTGTCTACCTGGCCAAGCATGGGTTCATGCAGATGTCTCCAACTCTAATCAGGGCTGCATGGATCATTCTAGCTTTACTCTCTCGCTTATCTGTAACCTCCCTCTCCAGTTGCTTATCTGTAACCTCTCTCTCCAGTAGTGAGAAACCTGGCTTCCACCATCTGCCATTCTTGTACTTCCTTGTTTGATCTCAATATACATGTTCAGCAGTTTCAGAATTTTTAACCTGCACCCCGTGTGATGCCACACATTTTGATTCTTCTGTTCATTTTCTCTTCTTCTCCGCTTGCCATTTATTTTACCCTTAAAAGGAAGAGATTTGACCCAACCCACTGTAAACTCTGATTAGCAAGAGAGTAAGGAACTCCTTTAGATAAAGGAAGGCAAGGATAGCCACTTGGCTGCCTTAGAAACCGTGATCCAAGCTCATCTGTGATGGCTTATACCATCAGTTCACCCTAACCAATAGTGGGTTGCTTCTGTGCCCAGATGTTGTACATTTGCCCTTGTTTAATGATAGCAATATATTTTAAGTTATTGAGACTTGAGAGAGAGAAAGAGACCTCATGTAAATGTAGGCAATAAAGTTAAATCTTCCCTAAGCACTCAGTTCTGATTTTTCTTTGCCATATGTTCTGTGGCTTTTAAAGGGGAAAGTGACAGAATTATAATAGAAATATGAAAACTGTAATAGAAATAAACATATACACAGATAATCTTAATATTGTAAAAACATAACAAAGCACAAAAAATAACAAAGCCTGGAAGCCATATTTTAAGTAAATAAAGTTTGATATGCTTAGTTTTTTTTTTTTTTTAACTTTCTTAATGCATACATAGCAGAGTGTTATCAAAGCATTATTTACCACACACAATTTCTCCCAGTTATTTTTGCTATGATTGGGCTTCAAAAATGCATTCTCATCGACCTTCAGATATTTAAGGATATTTGGAGAAAAGTTGAGACCATGTTTTTTACCACCTACCTTTTTTCTGCAGGGCGGCTGTCAGTTTGTACGAAATTAGTACCAGGAGTTCTTTTACGGAGATTCTTTTCTAAGTGGTCTTTCAGCTACAAACATTTGTGAGTCAGAATACTATGCCACATCTGTCTCAGTTTCTCAGTGCCTGAAATAATTATGTGTGGGGAAAAATTGATATCAAAAATATCATAACCATTAAATAGTATAAACATACAACGAACTCTATTAAGTAGATTCAATTTTTCTAAGAATCCCTATCATTTATTTATCAAATCTCAAAGGGAAGACTATTCAAACCTACAATTTATTTCATATGTATATTAGTCTGGTCTCGCACTGCTGTAAAGAAATACCAGAGACTGGGTAATTTATGTAGAAAAGAGGTTTAATTGGCTCATAGTTCTGCAGGCTGACTTCTGCTTAGCTTCTGGAAAAGTCTCAGGAAACTTACAATCATGGCACCTAGTGAAGGGGAAGCAGGCATGTCTTATATGGCTGGAGCAGGAGGAAGAGAGAGAGAGAGGTGCTACACACTTTTAAACAACTGGAATTCATGTGATCTCACCCACTATACAGTATCAAGAGGGGATGGTGCTAAATAATTCATGACCACGATCCCTACCTCCCACCAGGCTCCACCTCCAACACTGAGGATTGCAATTTGACATGAGATTTGGGTGGGGAGTCATATCTAAACCCTATCAATATGGTAATTATCTAGCCTCATTTATTTTTGGCTTATGTGGTCACATTTGTGCTGGGACTGCCTAATTGATACATTTCTGTTTAAATAAAAAATAAAACCTGTATGTATTTTCTGATTTCTTAGCAATTGGTGGTGCAGGGAAATTCTGTTAGATGTGGGCTTGTTTCAGTGGGAAGATATACTGAGCTGTGTCATTTAAAGTGTCTACATTTGATTAGCTAATGACTGTATTTCAAAATATGCTGTGTTTTAAAATGTAGAACTCAAGTGTGAAAAGGTAAGTTCTGATGAATGACAAGTTACTCTTAGTAACATAAAAGTGGACCAAAATTAACAATGAAAACAATCAGGAAATTTTACCTTTCATCTGGGATTTACCTGGCAATTTGTTTATATCTGCATATAAATGCAAAATTCACCAGACTTATTGTGAAAGAATTTATGGAAAGTTTCAAATAGATTTTAGTGGAAAACTGATCCACAAGCAAAATTATAGAAATATCAATAGCAATGCCAGTGTCCTGGGTATCTAAAGAAGAGAGTTAATATTCTTCCCCTGCTACTCAAAGGCGGGTGACAGTGGTCCTCACATTCATGATTTAAGAGAAGTACAATGGCACACTGGCCAACTGTGCCAAAATATGGTTTCTAATTGCAAGTGTGGTTTATGATAGGGGAAAAATAGGCTGTTCTTAATTGCTTCAGAGAGAAAGTAGAATTTTTATGGAACATCAGGGAACTGGATATGTGGGTTGGGAGAGAAAGATCCCACTATATTGTAAGAAAATGAAAACTAGACATGTAACCACAGAGGTGAATTTGAAATGGAAACTTTTGTTTTCTATGCTCATAATAATCAGCCCTTTTATATTTTACAATGTTTAAGTTGTTCAAAGTTAAGCCCTTACATGAGAGTTCAGCGGAAAGTCTTCATGAAGAAGTAAAACCATACTCTCAGTTCCCCTCTGGGTTTGCACTTTGGTTCAAGGAGGGAAGTTGGACAGGAGTAGAATTGAAGTAATAAATATTTTGCTCCTTTACTCTGAATTAGCTTCAAAATCAGTCTGTCTCCTGTATCTCTATCTGTTGTACTATGGCTGAAAGTAGGGTTAGGAACCACTTTCAGAAGAATCAGTCAGCATAGGACTTGAATCTCCAATTTTCCCTAGCAGTGCACAGTGTCTGCCCATCTCTGCCCAGATAGTACCTGAAATTACAGTAGACTTCACTAGTGGGAGGAATAGGAGTTATTCCTATTTGTTTGGAAGGAGAACTCATAAGGATTTAGGAACTGATGTCTATTGATTGTCTTTTTTCATTCAGTTTGAAATTTTCCTGGTTCTTAGTGTGTCAAGTGATTTTCGATGGAAACTAGGACATTTTTGTATTATGTTATGTGACTCTAGATCTTGTTTGAAACCTTCTGTTTTAATTGGCATTGTCTGACACCTCTATAGCAGGGGAAGCAGTGGGTGCCACCTTGTCACCCCTGCCGGAGGTAAAAATCCCAGTTCACCACCTGTCCTCTGTTGACACATTATGTGTGTGGGGTGTCCTTGTTAGTGTTGGGCACAGGTAGAATTTCCGGATCCCTTGATACCACAGTTGGAGTGGTCTTGTTCCCAGTGTGCAATGATTTGACCACCTGTGTTTTGGAGGAGGGGAGAGATACCCAGTTATTGCTGGGAAGGGATGGATGTCAGGGCTTCCTACATGGTCTCCACTGACACTGTGGAAGATGCTTCATTATCAGCCGCCAGGCATAAGGGTGTTAGTTTCCTGCTTGGTCTTCTCTGACACCACACTAGTGGGGATATTAGGGCTCCTTTTCAGAGCCTCATGAGGGTGGAAATCTAGTAACTCCATTCAGCCTTTGCTAGCATGTGTGGTCACAGGTTCTTCTATGGTGCTCGGCTGTAGTAGAGCAGTTATTGTCTAAAAGTTTCTTATTTTGCTACTCTGCCCCTTTCCTGGTTATGTGGCTAGAGAGTGAAGACGCTTGTGGTCTGTATCCGTTGGTGTTTCTGGGTTGCTGGCTTCCATGCTTGCTGGCCTTTAGAGGTTTCTGACTTCTTCAGCTACGAGTCTGGGATATTTGAGGCAAAAAGAAAACCCAGGAATCTCACCACTTTGTTGTTTCTTGGGTTCTGAGGTCCCAAGCTTGTCTACCTTCTCTTGGCCTTACAGAATTTTCTTACATTTATATGTAACATCCATGGTTTTTTTTTTTTTTTTTTTTTTTTAAAGTTGTATTTAGCTAAAGGAATAAGAAAAAGTAAGTTTGGGCTGGGTGTGGTGGCTCATGCCTGTAATCCCAGCACTTTGTGAGGCTGAGATGGGTGGATCACTTGAGGTCAGGAGTTCGAGACCAGCCTGACCAATATAGTGAAACACCGTTTCTACTAAAAATACAAAAATTAGCTGGGCGTGGTGGCATGCACCTGTAGTCAGTCTTAGCTGCTCGGGAGGCTGAGGCAGGAGAATTGCTTGAACCAGGGAGGCGGTGGTTGCAGTGAACTGAGATCGCGCCACTGCACTCCAGCTTGGGCGACAGAGCAAGACTGTCTCAAAAAGAAAAAGTAAGTCTGTTTTATCTTCTTGGAAGCAGAAGTCCTTGCTGTTCAATTTTTGTTTTTATTTGCTTCACTATTGCCAATATTATATTAAGAAAGTTTTAAAAATACAGAGAAGATAAAAGAATTGGTATCACGCCCCATATACATATCTACCAGCTGGATTCAACACTTAACATTTTGCTCTATTTTACTTTATTGCACTTATATCCATCTGCCTATTCCATCTATCTATCCATTTATTATTTTTGATGGACATCAGTACATTTCACCTCTAGACACTTCAGCATACATGTCATTAATTAGACTTCACTGTCTGTTTATGGTTTTTTAAAGGTAAATTTTACGTAAAGTGAAATGCAAGAAATTGTAAATTCCATTTAATGAGTTTTGGGTCATCCAACCATTGCTGAGATAATTTCCATCACCCCTATACCTTCCCTCAAGTTTCTTCTCAGGTAATTTCTGCCTCCAAGAAGAAACTACTGTCTTGATTTTTCCTTTTTTTTTTTTTTTTGCCATAATTTCAAATGCTATTTTATTGATGGAATAATATTATAGTTCATCCATTCTGGCCTGCTTCCAGTTCTTTGCCATTAAAATTTGATAGTTGGTGTAACATAAGTCATTGCTATCTTCCATCAGCCTAGAACACAGTGCAAGCAAAGCAACTTAAGATTTTGTGCATTTCTTCTGATAAATAAAATAGTGAAGACATACAAAAACATGTTTTTATCACACACAGTACCCAAATTTTCCACATATTTCTTGTGGTTAGTGTAGTTATCAGTTTCTTTGAAGCTCAAAACCTTTTTTGTAATAGAAGCAAAAGATAGTTTTAGCATTGTAAAAATAGAATTTAGCTTCCTGGCACCAAATTTTATTTTGTGAAAGAGAAACCGTGATTTTTAACTACACCATAACTGTAATATTCATTACTGAGAATGTCAAACTAGTCTCTGGAGGAACATCCTATTTCAGAAATACTTAGAATACCCTATTCCTGTACAAAATATTGATGGGGTTGTTGCAGATGGATTTAGCTGTGTTGCACAGACACGCATTTGGCCCCATCTATCATGTCAGTCTCTTGTTTCTAGTCTGTTTCCCCAGAATGATTTTCTAAGTTGGCTGTAATTTCTAATTGACTGGTTTACTGATTGATATGAGGGAAGTCCTACCAGCTGTGAAATGGGACAAGTAAACTTTATGTGAGATTCCAATTAGAGTGGATGTGCTTACCATTAACAGCCCAGGAACCAATCGATGATGTTGTTTTATTACAACCTTTTTTACAACCTTTCTCTGTCTATATCTTTCTTTATACAGTTGATGGACTGGACAAAGCTTCTGTAGCAAACTCAGATGGCCCCACAGCAGGTTCCCAAACACCTCCCTTCAAGAGAAAGGGGAAACTATCCACCATTGGTAAAATCTTTAAGCCTTGGAAATGGAGGAAAAAGAAGACCAGCGACAAATTTAGAGAAACCTCAGCAGGTATGAGTATCATAACTTGTTAGAAGATGGGATAAATCATAAAATGTTTCAAAAGGTAGAAAAGTATGTATTACAGTGTGTTTTTTCCCAGAAAAAATTTAATCCATATTTGAAATGAATTCTTTATTTTATGGATGAAACGACTTAAGAGTTCTGATTTGCCTTCTTTTTGTACTGACCTTAACTTTCTAATATATTCTTATTTAAAAATATATATTTGTAAATTTATATAAAAAATGGATGGGTGAGGCAAGGGAGTGAAATAGTAGAAAATGATAAGTGGAAATGCTATTCATCAACATTGTGATGGCAGGTATCCATTTTTATATACACATGATGTTACATATATGTTTAACTAGTTAGACTGTACTATTTATATTAATATATAAATATTTAACTAGTACACTATACTACTATACATATAACATTATTTAACTAGTAGTACAGTCTTGTTCGTTAATGAAAACTTTTTAAAAAATGTCTTTTTTGATGTATTTATTCTTTAGGAAAGATTTAAGTGGCTATATGAAGAAAAATTTTGTTATATTTGATTTTAGATTTCTATCATATCCTTAGCACAAATAAATGGTCTCTGTCTTAAAAGAGTAGAGGCATAACCCTATTGGTGTGAAAATGTTTGGTTGTTAATTTAGTTTGTAGATTTGTTAAACCTTAAGGAGTTACATTGCTTAGTGCCTTTCATATCGACTCGTGGACGAAGTTGGCTTTAAATCTCAGGCCAGAATTCAGCCCAATTTAAACAAGTGCCAGTGTCAGTGTACTGTGTCTATTATAGAAAAGTGTTTAGTAAGTTCAACGTTCCCCATGCTTACTGTCCAAGGCAATCCCTTCATCAGAATTCCTCGTTGTACCACAGTCTAATATTGTTAGTGGATGTACAGGGACACAGAGCGTATCTTATCGGTCTGTACTAAGATAAGAGCTAGGGTTTTGTTCTAGAGCTGTGAAATGAAATTAAAAATACTACACACAATGCAAGGATATGGAATAGGAGCATCAAAGCTCCCCAAAGAAAATTGTTTTGGATGCATTTGCAGCTATATAGTTTGTTTGAGCATTTTATATTTAACAAGAAATAATGATAAGCTACCTGGAATTTGCTTCAAAATAATCCTGGAGGAGGGTGAGGTAGGTAAGCTTAAGATAAAGGAAGACTGGCAATGGGTTGTTTGAGCTGCACAGTGGGTCCATGGTGGTTATTATTCTCATTTCTCTGCTTATAGATATTGGAAAATTTCTGTAAT
The DNA here is from genome assembly GCF_000951035.1 of Colobus angolensis palliatus. NCBI lineage: Eukaryota > Metazoa > Chordata > Mammalia > Primates > Cercopithecidae > Colobus > Colobus angolensis. Next base: position 1,254,954 of record NW_012119376.1, on the reverse strand, counting down.
AAAAAGATAGAGAAAGAAGAGAAACTTGGCTTAGGGGAAAATACTGCTGGTTTGGTTATTGGGTGCTCTTCAGTACCTAAGTGGCTTTCTGGGTTAGGAGGTGGTGAGAGGTGCGGGACAGGGTGCTGTGCTGTGTGAGGACACCTGGCCGGGCGACTTTGAACAGGGGAGATCAGCCTCAGTTTTCTTGCCTGCACAATCAGGGAGTTGAATGTGCTGAACTCGGAGGTACTTCAGTTCCAGATTCTGTTGTTGGTCCCCAGAGACACTCTTACACCTTTGACTCCTTCCAGTCCCTGGCTGGGCATCTTGTTCTCCTCTGTTTTTTGGTCATGGAAGGAACCTCACTGGCCTTCTTCAAGTGCCTCCCTCTCACATGTGCTTAAGCATTGGGAGAATCTGGCTCTTCACGTTACCAAGACTACCCAAGATGGGAGCAGGGCTCCAGACGTAAGGTACGAAAACGAACATAAGTTATAAAACGGTGTATCATATGTTAGTTTATTTTTTTTTTCACATTGGAGAAAGATGTCATATCTAGAGGAAAACAGATATATTCAGTTGGTACAAAAGTAATTGTGATTTTTGCCATTACTTTTAGTGGCAAAAAACTGCAATTACTTTTGCACAAAACTAGTATTTGGATATAATCAAGAGAAAGTTATTTTCTTCTTTAAAAAATTATCTCAAGCAGTGGAATTGAGCTGTTTGGATATGATGAGGGCCGTTGGCTGTCTGATAATCAATGAAGTACACCTTAGGCAAGACCCACCATATCTTGAGGTAAAAAAGAAAGTTAATTTCTTCCAAGAAAAGTAAGTCTTCTATGTTTGTCCTTCTCTTAAACTCCTGGGTTGGTATTCACATGGATATGAACCTTATTGTGTTCTGCTGCACAGTGATAAATACCGCTTTTCCTAGAATGGGTTTCTGTTATAGGGATTCTTAATTGGTAGTAGACAGGATGGAACACTAATTTATTAATGAATTGTAATAACATGTTTACTGTTGTGACTGAAGGTAAGAAGTGTCCCATTCGTAGCCTGTCTTGGTGGTCCTTGAGTCAGTTGTATTTTGGAATGTTCACTCTATGTCCAAAGGACATGGTGCCCTATAAGGCAGGCTGGGCTTACGCCCCAGCTTCCAATTCTTTAGCCTTGTTTTAAAGCAGAAATTTTCCAATATCTTCGACTCTGATTTAGGCTGTTCAGTGTCTGGCTCTTAGATTCTAGGACAGGAGAACAGGCCTCTTTTACATCTACTTCCCCCAGATACCCCTCTTCATTGCTTTTCTTCTCCTGCATGAGAGGTCCCAGCTAAGCTCTAGGTTCTTCTATCCCTTCCCTATATTTAGAACTGAAAATGGCACTTACACCTTTTTTTCCCCCTACATAATCATTTTTTCCCATTTTGATTTGATTTTATTTGATTTGGTGGGAGGTGAGGATATAAACATCCTTCCTTTGGATTTTTATATATGCTTATATCTCCCCAAAGGTAAGAGGACAAACGCCCTGTCTAAATAAACACAGTTGTTCCTCTAACTTCTCCTAGTGTATTACCATCAAGACCAAACTTACTGAAAATCTAACCTGTCTCTGCTGCCTCTACTTTCTCCCTACGTTCTCATTCCTTTTCCCACTGCAATCTGTCTCTGTGTTCTGTATTCACCGAGGTTACTCCAAGTCTCCAACCATTAAATTTAGTGTCATTCTCTTATTTTCATTCATTTCAACCTCTACAACATTTGCTGTCACTGAATAATCAGTCCTGCCTTAATTTCCAAAATACCTCTTCCTTAACTTACAAAAGCTACCATTATCTTGTTTGTCTTTCGCTTCTCTTTCTCTCTTTTGCCTTTTCTCTTCATCTTTGCAACTCCCCTAACCCTCTGAGGGAAGGTTGCTATGTGCCTTAGCCCTTCTGTTGCTTTGAATGTGCCCTTCTTTCCCATACCTACATCCCTCAAACTGGCCCAGGCTGCAGCCAATGCCCATGCACATCTACCCAAGCATCTGATGGGTAGCACTACCTGAGAACAACATGTTAACTCAAAATCCATTCATACGGTCTATATGTATTTCCATGGAAAACATGCTAGTTGCCAGGCACTGTTCTGGAAGCCTGGTATTCTGCAGCCAATAAGCAAATGAGGTTCCTGCCCTCATGGAGCTTTCATTCTAGACAGGTAAGGTACTAATAAATGCTATGATAGACACAGGGAGTGAAGGAAGAGGGAGTGGAAAAGTACTATGTATAAATGCATTCCAACCAAAACAGATTCCCTGTCAACCCCAGCAATCCTTATTACTGTAGACATGGCTTCCTTTGGCATCCAGACTTTGAACCATGGAGTTCTTTGACTCTTCCTGCTCTCACCATCTTCTACATTCTATCAGTTCCTAAAACGTTTGATTTATTTTCTCCTCATGCAAAGTCTTTAACATCAGCCTATCCTGTCAATTCCTGTTGTCTAGTCCTATCACCTAATGTCTCAATTAGTGCAACATAGCTTTTTTGCTATGCTTATTTGCAGCTAGCTATAGAAATCTGTAGGCCGCTAGAGAAGACAGGGAGAGGCAGGGTTCTGGCAGCAAGCCTATCTACGAGGGGAACCTGACCTAGCTGGTGAGGCTGACAGAGGAGGTTTGGGATGTCACAGGCTGTCAGGAACCCAAGTGATCAAGATAATAACCTTATAAGTATCAAGCCAGGCAAATAGAGTGATGAATATTTCACCACAAAATGGCACAGGTTCCAACAGGTAGGGTAAAGCTCAGAGCATCCAGGTGAGCGATATTAGAAGATTCAGACAGGCCTCAGTAACCAGGGTGTTCTTTTCTCAGGTAGGAGTATTTAGGTGGGGCAGATGGTGTCTGATGTGGGAATCAGAAAGACTTGAACAGGGCCCTAGTCACCCAGGCTGGCATGCAGTAGTGCTATCACAGCTCACTGCAGCCTCAATCTCACGGCTTCAAGCAATCCTCCTGCCTCAGCCTCCCAAGCAGCTGGGACCACAGGCACACGCCACAATGTCCAGCTAATTTTTGTACTTTTGTACTGTACTTTTAATAGAGATGGGGTTTCGCCATGTTGCCCAGGCTGGTCTCAAACTCCCGGGCTCAAGCAATCTGCCCACCTCAGCTTCCCAAAGTGCTGAGAGTGCAGGCATGAGCCACCACGCTCAGCCTACGGCCCTATCTTTTTTTAAAGAACAAGGAAATAGAGCTGATAACTAGGACAGGAACTTACCAAAGGACTCAGGACAGAAACTTGCTATATAAAGTGGAACACAGGGAATGGATTTAGAGGAGGAGTCCCTAAGATCCTAAGCCTGTGGTGCTGGAGTTACTGTTGCTGGAAATGACATAGCCCAAGAGCTGGGTGAGCAGGGAGACGAGGGCTCCCTCTGGTCAGCAGCAGTAGCCCAACATGTGTGGATCTGGGGACATAGGTGGGCAGATCACCCATCTCCCCTTTTGCCCCCCCAGATCCTCTTGGATATCACCGTCAGGAAACATTCCTCAGATGGGACTTTGCTCCTGTCACTTCTTGCTCAAAAAGTGTGACTGGGTCCACATTGCTTCTTCAGTGAAATCCAGGCTCCTCAGCTCTTCTCAGTTTAACCCAAACTGACCTTTTCTTTTCAAGTCGTCCATAGTCCTTGGACTTCAGTCATGCTGGGTCACTGGCTCAGCATGCCCCAAGCCTTCTTGGTCCCCTGGCTTTTCTTCTTGCTCTTTCCTGTTCCTCTGAGCACCTCCTTCCTCCAGCTATACCTATTGAAATGCTAGCAGTCATTCAAGGGTCAGTAACATGTCTCTTCCTCCTGCAGATACTCTTGACTTTGATTCAGCACCAGCTGATGGTAGCCACCCCTCCTTTGCCTGTACTCCTATTAGGACATGTTTATTTTAACTTGTTTTCTTGTTTAAGTGTCTGTCTTATGCTCCTAATTTACTATGTAAAGTATTTAAGGGCAGAGACTATTACACTCACTTTTGCTGCACTTCACATAGGTTCTTTATATAATAACTTATACATGGGATGTAATAAAAAAATACGCCTTGAATTGCTTCTTTATTAAATACCCACTATAGCCAAAAATGCAGTACTGGGTGATGTAGGACTTTTTTTTTTTTTTTTTTTGGCAGGAGGGTCTCATTATGTCCCCCAGGCTGGAGTATAGTGGCACAATCACAGCTCACTGCATCCTCAACCTCCCTGGGCTCAGATGATCCTCCCACTTGAGCCTCCCAAACAGATGAGACAACAGGCACATAGCACCACACTCAGCTAATTTTTGTGTGTTTTGTAGAGACACCGTATCACTGTATTGCCAGGCTGTTCTCAAACTCCTGGGCTCGAACAATTCATCCTCCTTGGCCTCTCAAAGTGCTGGGATTACAGGCATGAACCATCACACCCTGCCTATGCTTTAGGACTTTATAAAAGAAATTGAAGATTTAAAAAATTATAACAAATTAAAATACTAACCAAAACATGTACTTCACAATTACAGCCATGTACCACTATTAAGAAGCCAATAAAATTAGAAAAAATATTGTCCCTGTCTTTTGTCCTTATTTAAAAGTAAGTTATACTCCTATATAAAGAAAATCAAGACAATTTATCTTCAATAAAAAGGAGACTTTTATTTGTGTTGGTAGTAATAGAAAAAGAATGTCTGTCTAGATTTTTAGGTAGTATTGTTGTCAGTGTTAGCATTCTAGGAATCAGACTAAGTTGTAGAGAATCATCTGGTAATATCTTTGATTTCCTGAAGGTACTCTGTACTCCCTAATAATAATAATGGCTAATTTTTATTGAATGCTGTTAGGTACCAGGTTCTGCTCCAATAACTGGATTCATATTAACTCACTGAATCATCAGTACAACCTTATGAACTGCAGTCTTTGATGGCTACTATTTTCCCAGTTCTACTGATGAGGAGACTGGGGCTTGCCCAAGAAAACACACCTGGCCGTAGGCAAAGGCAATATTTGAACCTAAGCAATGAAGCCCCATAGCCAGTACCTTCGACCATTCACTAGTTGCATCTCTAAAAGGTGTCTTCCTACCCACATTAGAAAGGACTGATCATAGAAAGGTGGCTCTAATAGATCGTTTTGCCTCACATACTAGTTTTTGCTGTAAGAAGGATTTTGTCTGAAGAATTACTTTATTTCTACTTGACTGGCCTGCTTTCCACAGTGCACATGTAGAAAAATGGTTGGCAAGGATCAAAATTATGTTTGGTCCTATTAAAGGATAATATTCTCTTGTAACCATAGAGACCTAATGTTGCTATTTGGGATTATTTTCCACATCTAGAAAGTAGGGCAAAGTTAAAGGATTTGCTTAAGGTGATATTTGTTAAGGATTGCTCTGGTTGCATTAATAAATGACAGCATTTTGATTTTACCTATCTTATTCCACTAAAAAGTTGGAAGTGCTTTTTTTTTTGGAAACAGAGTCTCGCTCTGTCATCCAAGCTGGAGTGCATATGATCTTGGCCCACTGCAACCTCTGCGTCCTGAGTTCAAGCGATTCTCCTGCCTCAGCCTCCTGAGTAGCTGGGACTACAGGCATGTGCTATTACACCCAGTTGATTTTTGTATTTTTAGTAGAGACAGGGTTTTACCATGTTGGCCAGGCTGGTGTCGAACTCCTGACCTCAGGTGATCCACCTGCCTTGGCCTCCTAAAGTCCTGGGATTACAGGCGTGAGCCACCA
>NW_012119376.1:1245249-1248828 GCF_000951035.1 Colobus angolensis palliatus | reverse complement strand
CACTGCAACCTCCGCCTCCCAGGTTCAAGCAATTCTCCTGCCTCAGCCTCCCGAGTAGCTGGGACTACAGGCATGCACCACCACACCTGGCTAATTTTTGTATTTTAGTAGAGACGGGATTTCACCATGTTGGCCAGGCTGGTCTCAAACTCCTGACCTCAGGTGATTCGCCCACCTCAGCCTCCCAGAGCCCTGGAATTATAGGTGTGCGCCATAGCATGCACTTTCAGTAATGGTGTGGACACATTGTGATTCTAGGCCTTTACAAACTTTATCTGATAATTTAACCATTAAAATGCATCCCATTCACGGTTGGTTGTTAATCTTTTTGTTGTTGTTGTTGTTGAGGCAGCATCTCACTGTGTCACCCAAACTGGAGTGGAGTGCAGTGGAGTGATCATGGCTCACTGAAGCCTTGACCACCTGGGCTCAAGCAATCCTCTCACCTCAATCCCTAAGTCGTTGGGACCACAGGCGTGGGCCACCATGCCTGGCTAATTGTTGTGTCATTTGTGGAGATGAGATCTCGCTGTGTTGCCCAAGCTGGTCTCAAACTCCTGGTCGCAAGCGATTCTCCCATCCTGGCCTCCCAAAGTGTTGGGATTACAGGCGTGAGCCGCAGCACCTGGCTTGGTTGTCAGTCTTGATATCTACTGCCAGCTCCGTGGCTCCTAACAAATTATGAAACTTCATTCTGTACAGTTCTACCAGAAGAGAAGCAGGGTTTAACTATATAATATACGCTTTTTGTTATGGCTTTCTTTCTTCAACTCACATTTGCAAGGCAGATTCTGACCCACCAGCAAACCAAAGTCAGAAAGCCAGCCTCATGGAGTTCCAGTTTAGAATGGTGGCCCATATGTTAGTGTTTTCTGGTGGATACAGTTTCGACTCCTATTGAGACTGCCTTTCTAAGTTGAAATAATAATGCATTATTGCCTCTGTCTGTAAGCAATCCTTAACTTACATGCTAGCAGTGTCTCCAGTACTGCATTTTTAGATTATTTGGAATTATGGGTATGCTCCCAAACTAATTTACAAAATTGAGTTTAGCCCATAATATGTCTGAAGCCAGGGACTATTAATATTTGTTCAAATACAGCCAAACACTATTTATTGTTACTATAGTAAAACACTTACATAATTTTCAATTGAAATTAAGAATTTTTGAGTTGTAAAGGACCTTAGCCGTCTAGTTCAGTCTCTAGGATAGGAATCAATCCTGTCTCCAGCAGCCCTGATAACATACAGTCATTGAGCTTCTTCCTGAATTCCTTATTCCCAGCTCTAATTGTTGTCTTGGCCTGAAACAAATTATCTCCAGTCTTTCTAACTAGCCTCTGATATGTGTGTGTGTGTGTGTGTGTGTGTGTGTGTGTTTGTGTATCTCCTAATCACATTGTTACATGATCATCTTTCCGTCTTTTCTTTAAGTTTATTCATCCCTTTATCTGTTGTCAGTTTCAGAGTTTCTCACCATAGAAGCGTACTAGATTGTCTAGGTAACTCAGTTTTTATGGAGTTTCTGGCCCAATGCAGTGTGTACTAGGGATATGGTCATAAACAAGCCTGACCAGTTCCTTGTGCTCATGGAGTCCACAGGGTGCCTGTGCATCTGGCTGTACTTCACGTGTTCTTAGCTATTTTTTAATCCTAAGCTAAAATGGTGACTTTTCCAAAAATTCTTACTAGTTCTACTTCACCAACCACATTTTCACTATTTAGAATTAAGTCTAGAATAGAATTTCGTCTTATTTAAAGAGGAACTTATCAGTAAGAATTAAGTATCTTGTAAATGTCTAGGGAGCTGGAAGTTCCCATGAGAACTCTCTATCACTTTTCTGCTTATTTAATGTTCTCTTTGTGGAAAATATCACCCAGAGCCTCCTAACAGGGTGATCTGTTTTACTTTTTTATAGCAATATATTTTCTGTTCTTTCCCTGTATTGGATGCTAGTTTCTCCGAAAGCACTAGAGGTCCCTGGCATTGGTTTTTTTCTTTTTCTGTTCTGGCTGCTGTCCTCCCTGATACCTGGTTTTATACCATTAGTGGGTGTTTTCCTCTCTCTTGAATTCAACTTTAAAGTTCCCTTCAATAGGCCAATTCGGTGAGCATCTTCTTGGCATGTCATTTTTTTCCTACATTTTTTATTTTTAATGAATACATAATTGTTGTACATATTTATGGGACGTATGTGGTATTTTTTATATGAGCATTCAGTGTATAATGTTTAAATCAAGGTAATTGAAATATACATCACCTCAAACATTTATCATTTCTTTTTGTTAGAAATATTCTAGTTCCTCTTCCGGGGACGTTGTCGGCAGGCACTCAGAATGGTCCAGCGTTTGACATACCGATGTAGGCTTTCCTACAATACAGCCTCTAACAAAACTAGGCTGTCCCGAACCCCTGGTAATAGAATTGTTTACCTTTATACCAAGAAGGTTGGGAAAGCACCAAAATCTGCATGTGGTGTGTGCCCAGGCAGACTTCGAGGGGTTCGTGCTGTAAGACCTAAAGTTCTTATGAGATTGTCCAAAACAAAGAAACATGTCAGCAGGGCCTATGGTGGTTCCATGTGTGCTAAATGTGTTCGTGACAGGATCAAGCGTGCTTTCCTTATGGAGGAGCAGAAAATCGTTGTGAAAGTGTTGAAGGCACAAGCACAGAGTCAGAAAGCTAAATAAAAAAATGAAACTTTTTTGAGTAATAAAAATGAAAAGACTTGCTGTATGTATGATTTTTTCTTTTTCTGTTATAATGTGTTAGTATACAAATTTTGCTTCTGTATGGTATTTGGAGACCTGTAATTTTTAGATTACTTTTTCTTGTTTTTTTTGTTTGTTTGGTTTGGTTTGGTTTGGTTTTTTTGAGACGGAGTTTCTCTCTTGTTGCCTAGGCTGGAGTACAATGGCACATCTCAGCTCACCACAGCCGCCGCCTTCTGGGTTCAAGTGATTCTCCTGCCTCAGCCTCCCAAGTAGCTGGGATTACAGGCATGCGCCACCATGCCCAGCTAATTTTGTATTTTTTAATAGAGACGAGGTTTCTCCATGTTGGTCACGCTGGTCTCAAACTCCCGACTTCGGGTGATCCACCCACCTCGGCCTCCCAAAGTGCTGGTAATAAGGTGCGAGCCACCACACTCAGCCAGTGGGTTACTTTTTCTGAAGAAACAATTGGTGGTCACTGATTGCTAGAATTTTGTTGGTGACAGCTCTACCGCTGCACTGGAGCATAATGTCCTTCCCTTTGTGGGCTAAGACTTAGGGGTGGTTTGGGAGGAATGACCCTTCTATCTGAACCTTTAATATCCTTTTGATCCTTATTATAGTATCTCCTTTACATCAGCAAGTTTCATGGGATAGAAACCTGGGTATTCTAGTTCCTTGGAATGGAACCTTTTTAAGATTGTTTTTAAACCCTCTGTTCTTTTAAGTCACTTCGGTTCAAAAATGGTATCTTGGAGAGCTCAGAACTCCTTATTTAACAAATGAGTGAGCTACTGTGTATAAAACCTTGGGTCAAGGGTATAGTTTCTGATCTACGTTGGATTTATTATCCAGACCAGAATA
>NW_012119376.1:1236384-1245199 GCF_000951035.1 Colobus angolensis palliatus | reverse complement strand
TTCTTTCTATCTAACTGCACATTTGTACCCCTTAACCATCCCCTCTTTATTCCTTCCTCCCCACTACCCTTCCCAGCTTCTGGTAACTGACATTTAACTCTATGACCATGAGTTCAGTTTTTTCGTTTTAGCTCCCACATATGAGTGAGAACATTCAACATTTGTCTTTCTGCACCTGGCTTATTTTACTTAACATAATATCCTTCAGTTCCATCCATGTTGCTACAAATGACAGAATTTTATTGTTTTTATGGCTGAATAGTATTCCATTATGGTGGAATGATATTCCGTTGTGTATATGTACTACATTTTCTGTACCCATTCATCTGTTGATGGACGCTTAGTTTGATTCCATGTCTTGGCTATTGTGAATAGTCTGGTATCTCATTCCTATTTTCATGTAATGAACCACATGTCTTGTCAGGCTATTGTTTGAATGTTACAGTCCAGCAAATCAGATATTGTCTTCAACACCATCGGTTGAAATGGCTTTTCGCATTTCTTTATCCAGTCTTTTCATATGCCATGATCTCTAGCCAGAAGAGAAGAGAACCACATGTCACCTTCCATGCCTTCCTATTTTCCACTCAGGACTTCTGACCAGCTAGACCATCCAGATGGCTTCTGAGGAAGACAATTATTCTTATTTTTAAAAACCAGTAGAGGAGGGTTTGAGGAGTTTTGATGTGCCCTCTTTCATGTCCTAAGAAACACACTATAAGAAGGCAGCATTCTTTCTGATTAGCCAGGCAGGTCTGTGCAAGGCTCTCATCTCTAGCACTGGCACCTCATCAAGAGCTCCTCAGTGACCACTTTTGACTTTTCCTGCTGGGTCTGATGAATCCTCCTTGTCATCCATTCATACAGCAAATATTCACTGAGCTTCTACCCTATGCCCAGATTCTGTTCTAGAGAAACAAGCTCATGAAGCTGGTATTCCAGGGAAGAAATACCAGGGAAGGCTGTTGTGGGGAAAATCAGAGTGTACATGGAGATCGAGAATAGCAGGTCAGTGAGAGAAGCGAGACACTGGCTCGGAGTCTCTGATACACCACCCTTCTCTTTCTTACCTGCTGCTCCATGCCAGATCTACACGGTACATCAATTCTCCCTCTCCTGTGTGTTATCTTTTTTCTCCTATTAACCTCTTGACAGGACATTTTGGTTTTGTCAGGTGGTTGATCTCTTTGTTCTATTTTCTTCCTCTAAACATTTCTTTTTGTGTGGCTTTCTTAACTATATAATTCTTCCATTTTTTTCTTTTTGAGACAGAGTCTTGCTCTGTTGCCCAGACTGGAGTGCAGTGGAATGATGTCAGCTCACTGCAGCCTCTGCCTCCCAGCTTCAAGCAATTATCCTGCCTCAGCCTCCCAAGTAGCTGGGATTACAGGTGTGTGAGAACACACTTGTCTAATTTTTGTTTGTTTGTTTGTGTGTTTGTTGTTGTTTTGAGACAGTCTCACTCTGTCGCCCAGGCTGGACTGCAGTGGCACGATCTCGGCTCACTGCAAGCTCCGCCTCCTGGGTTCACACCATTCTCCTGCCTCAGCCTCCGGAGTAGCTGGGACTACAGGTACCTGCCACCACGCCTGGCTAACTTTTTTGTATTTTTAGTAGAGATGGGATTTCACCACGTTAGCCAGGATGGTCTCGATCTCCTGACCTAGTGATCCACCCGCCTTGGCCTCCCAAAGTGCTGGGAGTACAGGCGTGAGCCACTGTGCCCTGCCTTTTTTTTTCTTTTTTTGTTTTTGTATTTTTAGTAGAGATTGGATTTCGCCATATTGGCCAGTCTTGTCTCAAACTCCTGACCTCAAGTGATCCACCTGCCTCAGCCTCCCAAAGTGCTGGGATTACAGGCATGAGCCACCGCGCCCAGCCTAATTCTTTCATTTTTTTCTAGAAAACATTAATCTTTTCCAGACTAGAGCAAAGGATGATGCAACCCAACTTCTTTCACCTTCCCTTTTAGTGGGAAAGCTGGTTTATATTTATAGATCGCCTCTTGGTGTTTCTCTCCAAGGAAGAAAAATAGAGGTCCCAGCCACAAGTTTCTGCACAGTCCAGACTATGGGGTGTCAGGGTTACCTCTGGTTGTTTTTGGCAGCCACTCTTGGAAACTTTTCCTGTAAATAGCCCCTCAACAAACTGGGCCTTTAAAAATGGGACTTTTTTGTTGAGCCCTGCTTTGTGCCAGCTATGTCAATCCCTTGACCTTTCAGAAAGCACAAATAGCTTTTTGACTTTTCCAAAATGTTTTCCTGCCTTTCGTCTCTCTTTCGTTGTGGCCATGGACCAATGAGCCTATAGTTCACTGGAAGATGTATGTATTCATTCTGACAGCTCCAGTGTGAACTCCTGAGATTCTTCTTAGAAGTAGCTGTGGTGTGGCATATGCGGGAGGCGGATGTAAAAAGGTACCATGAACGAGTTCACTTTCTGTGACTGAATATGTGATCATGACCTTCTCCAAAGAGGTTATCTCTTGGTCATTCACCATGTGGGTGTTTCCTCTTTGTTTTATATGTGTCTGTGTATATGTGTGTATAGTGCTAAGAATGTTAATATATGTATAGTTGTGCTTAATCGCTACCACAGTCAGGATATGTCAGAGTTCTCTCACTCCGCAAATCTCCTTTTTACTTTTATTATTTTTTTTTTGAGACGCAGTCTTGCTCTGTTGCCCAGGCTTGAGTGCAGTGGCGCAATCTGGGCTCACTGCAACCTCTGCCTCCCGGGTTCAAGCTGTTCTCCTGCCTCAGCTTCCTGAGTAGCTGGGATTACAGGCACACGCCACCATATCTGGCTAATTTTTGTATTTTTAGTAGAGATGAGGTTTCACCATGTTGGTTAGGCTGGTCTCGAACTCCTGATCCTGTGATCTGCCCACCTTGGCCTCCCAAAGTGCTTGGATGGATGTGCTATCTTTTTATAGTCACACCCTATTCTGCACCCCTTCCCCCAACCCCTAACCTCTGGCAACTACTGGTCTGTTCTTCACCATAGTTTTGTTGTTTCAAGAATGTCATATAAATGGAATCATTCAGTGTGAAATATTTGGAGACTGGTTTCTTCCACTTTGCAGAGTGACTCTTGAGAGCTTCATCCAGGCTATTGTGTGTATTCATCATTCCATTTTTTGTTGAATAATATTTCATGGAATACATGTACCACAGTTTGTTTATCCATACATGAAAGACACATAGGTTGTTTCCAGTTTGGGGTAATTCTAAATAAAACTGCTATAAACATTCTTGTGTAAGTTCTTGTGTGAGCAAAAGCCTTCATTTCTCTAGGGAAAATATGTAGGAATGGGATTTAGGGTTCATATGTTAAATGTGTGTTTAACTTTATAAGCAAATGCCAAACAGTTTTCCAGAGTTATGTATTCCTACAAGTAGTGGAGAAAAGTTTCAGTTGCTCCACATCCTTGTCAACACTTGGTATTGTCATTATTTTTTGTTGTTATGTTAAAAACATTTATCAGAAAATTAACTATCTTAACCATTTTTAAATGTGCAACTCAGTAGTGTTCAATATACTTACATTGTTCTGTAAATAGATCTCCAGAACTTTTTCATTTTGCAGAACTGAAACTCTGTACCTATTAGACAATTTCTTTTTTGCCCCCCTAGTAACACACCATTCTACTTTCTATAACTATGAATTTGACACCTTTGGATCCCTCATATAAGTGGACTCAGATAGTGTTTATCTTTATGTGACTAGTTTATTTCACCTAGCATAATGTCCTCAAGGTTCATCCATGCTGTAGCATGTGACAAGATTTCCTTTTTTCAAAGACTGTGTAGTATACTACATTGTTTAAATCCATTCATTGGTCAGTGGACATTTGGGCTGCATCCCCCTCTTGGCTATTGTGGAGATTGCTGCTCTGAGCATAGGTGTGCTGTAATTAGTTTTATGTTAACCATTCTAGGAAGTATGTAGTGGTATTCTGTCCTGGTTTTAATTTGCATTTCCCTAATGGGCTAATGATGTTGAACTTTTTTATTGATACATAATATTTGTATATATTTATAGGATACTTGTGATATTTTGTTCCATGCATATACTGTGTCATGATCAAGTCAGGGTATTTAGGATATCTATCACCTCAAACATTTATCATTTCTACCATTGGGGACATTTCAAATCCTCTCTTCTAGCTATTTTGTAATATACAATACATTGTTGCAATTGCAGTCACCCTACCATGCTATTAAATATTAGAACTTATTTCTTCTCTGTAACTGTATGTTTGTACCCATTAATCTGCCTCTCTTTATCTCCCCCACTGACGCCCACACACCCTTTGCAGCCTCTCATAACTATCATTCTACTCTCTACTTCTGTAAGATCAACTTTTTTTAACTCCCACCTATGAGTGAGAACATGTATTTGTCTTCCTGTGCCTGGATTATTTTACTTAACATAATTTCCTCCAGTTGTATCTATGTTGCTGCAAATGACAGGATTTTTTTTTTTTATGGCCAAACAGCATTCCATTGTGTTTATATAATCATATTTTCTTTATCCATTCATCTTTGATGGACACGTAGGTTGATTCCATATCTTGGCCATTGTTAACAGTGCTACAATAAACATGGGCATGCAGGTATCCTTTTGATATATTGAGTTCCATTTTTGGGGGGTGAGTACCTGGTAACAGAATTGCTGGATCATATGGTGGCTCTATTTTTAGTTTTTTTGAGAAACCTCCATACTGTTTTCTGTAATGACTGTACTAATGTACATTCCTACCAACAATGTGTAAGAGTTCCCATTTCTCTGAATCCTCACCAACATCCGTCATTTTTTGTCTTTTTGATAATAACCATGCTAACTGAAGTAAGATAATATGTCACTGTGGTTTTGATTTGCATTTCCCTGATAATGTCGTTTTGATAATAGCCATGCTGACTGAAGTAAGATAATATGTCATTGTGGTTTTGATTTTCATTTCCCTGATGATGTTTAGTGGTTTTTTCGTATACCTGTTGCCATTTGTATGTGTTTTTGAAAAATGTCTATTCCTATCTTTTGCCCACGTTTTAACAGGATTATTTGGTGTTTTCTTGTTGAGTTATTTGAGTTCCCTGTACATACTTATATGACAAACCAACAGCTAATATAATGCTGAATGGGGAAAAGTTAAAAGCCTTTCCTCTAAGAACTGAAGCAAGACAAGGATGCCCACTTTTTACCACTCCTATTGAACTGGAAGTCCTAGCCAGAGCAATTAGGCAAGAGAAAGAAATAAAAGGCATCCAGATTGGAAAAGAGAAAGACAAACTTTGCAGATGACATGATCTTATATCTAGAAACTCTTAGATCTGATAAACAAATTCAGTAAAGTTACAAGATACAAAATCAACATAAAAATCAGTGGTGCCTCTTTTCTTTCTTTCTTTCTTCCCTTTTTTTTTTTTTTTTGAGACAAGGTGTTACTCTGTCATTTAGGTTGGAGTGCTGCATAGATGCTTACTGCAGCATCTACCTCCAGGGCTCAGGTGATCCTCCCACCTCAGCCTCCCGAGTAGCTGGGACTACAGGTGCACATCACCACACCCGGCTAGTTTTTTATATATTTTTTTTTTGTAGAGACAGGATTTCACCATGTTACCCAAGCTGGTTTTAAACTCCTGGGCTCAAGTGACCCACCAGTCTCATGACATTTTTCACAGACATAGAAAAATTTGTATGGAACTAAAACAGAGCCCAAACAGCCAAAGCAATCTTGAGCAAAAAGAAGAAACCTGGAAGCATCATAGTACCTGACTTCAAAATATATTACAAGGCTATGGTAACCAAAGCAGCATGGTATTTGTATAAAAACAGACACATAGACCAATGGAATAGAATGGAGAACCAAGAAATAAATCTACGTATTTACAGCCAACTGATTTTTGACAAAGGTTCCAAGAATATAGATTAGGGAAAGAACATCCTCTTCAATAAATGGTGCTGGAAAAAGTGAATATCCAAACACAAAAGAATGAAAATAGACACCTATGTCTCACAGTGTATAAAAATCAATGCAAAATGGATTCAAGACTTAAACAGAAGACCTAAAACTATGAAACTACTAGAAGAAAACATAGGGGAAACAATCTAGAACATCAGTCTAGGCAAAGATTTTATGTCTAAGACCTCAAAAGTACAGGCAACAAAACAAAAAAGGACAAATTTGACTATATTAAACTACTAATAAAAAGTTTCTTTTCAGCAAAGGAAACAATCAACAGAGTGAAGAGACAGTCTGTGGAATGGTAGAAAATATTTGCAAAATATTTATCCAAGAATGAACTTCTTTTCATGTACGTATCTGCCATCCATATATCTTCTTTGATAAAGACCTATTCAGATCTTTTGCCTATTTTTTAATTAGGTTATTTGTTTTCTTACTATTGAATTTTGAGAGTTCTTTATATATTCTAGATACAAGTTATTTGTTGGATATGTGATTTGCAAATATTTTCTTCCACTCTGTAGATTGTCTTTTCATTCTTATAACAGTACCTTTTGCAGAAAAGATTTTTAATTTTGATGAAATCCACCATATCAGCTTCTTTTAAAATAGATTATGCTTTTGGTCTCTTGTTATGCCTAACCCCAGGTCACAAAGATTTTTATCCTATGTTTTCTTCTAAATGTTTTTATAGTTTTATGTTTTACATTTAGATCTGTGATCAGTTTTAGGATCATTTTTATGCAAGGGGTGAGGCTGGTTTTGGGTCAAGGCTGTTTTTTTGCATGTAAATGTCTAGTTATTTCAATATCATTTGTTGAAAAGATCATCATTTTTCTATTAAGTTGCCTTTGCACTGTTTTAAAAATCAATAAGCATATATTGTTCTTCCACATACTCTCTTTGGTAAAAGTCTTTTGAAGTCTTTTGATCCATTTTTACTGAGTAGTTTGTTTTCTTAATGTTGAGTTTTGAGAGTGTTATATCTTCTAGGTTCAGTGCCCTTGTCAGATATGTAACTTGGTGATATTTTCCGCCAGGCTCTAGTAGCTTGTCTTTCCGTTCTTTAACAGTGTCTTTTAAGAGCAAAGGCTCTTAATTTTGATGAAGTACAATTTTTTTTCTCTTTTCAGATCATGCTTTTGGTGTCATGTGTAAGAAATTTCAACAGCATTTGTTGAAACAACTGTCATTTCCCCATTGAACTACCTTTGCACCTTTATTCAGAAATTAATCAGCAACATATTTGTGGTCTATTTCCAGACTCACTACTTTATTCTCTTAATCTGTGTCTATTCTTTCACCAATATCACACTATCTTGATTATTATAGCTTTGTAAGTCTGAAAATTAGGTAGTGTGATTTTCCAACCTTTTTCTTCATTTAAAATTGTTTTAACTAATCTAGTTTGTTTGGCTTTCATTTAAATTTTAGAACCAACTTGTTTTTATTGTTGAAAAATTACTGCTAGAGTACTTTTTTTTGGCTAGGATTTTTATTTAAACTGCATTAAATCTATGCTGCAGTTTGGGTAGAATTGATATCTATACCATGTTGAACTTTCTAATTTATGAACTGATATGCCTTTCCATTTGATTAGCTCTTCCATTTTTTATTAGCATTTTGAAGTTTTTAGAAAACAGTATTAAGTTTATACCTATTTGTTTTCTTTATTTTTTAGCTACTGTAAATGATATATATTTTAAAATGTCAATTTCCAGTTGTTTCTTGTATCATGCTACCTTACTAAACTCACTTACCAGTTCTAGTAGTTCTAGTGAAAATACCTTAGGATTTTCTACATGGACAATTATGTCATCTGTGAATAGGAATCATTTTATTTCTTCCATTCTAACCTGCATGCTTTTTATTATTTTCTTCCCTTTTTTCACCAGCTAGGATTTCTACTACAATGGTAAACAGGAGTGGTGAAGGAGACATCCATGCCTTGTTCCTATTCTTAGGGGGAAAGCATTCATTAAGTATGATGTTAGTGTAAGGTGTTTTTTTGTTTGTTTGTTTGTTTGAGACGGAGTCTTGCTCTGTCGCCCAGGTTGGGGTGCAGTGGCGCGATCTCGGCTCACTGCAACCTCCGCCTCTTGGGTTCAAGCGATTCTCCTGCTTCAACCTCCTGAGTAGCTGGGATTACAGGCACGTGCCATTGTGCCTGGCTGATTTTTGTATTTTTAGTAGAGACAGGGTTTCACTATGTTGGCCAGGGTGGTCTGGAACTCCTGACATCGTGATCCACCTGCCTCAGCCATCAAAAGTGTTAAGATTACAGGCGTGAGCCACCACGTCCGGCCCAGTTGAAGATTTTTATACATGCCTTTTACTAGGTTGAGGAAATTCCTTTTTGTTCCTGACTTTCTAAGAGTATTTATTAGGAATAGATATTGGATTTCTCAAATACTTTTTTTCTGGATCAATTGATACGGTCATTTGGGTTTTTTTCTTTAGACCACTATTATGGTTGATTACATTGGCAGATTTTTGAATTTTGAACCAGTTTTTTGCATCCTTAGGATAAGCCCCACTGTGTGTGTTTGTTTGTTTTTGAGATGGAGTTTCACTCTTGTTGCCCAGGCTGGAGTGCAATGGCACAATCTTGGCTCACAGCAGCCTCCACCTCCTGGGTTCAAGTGATTCTCCTGCCTCAGCCTCTGGAGTAGCTGAGATTACAGGCATGTGCCACCATGCCCTGCTAATTCTGTATTTTTAGTAGAGATGGGGTTTCTCCATGTTGGTCAGGCTGGTCTCGAACTCCTGATCCTGTGATCTGCCCACCTTGGCCTCCCAAAGTGCTTGGATGGATGTGCTATCTTTTTATAGTCACACCCTATT
>NW_012119376.1:1229955-1236334 GCF_000951035.1 Colobus angolensis palliatus | reverse complement strand
ATTACATATATTATATATATATCTATATAGTATATAGCAGTTTATTGTTTTTAAATTAAATTTTATTATTATTTTTTTTTAGAGTGATGGGGGGGGTCTCACTATTTTGCCCAGGGTGGTCTCAAACTCCAGGCTCAAGTGATCTCGCACCTCGGCCTCCCAAAATGCTGGGATTACAGGCATGTGCCACCATGCCCTGCTAATTCTGTATTTTTAGTAGAGATGGGGTTTCTCCATGTTGGTCAGTCTGGTCTCGAACTCCGGACCTCAGGTGATCCGCCTGCCTCGGCCTCCCAAAGTGCTAGGATTACAGGGGTGAGCCACCACGCCTGGCCAGCCCCACTGTGTTGTGGTGTAGTATTCTTTTTATATGTTGCTCGATTTTATTGAATAATATTTTGTTGAGGATTCGTGGTATTGATCTGTAGTGTTCTTGCACCATCTTTGTCTAGGTTTGATATCAGGGCAACACCAACTTTATACAATCAGTTGGCAAATGTTCCCTCCTCTTCTGTTCCTGAAAGAGATTGTGTAGAATTGTTGTTATTTTCTTCTTGAAATGTTTGGAAGAATAAACAGTAAAACATTATGGACCTGAAGATTTCTCTTTCGAAAGGATTTTAAATAGCATACTCAATTTCTTTTGTAGTTATAGGACCATTCAGGTTATCTCTTTTAACTTGGGTAAGTTTAAGTAGGCCCTCTGGTGCTTTGAAATGGAAAAGAAAGTGAAACTTTTCCTCTAGATTTCTTTATGGTTAACCAACTGCCTTATCTCCTTCAATAAAGTCTATGTGCAACGGCTACTTTCTAGGTGAGATCTGGATTATTATATTTCAAATCTCTCCTCTCCCCCAGCATTCTTTAAATTAAATGGCCTTATTGACATATAATTGATATACCAAAGAGTTCACCCATTTAACATGTGCAACTCAATAGGTTTTAGTAATATTCATAAGTTGTGAAACAATCACCACAATCAATTTTAAACATTTCCATCACTCTAGAAAGAAATCCCATACTCATTGGCAGTCATTCCCCATTTCACCAATCTCCCAACTCTACTTTCTATCTCTGTGGGTTTGCCTGTTCTTGATATCTCATATAAATGGAATCATAAAATACATATGTGGTCTTTTATGACTGGTATCTTTCACTTAGGAAGCTTTCATTGGTCATCCATGTTGTAGCATGTATCAGTACATCATTTCATTATCAAATACTAAACATTCCATTGTATGAATATACCACATTTTATTTGTTCATCAGTTGCTGGACATTGGGTTTGTTTCTATTTGTGGCTATCATGAATAATGTTGCTGTGTGCATTTGTATATAAGTTTCTGTGTACGTGTGTTTTCACTTCTCTTGGTTTCATTTCTCTTGGTTATATACCTAGAAATGGAATTGCTTAGTCATGTGGTAATTCAATGTTTCACATTTTGAGGAACTGCCAGACTGTGTTTCGATGTGGCCACACCACTTTATATTCCTACTAGCAGTGTATGAGCATTCTAATTTCTCGACACTCCAGCCAACATTTGTTACTACCTATCTTTTTTATTATTGCTCTCCTGGTGGGTTTACCCAGCACTTCTGATTCCTCCTTGTCTTTTCTTTTCTGATTTATTTATTTATTTGAGGCAGGGTCTTGCTCATTCACCCAGGCTGGAGTGCAGTGGTGTGATCATTTCTACTGCAGTCTCTAACTCCTGGACTCAAAGCAATCCTCTTGCCTCAGCCTCCCAAGTTGCTAGGACTAAAGGCATGCACCACAACACCCAGCTTAATTTAAAAAAATTTGTTTTTCATAGAGATGGAGTCTTGCTCAGTTGCCCAGCCTGGGTGTCCAACTGGCTTCAAGTGATTGTCCTACCTTGACCTCTCAAAGTGCTGGGATTATAGATATGAGCCACCATGCCTAGCCTGATTCCTCCTCTTTTTCGACCTTACTTTTTTCATTTTCCATAGCACATTTTACCATCTAACATTTATAAATTATTTCTATTATTTATTTTCTGACGCCACTTCCTCGTAGATTATAAATTCCATGAAAACAGGGATTTTTGTTTTCTTCTTTGGTGAGATCTCAAAGGAACTTGTATAGTGCCTGGCTTATGTTAAACATTCAGTAAATGTATATTGAATGAACGAATGAATGAATGAATGGCTCTTGATGGACCTTATCCCATCCTATATATGGAGCATTTGCAAGTGAATCTTTTCGATTTGGAAAGTGCCAGATTTAGGGCGAGGGGTAGGGAATGATTGTGCTTGTTTTCAATCCTTCTTTAGTGTTCATATCACTGAGAGTTGCTTTAAACAGCCTCAAGAAACCCTGAAAAGCCATAATAGACTAAATGAATATTTTACCAATTTAGTGGGTAGGGTGGGGAGCTATTCTATCATGAATGGATAATAACCTTAAGTAACTGTGACTGTTCTGTATGGCAGCATTGCAAAGGTCAATGTGGGAACATCACTGTCAAAAAAAGAAGTGGGGTGGGGATTGTATTTTAATTCAACCATTTGTGTTCTTGCGTATTTCACAACAAAACCTAATCAGACCAAATGAATGCTAGAAATTCTGTGGGCAAGAGATATTATATAATAATTTTATTGGCCGGGAGTGGTGGCTCAAGCCTGTAATCCCAGCACTTTGGGAGGCCAAGGTGGGCGGATCACGAGGTCAGGAGATCGAGACCATCCTGGCTAACACGGTGAAACCCCGTCTCTACTAAAAAATACAAAAAAAAACTAGCCGGGCGAAGTGGCGGGCGCCTGTAGTCCCAGCTACTCGGGAGGCTGAAGCAGGAGAATGGCGTAAACCTGGGAGGCGGAGCTTGCAGTGAGCTGAGATCCAGCCACTGCACTCCAGCCTGGGTGACAGAGCGAGACTCCGTCTCAAAAAAAAAAATAATAATTTTATTATGCATGCTTTTAAAAAATATCTTCTATTGTTTTCCTAAAGGTATATAATTGTGTTAAAACAGATTTCCTCTATATGCTCTAAATATAAAGGAGACTAATTTTTTCTCTCCTTTTTTTCTCCCAGTAGAATGGATTTTTTTGTTGGTTCAATCTTTTTATACGTAGGTGGATGGAAAGACTCATTATGGCCCATCTGTTTATTCATGGAGCATTTATTATTCATTATAGGTCTATTCTAGTGGCAAAATGCATTTATGGGAAAGAGTAATAGAATATGAGTGCTAACTTTTTGTGCATTTGTCATAATTGAAGTTAGTGGTTTTATAAATATGGGCTCCTTCCACCATGGGTTTAGAATAGCCCAGCTGCACAATAAAGGGCCTAACCATCAGGGCCTACCTCTTACAGATCAATAAAACCATGAAATCTTTTTTTATAAATGGAGTTGAGGAGTCTCCCTTGCTTCCTGTACATTCTGGAAAATGGGATACTGTGTTTAATCCAAGCCGAGCTCTGGATTTAAATGGGTTGCACCACAGACCTGACTAGTATCTCAAGCCTCCTGTCTTTTCCAGGGGGAGTTAGGCTTTTCTAGTGAATTCAGATAAGCAAGGCATTTTCACTGAGCGTTCTGTGAAAACATTCTCAAATGAGACATGGATGCTACTGATTTTGCTGATTTCTGATTACAAACGACACATTTTTAAAATCACACGCATTAGAATGAATTGCAGAATTGTTAACTTGCTTTCCCTTTTTTCTTCATCACATTTGATTCCCAAGGGGGATGTGGAGAAAAGGAACACTGTTCCCACCCACATCTTAATTAAATAAGGCCTCCATTGGGTTGAGACAAAGTGGGTTTGTATTGCTTTAAGAGAAGATCCGATTGTTTATATCCCTTGCTTGGGTGGATAATTTCCTAATTTCATTTTCCTTTGGAGTAGTGCCACTTTAAACACTTTTAAAGGTACTACAGAAGCCCTTCTGGCCTGGGTCAGAGAATTCATCTCAGGAAAGTCCATTATTTTATTTCCTTTGCATATTATTTCCCTTTGCGGTTTTGTTTTGTCTTTTTCATCCTGTGATATGAATCTGGTCCTTATCACTGGGGGTTAAGTCCTGCAAAGTGACTGTTTTTTGGCTTACATATTTTCCTGGTTTGTTTCTCACTTAGAATATAAGATGCAATCTTAATTTTTACTTCTTTTGTGTTAGGTGTTTGCTCATCCAGACTTATAACACTTCTTGTCCGAAGGTTTCTCCAACTGATTCCCAAGCCTACACTCTAACTTTTGAAACTGGTACTTATAAAGTTTCCTTTATTCCAAAGTATAAGTGTTTACTTAGTACCTATAAGACAGGGTGTAAGAGGCTACCTACAAAAATACAAGATAATAATAAACATGATTGGAAAGAAGACTAGATATTAGCAAATTATTAGAAAACTCATTATGCATTATCATGATGAAAATTCTTTCTCATCTATTTTTCATTTCAGCATTTATAGAAATCTACAGTCCAATAATATTTTACAATTTGATTTTTTAAAAAAATCCATAACGTAAATTTACCATCTTAGCCATTTTAGGTTTACAGTTCAGTAGTGTTAAGTGTATTCACATCGTTGTACAACAGACCTCCAGAACTTTTTCATCTTGCAAAATGGAGACTCTGTGCCCATTCAACAAACTTCCCATTTCTACCCCCCACAATTACCCTCTGTAATGTTTTTTAAAAAAAACCTTAGATGAATCAAATGCAAAACATTACTGACTTCAATTAAAGTTTAATCACCTGTGTTAAATAAGATAGTGACATATTGCTGGCATATGGTAGTCTTTTCTTTTTGCCGAGTGTTTCATTTCAATTCAGTGCTGAAAAGTTCAAATTAGTTACTACCCCATGAGGCTTGAAAATGTTCCCTTTGGGTAATTTGGGTAATTTCTGTATGTGTAGCATTGCGAAGTAAAGTTTTTTTTTTTTTAAATAAAAGTTTAAAACATATATTTCTATTACTCATTTGAATTTTTATTTATAATTAAACTTAATATAGGAAAAGATATGGGGGTATTAATAATAATGATAATTAACTCATTGAGTTTTTACTGTGTGTCAGGTACTGTTTTAATTAATTATTTAATACATTTTTATAGATACGTTCTCTCCCTGTCACCCAGGCGGGAGTGCACTGGCACAATCGTAACTCACTGTAACCTCTAACTCCTGGGTACAAGCAATCCTCCTGCCTCATGCAGATAATTGTTTTAATTTTTTGTCGAAATGGAGTCTCACTGTGTTGCTCAGCCTTTGATACTGTTTTAAATGCCTGTAATCTTCGCAGTTACCCTATGATGCAGGTTACTATTATGATCTCATTTTTACTCATGAGTAAACTAGCAAGGCACAGAAAAATTAGGTAACTCACCCTAAGTTCCAGGCCTTTTGCAAAGCATAGCCAGTATTTAATCCTCAGAACCCTGCCTTGAGTTTTCATTCTTAACCCCTCTACTATGCTGCCTTCTAGGTCAATAAGCATGTCAAAGTGAAAATAGTGGTGGATTATTATCAAGGAATATAGAAATGTATACAGGAGAAATGGAAAGTAGAGGAGAAAAAAACTCCTATTTCTTTGGTCTGTAATTTATGCCAAACCCTTTAAAAGTTTTTTTTTTTTTTTTTTTGGACGCGGAGTCTCACCCTGTCGCCCAGGCTGGAGTGCAGTGGTATGATTTCGGCTCACTGCAAGCTCCGCCTCCTGAATTCACGCCATTCTCCTACCTCAGCCTCCCGAGTAGCTGGGACTATAGGCTCCTACCACCATGCCCGGCTATTTTTATTTTTTTATTTTCATTAGAGATGGGTTTCACCATGTTAGCCAGGATGGTCTCGATATCCTGACCTCATGATACCGCCCGCCTTGGCCTCCCAAAGTGCTGGGATTACAGGCGTGAGCCACTGTGCCCGGCCTACAAGATATTTTAATCATCCTAATGTCTATTCATGCTAGGTTTTAGTGCATGTATTTTCACATGTGGAAACAAAGGCTCAGAGAAGTTGGGGAGTTTGCCTATGATCACCTACTAATAACTTGCAGGGTCTGGATTTGAACACAAAGGTATATTCTTAAGAGGACTGGAATATATCCTATATAAAAGTATTCTATTATATAGAAGTCGATAATGTAGTATAACATCGTGAACTTCTACATAAATATTGTATAGGAATAATATTTATGTTATACCTTTCTGTAAATGTTATGCAAGAATGCTTCTACACATAACATATTCTAGACCACTTAAGAATTACATATATTATATATATATCTATATAGTATATAGCAGTTTATTGTTTTTAAATTAAATTTTATTATTATTTTTTTTTAGAGTGATGGGGGGGGTCTCACTATTTTGCCCAGGGTGGTCTCAAACTCCAGGCTCAAGTGATC
>NW_012119376.1:1227322-1229905 GCF_000951035.1 Colobus angolensis palliatus | reverse complement strand
TGAATCAAATGCAAAACATTACTGACTTCAATTAAAGTTTAATCACCTGTGTTAAATAAGATAGTGACATATTGCTGGCATATGGTAGTCTTTTCTTTTTGCCGAGTGTTTCATTTCAATTCAGTGCTGAAAAGTTCAAATTAGTTACTACCCCATGAGGCTTGAAAATGTTCCCTTTGGGTAATTTGGGTAATTTCTGTATGTGTAGCATTGCGAAGTAAAGTTTTTTTTTTTTTAAATAAAAGTTTAAAACATATATTTCTATTACTCATTTGAATTTTTATTTATAATTAAACTTAATATAGGAAAAGATATGGGGGTATTAATAATAATGATAATTAACTCATTGAGTTTTTACTGTGTGTCAGGTACTGTTTTAATTAATTATTTAATACATTTTTATAGATACGTTCTCTCCCTGTCACCCAGGCGGGAGTGCACTGGCACAATCGTAACTCACTGTAACCTCTAACTCCTGGGTACAAGCAATCCTCCTGCCTCATGCAGATAATTGTTTTAATTTTTTGTCGAAATGGAGTCTCACTGTGTTGCTCAGCCTTTGATACTGTTTTAAATGCCTGTAATCTTCGCAGTTACCCTATGATGCAGGTTACTATTATGATCTCATTTTTACTCATGAGTAAACTAGCAAGGCACAGAAAAATTAGGTAACTCACCCTAAGTTCCAGGCCTTTTGCAAAGCATAGCCAGTATTTAATCCTCAGAACCCTGCCTTGAGTTTTCATTCTTAACCCCTCTACTATGCTGCCTTCTAGGTCAATAAGCATGTCAAAGTGAAAATAGTGGTGGATTATTATCAAGGAATATAGAAATGTATACAGGAGAAATGGAAAGTAGAGGAGAAAAAAACTCCTATTTCTTTGGTCTGTAATTTATGCCAAACCCTTTAAAAGTTTTTTTTTTTTTTTTTTTGGACGCGGAGTCTCACCCTGTCGCCCAGGCTGGAGTGCAGTGGTATGATTTCGGCTCACTGCAAGCTCCGCCTCCTGAATTCACGCCATTCTCCTACCTCAGCCTCCCGAGTAGCTGGGACTATAGGCTCCTACCACCATGCCCGGCTATTTTTATTTTTTTATTTTCATTAGAGATGGGTTTCACCATGTTAGCCAGGATGGTCTCGATATCCTGACCTCATGATACCGCCCGCCTTGGCCTCCCAAAGTGCTGGGATTACAGGCGTGAGCCACTGTGCCCGGCCTACAAGATATTTTAATCATCCTAATGTCTATTCATGCTAGGTTTTAGTGCATGTATTTTCACATGTGGAAACAAAGGCTCAGAGAAGTTGGGGAGTTTGCCTATGATCACCTACTAATAACTTGCAGGGTCTGGATTTGAACACAAAGGTATATTCTTAAGAGGACTGGAATATATCCTATATAAAAGTATTCTATTATATAGAAGTCGATAATGTAGTATAACATCGTGAACTTCTACATAAATATTGTATAGGAATAATATTTATGTTATACCTTTCTGTAAATGTTATGCAAGAATGCTTCTACACATAACATATTCTAGACCACTTAAGAATTACATATATTATATATATATCTATATAGTATATAGCAGTTTATTGTTTTTAAATTAAATTTTATTATTATTTTTTTTTAGAGTGATGGGGGGGGTCTCACTATTTTGCCCAGGGTGGTCTCAAACTCCAGGCTCAAGTGATCCTCCTGTCTTGGCCTCTGAAAACTTTGGGATTACAAGTGTGAGCTGCCACACCCATCCCATTCTATTCTAATCTATTGTATAAAATATATAGTATATATTAAGAGGAATATATTCTTCCTTCTACACTTTTAGCCTTTCAAACTTCAAGAAGGATGAGAACCTGATATTACCCTAGTAATCAGAATATTTGAAACACAGAGTGGCAAGGGGGGATTATTGAAAGAGAGGGTAATGTCTAAGAACAAACTTAGCTTTGCTGTCAAACCTTAAGTGTTACAGTTTCAGCTACAGTGAAAAGTTACATTTCCCCAAACCCAATTTTTGTGTTTATCTTAGAAAATGAAAACTTTAGTTGAAATTACCCATTTTCCTATCACTGCAGGGTTGGGCAGGAATCAGGTGTAGTTTATCTCTCCTGCTTTAGTTTAGGCCTGGACCAGTTTTGCCAAAGGAATACTGTTCTTTACAAATACTGTGCTCTCTGTTGTATAGGCAAGATGGTAGGTAGTGGAGAGAATGTGAAGAATGCTCCAGAAAATAAACTTTTTAATCATCTTAAGAAACCTGGTCTGATTGGATATGTATAATGAAAGTAATAAACATGAATTTGGGGAAATTCCTACTCAGATCTTCTTATAATTTACACTGGTTATCCCCACCTACCTGAGTTGGTGATGTTTTAATATGTATTGTTCATGGCTCAACTCAATAAAAAATAGGCTTTTAAAGTTTATACATTTTTACACCGCCAGGCGCAGTGGCTCATGCCTGTAATCCCAGCACTTTGGGAGGCCGAGGCAGGCGGATCACAAGGTCAGGAGTTCGAGACCAGCCTGACCAACATGGTGAAACCCCGTCTCTACTAAAAATACAAAAATTAGCTGG
>NW_012119376.1:1206011-1227272 GCF_000951035.1 Colobus angolensis palliatus | reverse complement strand
GGGCAATAGAATTAGATCTTTAAATGAGTTGGGACCAGTGCAGTGACTCATGCCTGTAATCCTAGCACTTTGGGAGGCCAAGGCAAATGGATCACTTGAGCTCACAACCAGCCTGGGCAAGATGACAAAACCCCATCTCTTAAAAAAAAAAATACAAAGATTAGCTGGGCATGTGGTGCGTGCCTGTAGTCCCAGCTACTCGAGAGGCTAAGGTGAGAGGAAGTCTTGAGCCCGGGAGGCGGAGGCTGCAGCAGTGAGCCGAGATCCCGCAATTGCACTCCAGCCTGGGTGATAGAGCCGACCTTGTCTCAAAAAAAAACAGAAAAGAAAAAAAAACTTAAATGAATGGGAATGTCTTCTTTTAGGATACTTTAGTGTCACTAAGATTTCTTTTATATCTAATCTTGCTTGCTGTTGACTGCTGAAGAGAGATGTTATCCCACCTTGATCAAAGGTGTTGAATCCCTGAAATGTGTAGATTGACAGCAGATCATGGAGAAGGGTGTTAGAAGTTCAGGCTCTCTGGAGCTTCTCTTCCAATGGCTGTTGTTTCTGATCTCTTAGTTTGAAAAGCTTCATTACTACTTAGAGCTGAGATTCGCTTTATTTATTTATTTATTTATTTTTGAGACGGAGTCTCGCTCTGTCCCCAGGCTGGAATGCAGTGGCACAGTTTCGGCTCACTGCAACCTCTGCCTCCAGGGTTCAAGCAATTCTCCTGCCTCAGCCTCTGGAGTAGCTGGGACTACAGGCGTGCACCACCACGCCCATCTAATTTTTGTATCTTTAGTAGAGACAGGGTTTCACCATGTTTGCCAGGATGGTCTCGACCTCCTTAGTAGAGACAGGGTTTCACCATGTTTGCCAGGATGGTCTCGACCTCCTGACCTCATGATCCACCCGCCTCGGCCTCCCAAAGTGCTGGGATTATAGGTGTGAGCCACTGCGCCTGGCCGCGAGACTCACTTTAAAATCAGTTCTCTATCCTGTTCTTTTTGGTATGGGGTTAGAATGTAATTTCTCTAGGGATGATTATCATTATTCGTATTTCAAACATTGGTCCCCTCCGTGATGTCACTGTGTCTTAGGTTTACCATCTTTTACTGTAAAGAAACAGGAAATGGAAACACGCAAGCTTTTCTTTGAACTAGATGAATTGAAAAACACCTGTCTTAGGCATTTGTGTTTCTCATGAGTTTGCGAGAGCCCGAGTGAAGAGGAAGGACAGGTGGTGTTACACGTAGCACTCAAATCCTGGTTTCTAATTACTCTCCTGAGATTGCTTGTACTTCCTGGCCCTTCTGGGATTGAGGACTTTCTCATTGTTTGAATCCTGGACCTTTATCCCTTAGGAATAAGAACCATAGGTCCCCATGGGCTGAGCTCCCATGGCCACTCCCAGCTTGCCTCCTCTGGAAACAACGGTGATTTTGGCTTCTGCTGTTTGCACAGGTCAAACACAATCACCTCTTCCCTCTCCCACCTCGGTCTTATCTGTGACCTCAACTACCTGAAGTTTATAAACTATTATATACTTTTGTCTCGGGAAATGGGTCCTGATCCAGACCCCAAGACAGGGTTCTTGGATCTTGCACAAGAAAGAATTCAGGGGGAGTCCATAAAGTAAAGTGAAAGCAAGTTTATTAAGAAAGTAAAGGAATAAGAGAATGGCTACTCCATAGACCGAGCAGCCCTGAGGGCTGCTGGTTGCCATTTTTATGGTTATGTCATGATTACATGCGAAACAAGGGGTGGATTGTTCATGCCTCTCCTTTTTAGACCATATAGGGTAACTTCCTAACATTGCCATGGCATTTGTAAACTGCCATAGTGCTGGTGGAAGTGTAGCAGTGAGGACGAACAGAGGTCACTCTTGTGGCTATCTTGGTTTTGGTGGATTTTAGCCAGCTTCTTTATTGCAACCTGTTTTATCATCAAGGTCTTTATGACCTGTATCTTGTGATGACCTCCTATTTGATCCTGTGATTTGGAATGCCCTAACCATCTGGGAATGCTGCCTGGTAGGTCTTAGCCTCATTTTACCCAGCCTCTATTCAAGATGGAGTTGCTGTGGTTAACACGCTTCTGATACTTTTACAAAAACAAAACAACCATTACAAAATATCCTACCTTTTATGTAAAAAACAAAAAAGGAAAAAATAAAACGAATATTTGTTAAAGCATGTCTGGAAGGATACACGAGACACTAATCACAGTGGCGAATTGCTTGTGGAATAAGGCTGAGGTTCAAGTCTAATAGTTGGGAGGCAGGGCAAGAGTGAGAATTTGTACTGTATCCTTTTATAATTTGAACTCTGTGAGAATGTACTACCATGTAAAAAATACCCATTTAAAATTAACTTTAAAAAGTTGTTCTGCTGTCTGCTTTCTTAAGAAAAATCAGAAAGCAGCGTACCTCTGGTGGGAAGGTTGGAATCTTTGGAATTATCAACTCAGATTGGAGAATACAAAGCAGTAGTCTTTTGGTTAGACACACCTGGGTTCAACCAGGTTCTTACTGTGTGACTGGAAAATGTATTTAGCCTCTCTAAGTCTCAATACCCTTATCTGAGGAGGAAAATAAAAATAACTGCTTAGCCCAGCACAGTGGCTCAAGCCTGTAATCCCAACACTTTGGGAGGCCGAGGCAGGCGGATCACTTGAGGTCAGGAGTTCAAGACCAGCCTGGCCAACATGGCAAAAACCCATCTCTACTAAAAATACAAAACTTAGCCAGGCATGGTGGTGCATGCCTGTAATCCCAGCTACTCAGGAGGCTGAGGCAGGAGAATGAGTCAGGAGTTCGAGACCAGCCTGGCCAACATGGCGAAACCCCATCTCTACTAAAAATACAAAAATTAGCCAGGCATGGTGGCGCACACCTGTAATCCCAGCTACTCAGGAGGCTGAGGCAGGAGAATCACTTTAACCTGGGAGGCAGAGGTTACAATGAGCCAAGATGGCCCCACTGCACTCTAGCTTGGGTGACAAAGCGAGACTCCATCTGAAAAAAAAAAAACCTGAATAATAATAATAATAATAATTGCTTAGCTTATATTTTAGGGATAAGGGGTAGAAAATAAAAAGGAAAATGTTCTCCAAGCACGTAAGAAATAGATGATTACTATCAGATTTCTGGGCGAAGTTGTGACAGTAATTTCCCAAGAGGAGGAAGGAACACAGGTCTCTTCATCTTCCTCTTTCTTAAGTCCTGACCAAGTTTCAAACTCCTGAGTGGGTAAAAGTGGGGCTATATTAGTTCTCCTTTCATTTTTCTGTCCTTAAAAACCTAGAGAATCTGTGGTGAGTAGTGGAAGAAAATTCAATTTAAAAACATTTATTTGAGGCTGGGCGTGGTGGCTCATGCCTGTAATCCAAGTACTTTGGGAGGCTGAGGCAGGTGGATCACCTGAGATCAGGAGTTCGAGACCAGCCTGGCCAACATGGTGAAACCCCGTCTCTACCAAAAATACAAAAAAAATTAGCTGGGCGTGGTGGTGGGTGCCTGTAATCCCAGCTACTTGGGAGGCTGAAGCAGGAGAATTGCTTAAACCTGGGAGATGGAGATTGCAGTGAGCCGAGATCACACCACCACTGCACTCCAGCCTAGGCAAAGAGTGAAACTCCGTCTCAAAAAAAAAAAATTTATTTGATACCTTTTTGATTAGTCAGGACTCTTCACTGCTGAAGAATCATAATAAGCTTAATCAAATAGAGAACTTACTGGCTCATGTAACTGAAAAATCCAGGGGCAGACAACCTTCAGGCATGGTTGGATCCAGGTGCTTACAAGCTATCTCATTAGGAACCTGTCTCACTTCCTCTTTTGAGTCTGTATTTCCTCTCTATTGGCTTTTGTTGTTGTTGTTGTTAACTTCAGCTCTTCTCTTGTGGAGGCAAGGTGGCCGCTAGCCACTCTTGCTCATGTTTATCTGGTTTTAACAGCTCCAGAAGAAAGAGAAAGCCTTGCTTTCCTATTGTTCCAGCACATTTTTTGGGCCTGGATCTTATTTCTGCAACTTAAGCATGTGTCCCTCTCTGAACCAGTCACCAGTGCCAAGGAGATATCGGGCTCTGATTGGATAAGCCCAGGAACCCAAGAGCCTAGTGCCCAGGGATGAGGTTAACCTTATATAAATGACACGGACTAAGAGAGGGGGAATGTGGTTTCCCAAAGGAAAAATGTCAAGAGGGTCATTTCTAAAAGTAGAAAAGGATGCTAGACATGCCTTCCCTCCTTCCCCCTCAAAAAGACACTTAGGTCCCCAATGTCTACTCTGTGCGATATATTACTTTTGGCATTATGGGAATGAAATGATAAGCACGACATCCCTCAGAAGGCTTAGACCAGAATCATGTGAATATGCAGTCGCATACACATGAATTTAGTAATGAACAACTTAGTAAGTGCTATACCAGAAATAATAGTTAATAGCTAATATGTATTGAATGCTTTCTAGATCCTAGGTACTGGTCTAAGTATTTTACTTGGTTTAACCTATTTAGTCTCCAAAAGAACCAGAAAAGTAGTTGCTCTCTCTCCATTTTGCAAATGAGGAAGTTGAGGCACAGAGAAGTTAGTTAAAAGTGCTTTTGAAACACAGAGTTCTAGCCCATCAGGATAGTGAGATCTCCATGCAGCTCTACTGTGTGAAGAGGACTTAAAATTTTAGGGTAGATGTCACCGGAGAGTGATAGGGAAACAGTCTAAATTCCAGGAAGAAGAAACAATACGTGAAGGAATGGAGCTGAAGAACTGCAAGAGATGTTTAGGAAATGGCAAGAAGTTTGGCTTGCAAAAAAGAGATGGAAGGAAAGTGACGAGAAAAATGGTTCGCTGGAACCGGTTATAAAGCTTGGCTGCCGTTCCAAGTCCAACTTGTTCCACAGACTGTAGAATTCTTTAGTAGGGGAGTGGTTGGAGCTGATAAACAAAAAAATCGCCAGACCCCTGAGTGTTTTTAGGTGGGGATGTTGGCTTTGTATCTCTGGCGTACATTCTTGGGATGTTTTGGAAGGTTTTTGCAAATGTCCTGTTGGGTGGCATTGAGATGGTTGTTTCTTTAAATGACTCTAAGGCTCTGCCTTAGTGAAGATCTTTTTGAAAGCAGACTGTTTTCTGACATTCTGTTTTCTGCAACTGCTATTGAAGAGGGGCAAAGCTGAGCCAGGCTCTTGTAGAACACTTTCAACACGAGACAAGTGGTTTTGTGTGTTTCTGTCACAGTTTTACAGTGAGGCCATTCAGTACTCAGAACTGAGAAGATAACATGGCACGCTTATTTAATAGTGTTCTATTTGCTCTTCTATTTTGCCCAGTCATTAAATGGTGTTAGAATTGAGAATTAGGACTCTCTTTCCTCGCCAAAGAAAAACACAAGTGACTTGTTGACTACAAGATTTACTCTCACAGATATTTCCAGAGTAATATGAAATCCCGGCCAAGTATCTGCAGAAAAAAGCCAGCGGCATACGCTCCAACCTCTTTTCCTGAGTGCAGCTCCACAGCTACCTCTCCATGCCCAGAAGGACATCATAAATCATTTCTAATTTATGAGGAGCCCAGTCGTGTACTTCACCCTGCTAGTTGCTGGTGTTTGTCATCTACACACTGTGAGCTCCCTTCTTCAGTGCATACAGAGACTTTTTCAGATCATCCATAGGACAGAAGGTTGAGATTTTTTTCCCTAGGACTGGCCCAGCCAAGAATTAAGGAGGGAGAAGACAGAGGATTCTTGTCCCTCAGGGTTTTGCCACAAGCCTCACTTCCTTTCTCCCAAATCGAGGACTGGGAAGGGGCAGAAACAATACCGTTGTCATGATTAGCTTATTTTCTTTTATTTTATTCAACAAATACACATATTTTTACAAAGCCAACAGCCTGTAAGTAAACGCTGGGGACACAGCAGTAAGCAAAACAGAATTTTGGTTCTCAACGAGATGATACTTCCATATGTTAAGAGGTGATGATGGGTTTTGCCCGAAAAGAAGAGATAAAGTTGGGAAGGGGAATAACCACTCTATACCAGAAGTTCAGGGAAGGGACTTCTACTAAGGTGACCTTTGAGCAGAGACTTGTGGGACAAGATGGAGTGAGTCTAGCAGGTGTCTGGGGAGATGGCCTCCTGGGAAGGACAGAGGCCACCATGCAGGGGCCACACCTCAGGGGAGAAGCGGCGGGGCCCCAAGGAATTGAAGCCGAAAGCCAGAAGGGAGTGTTTAGGAGCCAGGCACATGATCGGAGGGACAGCCTAAGGTGCTGCGGTGAGTTCAGAGATTATTGGAAGTGAGATGGGCAGTCATGGGAAGTTTTGGGAAGATTAGCAGAGTATAAGCATGAAGTCAGGAAAATCAGGGCAGTGCTTCCTTCACTTCCCAGAGAGAATTTGAGTGTGCACTGTTGTTATCAGAATTGAACTGTCAAAACGTCAATTAGCCCAATGCAGAGTGATACAGAAATCATGACTTTGTTTGATCTTGGTATAAAAAAGCTCTTATGCTTTTCCAATTGGGATAAAAGTGACAGGCCGTGGGCCATTTATTTACTCGACTGGTGGTAATACTTTTCATGGAGACACCTTAGCTACTGTATTCAGCTACATTCAGCGACCCGTGCCCCACTAGCATCTTCCCTGCTAGTATCTTGGTTATGCTGTAGCTGTGGTGCATAGATCGGTGCATAGATTTCTGTGCATAGATTGGTGTGAGCTTCAAAGTCAAAGAGCAGCTGGTGGGATACTTGGGATCAGATTCGAGCAGGCTGCAATAACAGCAGGCTCTCAGTGATGACCTGGAGCCGACTGATGCCGTTTTCTGCTCACAAACAACTGACTCTAGTCCACAGCTACAGAGAGCTTGGGTTAGACTGATGTGCAGAAGTTACAGGGCGTGCGATTTGACTCCTTCTCTGGATTACCTTCCTCAAAATGAGGGTGATGGACACTGAAGTGGGCTATGCCTTAAAGTGAGCATCTTCCCTCTGAATGATTTTAAGCAGGTGAGCACATCTCAGGAGTATTCTGAGATAGCCCCTACTTTGTGCGGTGTGTTGGACTAGAATGACCTCTCAGATTCATTGCAATGCAAACTCCCTCTGAGCCCATGGAAAAGTGTCCAGTGAATGTGCTCTGCAAACATGCAGGCCCTATATAAACAAGAGGCAAATATTTTAAAAGGTGAAGAATGAGATGCTTGTACTGCTGTGAGAGCGGTGGTTGGAATGTTGTGCCCCAGCAACATACTTTCCGTGCTCAGTCGCCTGCAGTTTGTTCTCATTGGCCCTGTACACAGGTATCTGCATTGTGTGTTAAACATGCTCTCAGCCAAAGACCAAACAAATAGCCAACGGCATTTTCCTATCAGAGCCTGTTTATAGGAATTAGAGCAAAAGAACAAAGCTGTTGGTTTTGATTCTTGGCAGGAAGCCAAGGCTGCTGCTTCAAAGCTCCAGGGTTTACAAGGAAGAAAAGAGGGGGAATTTTTAGTTTACAAGGAAGAAAGGGGGAATTTTTAGCTGAGACTAAATTAGAATTTAAGCAAAAGAAAACTCAAAACTAAAACTAAAGAAACCTCCGGAATCCATAATGGAAAGGCAGAATAAGAAACCTGGTATGTTCCAGGCTATCGGATGATTTTTTAGTGCAAGAATGAACGTTTTTGAAAGGTGCCCGAAGCAGAGATTACAGACAACCTCAATTAATGATAGAGGATCACACAGCATTTGAGCTTTATGAATTGTCCTTAGTGATCCTTGAATTTTGTCCCTTATTTTACAGATAATGGATTAGAGGCCCAGGAACTCAACGTGACTGCCCAGGGTCACTCAACTAGTTGTAGGAATTCAAGGACTAGAATCCAGGACTCCTGGTAGCCATTTGGCGTTTTGGGTAATTTTAAAGAAGCAGCAAACAAGTAAAAGTTTTGTTTCTTATGAGCAAAGGGCCGATTAGGAAGACAGCCACAGTGATTGAATTCTGAATCGGCAGTGCATTTGATTTGCGAGAATGTGGCCTGATCCCTAGGCCAGAGGCACTTGCTCTTGCAGTTGCTACCTTCATCCTTAAGTTTAGGGCAGAACAGCCGTGAATCTCTGGGCCTGTCCCCAGGAATGGAGTCCAAGACAACTGTTGGAGGAGGTCTACAGAATCCTGCCACTCCTCAGAGCCGAGTCAAGCATGAATGGGTTTTTACAATCCCTGGGAGGCTACAGTGGTCAACGTCCTTCTAAAGCACCTGCAAAATCCCAGCAGTGTCCCACTTGTCATTGTGGGTGTTCTTTGGCTTCCTCCATTGATAAGAGTTCTCTCCTTTTGGACCAGAGGCTGAACAAATTGAAACTGTATTTAAATAACAGCACTCTTTTTACATAATAGAACTCCCAGTTAAAAACAACAAAAAACAAACAAACAAAAAAACTCCTTGCCTGGTTAACTTTTTTCATTAAAATCACTAGCCTTTAAGTGAGCTGTTGTTACTTGCTTCTGGAAGGCACGGGAAGAATGGAGTGAGTGAGGAATCTAAAGAAAGGGCGTGAAGCCTTTTGTGTATGTCTCCTTTTAAACCCATAAGCTGTTCATTGGCCTTCTTTTGACCATATATTCATTCATTCACTCATTTTCCTGTTTGTTTCTGTTCTGATTCTATCAAAAAAACTGTTTGACAAAACTTACAGTAAAGAGCTTATATATTGTACATAAAATATAAAGTCAGGTTTTAGAGAAGGAGGAAGCAGATTCCATCCATGAATTGTCATATGAAGTCTGTGTCAAATATCCAGTTTTACTCTGATCTTTCTAGCAACCAGGATTTAAAAAGGAAAACACAATTTCTAGTTATCAGAAAGGAAAAAAAATCCAGGTTCTTCAAGAAACTAAGTGTTGCTCTTCTGTGGTGCATGCAATTAGCAAACACTTATGGAAGACTTTCATGCACTTACTACAAAGCTGGCTGCCCAGGGCACATCCTCCCACCCTGTCTCCTATCAGTGTCCTTGCTTGAGGCCCTGGAACCTCTGAGCAAACATGTTCTTAGTGTTATCACAAATGTCTTCTTAGTGTTATCACTTGCTCCCTTTGGATGTGTCAGGGCCTCGTTTGGGGTAATGGCTTTAGTTTAGTTGAAATGATGTTGTCTAGAGTAGTTCCAGGATTTGCAGATTATGAGGCCAGGGGCAGGAATTGGGGAGCGTCAGAAATCTCATGCTACTGTAGCTGCCTATTCTCTAACAGTGTAGCTTTCCTGCTCTTAAAAGTGCTCTAGACTTCTTATCTGGCCCTTCACTGCTGTGTTGAAGTACATTTTTGAACAGAGGGTTTGGAGGAAATAGAGTTCTGCAGAACACACTTTAGGAAATGTTGACTCAGGATTAGTAGATGACATGACCACGTGTTAATTTTACGCACCTTCTTGGCCCCTGAAAGTGAGGAATGGACTTTGCAGTTGCATGGACATGTAAAGCACAGGATTTAATACTCTACACACTCAAGGAGAACACTGCTAAGCTCCCAAGCCCCAGTTCGAAGTTCTACCAGGAATTTACATTTCTTCCAGAAGAAGAAAGAATCAATATTAAGATCCCCATGACTTTACATGTCTGTGAAAACTGATTATTGTTATTATTTTTCTTTTTCTGAGATGCAGTTTTGCTCTTGTCACCCAGGCTGGAGTGCAATGGCAGAATCTTGGCTCACTGCAGCCTCTGCCTCCTGGGTTCAAATGGTTTTCCTGCCTCAGCCTCCTGAATAGCTGGGGTTACAGGTGCCCACCACTATGCCCAGCTAATTTTTGTATTTTTTGGAGATGGGGTTTTGCCATGTTGCCCAGGCTGGTCTCAAACTTCTGAGCTCAAGTGATCCACCCGCCTTGGCCTCCCAAGGTACTAGGATTACAGGCATGAGCCACTGTTCCTGGCTGAAAGCTGATTATTATTAATTGCCTTCTCCATCCTCCTAAGACCTGGCGATTGTCAGGTAATATACCAGAACTCTCCAGAATTAGTGAGAATGCAGGAGAAAGAGTTATAGAAATATGATGTGTTGGGCTTTTGTAATAGATGGAGTGAGAGAGAAAACACTAGAAAATAATTCATTTTCCTGGAATACAAATGGGTTACCCAGAATATTTACTGAATGTTTATGTTTCTTTTTAATGTAAGCATACATATCTTCTACATACACTGCATATCCATAGAATCGTATGTTTTAGAATGCGACATTTCTAGCTTCAACGTTAGAAGCAGCCTTTATGCTCTCTAGCTGGTATGGAATAATATGTCTGGAAGCCAGGCCAAAGGTGGCCATTTGAAAGACCAGGGATGGCGGCTGGACTTCAGATCATGAGCTGCAGCCATTTGCTCTTGTCATAGCTGTGTTGATTCAACTCTGATCATGTGTTTTGTTAAGCAACTAAGAAAACGAGTTTGAGCCCTCATGTGAGCAGAATAAATGTGCTCAATTCTACTTGGAATGTTTTTCATAATTATCTTAAGGAATGACTTGATTCTTACTTGTGCTTGTTCTTTTTAAAAGTATTAGAAAGGAAGATATCCACACGACAAAGTAGAGAGGAGCTGATAAGAAGGGGAGTTCTTAAGGAATTGCCTGATCAAGGTGAGGAAATTAATCATACATTTTAAATATTTTGGTCCTTCATTCTTTGGTCTTTCTTTTGTTTTCTTTTGAAATTTAAAATGATCATGGTCTTTGTAAGGTAAAGCAGTGATTACTGCATTCCAAGAGCCTTGCTCCCATTGGTGATGCCTTTGTGAGCTGCAGAGAATCTGAAGTATTACAAAATTCTAGTGACTTTCCTGGTGAATCCGTCACCATATGTCATTCTAAACCTAAAACTCTGCAAAGGTACATCCGAGGCCGATACAGATGAGATACAGATGAGATCCGAGGCCGATACAGATGCTTATGGCTCCTTCTCTTCTCTATTCTGGAGCTTCAGTCTTTCTATTCACATGAAACTCATGTGTTTGAAATGCAAAGTTTTAGCTTGGTTCATGCTATTTTGTTTCTTAAGACTACCAATAAAACAGAAGAGAGAAGGCACACATACCTCTTGTCCTTTGCACTCTATAATAACACTGAAATGTACAATCAATAAAGCATGAACAGGCAAACTAAAACTAACCTGCTTTCTGCCTTCTCTCAAGTAATTTTGCAGTATTGTTCTCTTTTCATTTATCTGAATCTTTCCCTAGCAATGATCATTTCTAATTTTTTCCCCTATCTCTGATCTTCTCTTTTTTTCTCTATCTTCCCAAGGAGGAACTTTGTTTAGAAAAGACAAAGATCAGATAAAAACCGGTACTGACCCTCAAAAGGAGACACTAACATTGGTTATTTCTCCCAATAAATAATATCTAATCATTTTCATCGCTTCCACTATTAAATTTAAAATTAAATGACATTTTGTTGCAACATTGTTGATTTATCTCATGCCTCCCTTCACCTCACATTTACTGTAATAATAAAGTGTTATTATTGTACTTTTATGGGAACAAATAAAATGCATTAATTTAGAATTGAAATTGAAATTGAAATAATAATACAGCTGTTTTCCTGATATATGTTCCTTGCAAAGGACTTAACATTTTTTGGCATTCACTATCTGTAAATCAAAATGACATGCTTTTTCCAGCATCTGAATAATTCCAGAGTGGAGCTGAAAATTGCTTTCCTGTTTTTCTCCTGATTCAAAGAAAATAGGGAACTCTGGAGTGAATAGTAGCATTTTCTTAAGCCCTCGCAATTTTAGGTATTTTACTTCAATTTCTGACCTGTCAAACTTTTCTTACTCTACTTTATGAATGAATTTTATGTTTTCCTTGTTTTTCTATTATTTTGAAGCTACTTATTTCCTGTTTGAGACTTTTAAGAGTTAAAAATGCATATTTCTAACTTTTGAAACTTAAAAGTAGACTTGCAATATCAAAATTAAGCCCCTGTCCAATGTCTCTGAAGGCAATAGAGAAATAATACACCCATTGAAAGCTTAACACTGGGCCATCAGCTTTATGGGATGGGCCAATGCACTTATTAGGCATCATTTATTTAGAAATATTTTAAAGAAAGTACAAAATGGAAAATTTTATGATTGAAACTGTTAATGGGTTTAAAGGTGAAGATTCAAAACCCGTCTTTTTTTCCTAATTAAAATTTGTAGGTAGAAAAAGAATTTGCTCTTTCTAAAAACCAAGTAGCAAGAGTCAGTTTAAAGAAATGATTTTTATTCTGCCTAATCTGTGAAACTATTTGCCTCATAGATTATAATTTCTTGGGCTGACATATACTTCTCAGAAATCTGACTCTCTGATCTTGTTATTTAACTTTTGCAGTGGAAACTAAAAGTTTTAAAATATAAAAGAACAAAACATTTTTTTAACCTAACATAATACAATAATAGGCTTAATGTTTGGGAAGTCATAAACTACTAGATTTCACTTTCCAGCTTTTGCATCGTCCCTATCTAGAACTGTAGAAATTATCTAATGGTTGAAGGTTCCTGAGGATGTCAGTGGTAAATGGAGACCTTCCCCTTTTCAGCTGAGGGCTGGAGAAAATAGTTTTCTGTAATTTTCCCAAAAGCAATTATCTGGAGAATTTCAGTCTGAGAGACTAGAAGCTGCTGTTCTTGGTAACAACCTTCTTTCTGCTGCCAGTGAAGATTCGTTCTTTGCCTTGATCTTCTTGACCTTGCCTCTGATCTTGACAGACAGTGCCTGTCCATCAAGCCCTTTATTCAGTCAGCTAGATAGACTTTAAAAATCCCTCTAGCTTCCCTGAGTTTGACCCCATCCCATCATGTCCCATACTCTCCCAGTTATTATTTTTCCTTTTAGGTTCTCTTTTTTACATACAGACATACCTTCAACCTAAAAGTTCAGTGATTCGTCTTCTCTCCAGGGAAGTCTATGATCTAGTACAAGTTTGCTGCTTACCTCTGCTTTTTTCCCTCCATGTTTTCCCTTAGCTTTTGACATGAGGGTGTGGAGGTGGTTTTGCCTGTGCACCATCCTTTCCTTTTCTCCCACTGTGGACTTTTATCACTTGCCTTTTGGTCATACATGATTTTCTCTTTCTATCTTTCCTTCCTTTAACTATAGTATATCCCCACTACACCTGTTTACTAGAAGGAGGTGACCCCCTTCAAACACCCTCGTGCTCCTTTTCCTGTTTGTGCTTTATCTCTCATTTTACTTCAAGCTGATAACTACGATTTGAGTTTTCTTTTTCCTTTGCTCCCTTGAGACGTGTTGACTTGGGCCACTTATTTTCACCTGCCATTCAGCTCAGCACCTTCTTGCCTTCGTTTGCTCTGCTTGTATTTTACTTACACACATACGCTATATCAAGGATTTAACTTATTTTAATTCTAAAACAACTTCCTTAACACTCAATACTAGAAAACCTTTTCAATATACACACCAACTAATTAATAACTTTACTTCCCCTCTGTTTTGTTCTTGAATTCCATATTTATCACAAATGTGTCTCCTTTTTCTACAATTATTTTCATACTAACTAGCTTTATTTCATGCCTCAAAGTAAGTGTTTTCCTTCGCCGGGCGCGGTGGCTCATGCCTGTAATCCCAGCACTTTGGGAGGCCGAGATGGGCGGATCACGAAGTCAGGAGATCAAGACCATCCTGGCTAACCCAGTGAAACCCCGTCTCTACTAAAAATACAAAAAACTTGGCCGGGTGTGGTGGCGGGCGCCTGTAGTCCCAGCTACTTGGGAAGCTGAGGCAGGAGAATGGCATAAACCCAGGAGGCAGAGATTGCAGTGAGCCGAGATCGCGCCACTGCACTCCAGCCTGGGGGACAGAGCAAGACTCTGTCTCAAAAAAAAAAAAAAAGTATTTTCCACATTGTTGACTATTTCTCTCTATCATATGCTAATCCAATTTCTTCTTGTGTCATGACTATTAAAATTTCTCTCTAGGTTTTTCTAAATTTAATAAATAAGTTATTTAATTCAAGAATTTTAATATAATAATGCTTAAAATAGAATTAAATTGTCATTGACATGACTTCAATATACTTTTATTACCAACTAAAGTCAAAGAAAACAAAGATAAATTTATATTTGAGTTACCTAAAAACTGAAGATTTTTATGTATAAGCAAGTGGTTTTCTATTTTGTTTGGAATTTTCGATTCTTCATTTTTATTTTATCTGGATATATTGTGTTCTCCTTTTTATAGCTAATTTCTTGGGATTTAATAATAGGAACTAAGAATCATTTGGGTTCTCTTTGCTTGACATATAGTCTTTAAAAAATTCTTTAATTTTATTAAAATAGTTGAGATTTACTTGTAATGGCATTGCCTTAATTATTATTTATTTTAGTTTTACACAGGACTCAGTTATAGGTTATTGGGAGTTATATGACTAAGCAATGATTGCTTTTTCATTCTAAAAATGACATAATTTCATGATATGTGGTTGATGTATTAAAATGTCATACCTGTTTGTTCAGAAGGCAAATGGATTTTATTGTTAAGCCAAAGCAATTCAGTCATATTTAATGACAATTTGGGAAATGGTTTCTGTTTTATAATGATTGCCAAGATAAGAGTAGTAAAAATAGGAAGAGCTCTAATTAAGCAGATTTTTAGATTTGCGCAAACCTTCCATTTGTTAATTTTTCTTTTATAATGGCAAAGCCTCTTAAAATTTTCCAGATATAAAGTAGGGTTAATCTTTTCAAGAATCACTGAACTAAACGTTTCTGCAAAGTCTCTTTCACTTTAGAAACCACCAGGAATTATGGAAATACAGGAGTTAAAATTAGTCATTTATGATTTAGATATGTATTCAACATTGTATCCATTATTTTTTTAAAATTCCTTTGTGACTACTTTTGTATGTGTGCTTTTTCTTCTCGAATGTATTCAAATTATTTTTAGGACAACTTAGGGACTTTTTGGCTAGTTATATATAATAATTACCTGAGTATACTTTAATCTTTCCATAAATAAAGAAATAAAAATGAAAATAGCCTTTTATCATCTTTTCCCTGAATATAGAGTAGAAGTTATATTACTGTGTGAAGTTAGCACATCATATACTTAATATCTTCTGGAACCAATAGTACTTGGAAATTTTCATATTCTCCCACTTATTGTTTGTATGTGTAATTACATTTCATGTTATTTGTGTATTTGCATTCACCTTGTGTTTTTGGTGCTTGTAAAATGTTTATTCCATTTTCCAGGTTATTCCTCTCGCCATTCTATTTCTGAATGACGAAGAAACACATAAGTATTGACTTCAGCCAAACCTAAGCACCAGAACAGAGGGACACTGCTGCCCTGGGATATTGCATAATTAGGATGATCATTCCTATTGTCTTGAAATGGTGCATAGATATTCCCTCATAGCAGCTTTTTCCCAAGTCTGAGGATTTTCTAGCTCTTTTATTTTGAATAAACTGGTGAAACAGTGCAGGGTGTATTTGGTTCCCAGGGACTGAAACATAAATCCAAATTCTACAATCCTAGTAACTGGAAAACTTGTTTTTAAGAAAGCCAGCAAGTTAGACATCTAGGTGTTTCTTTCCCATTTTAGATGGAGATGTAACAGTTAACTTTGAAAATTCAAACGGGCACATGATACCCATCGGAGAGGAATCTACCCGAGAGGAAAATGTAGTAAAGTCTGAAGAAGGTAATGGCTCTGTTTCTGAAAAAACACCACCTCTGGAGGAAAAGGCAGAAGATAAGAAAGGTAAAATGAAGAGAAACCCGTATTATTTACTGTAGTATAGCTCAATGTCTAGAACCAGCACTTAGGCTCCAACTAGTGACTCTAAAACCAGCAGTCTGAAGAGGAGAGGTTTACAAACGGAAAAAAGAAAGAAATGATAACTAGTAAAGTGAAATCGGATGATTTTCTCAGGTAGATACATCCATTTTATAAGCACAGTATTTGATTTTCTTAATTATTAATAAATGTTAATTAAAAGTAATAATCAGAAGGGGTGGCCTCTTTAATCATTAAAGATGTCTGGGAAGATTATCCTTTCTTAGGAGCTTTGTCTCAGGATCATAATGAAAGTGAGAAATCTGAGCATCTTTCTCTGCTAGTTACAACTGGCCCCATGAGCAGTTCAGCATGGAGGAATATCAAAACCCACATGGCTTGTTGAGCCCAGCACTGTCTTCAGCAGTGGGAACTCGGCTGGTGGCATCCACATGTCCAGTATCGTAGGTTCCAGATGTTTCTGAGAGAGACCCAGGAATAGCTCCCAGAGATGCCATGGACTGTGGTTGCTCTGCTGCCTGATTCCCACAGCCTCTGTGCAATTGGCAACTTCAAAATGTGCCAGAGGCAATTATGCTATTCCCAGAAGACTTCTTTAGAGACCTTGGTTCCTAGAGTGAATACGCCACAGTACATTGAGATACCTGCAAAATAGATATCTATCAGGGACTCCCAGAACATTCACAAATTCCTAGTTATGGATTGATGACATCTTGATACCACTGCTGTGATGATACCACTGTGTAGGAACCTCCAAACATGAAAAGAAACCTCTATAAGGAGAGGTTTTGGGGGGAGATTCTAGATGCCTCCATGCTGCATAGAAAGGAATCTTTAGGAAATATACTATTTCCTGTTTTATAATGTCTGTCTCTAAGTT
The DNA here is from genome assembly GCF_000951035.1 of Colobus angolensis palliatus. NCBI lineage: Eukaryota > Metazoa > Chordata > Mammalia > Primates > Cercopithecidae > Colobus > Colobus angolensis. The sequence continues at coordinate 1,210,619 of NW_012119376.1, read as the reverse complement.
GAATGGTAAAATTTTCTCAAACCTAGTATGTGTTCTGTGGGCATTTTGAACTCTTAGAAACTGATGAAAGTGAATTCTCTTCCTCTGTTCTTGACCCAGATCCTTGAGAGAGAAAGGGAAAAAAGAGTATTTGATGGCCCTATTAAACACACCTTGTAACTTAAAATCATCTTCTCTGGAAGTTCATAGCCATTCGTTATTTGCATATATATTAGCCTTTAAAAGTTTTAGAAGCCTGTGTAAATAATCTGTTGGAAATGTATTATTTTGCTTTATTTCAAGGACTTTATCTCGCCTTGTTCCATTGACGGACTCTGGTTAAGCTTATGTACACAAAGTATGAAATTAACTAATACTTTCAATGATAATATTCCTGGAACATAAAAAGAAAGTAGACTTAAATAAATTTTAGTGGGATTCAGCTGAAAGTATTAACGCAAGTAGTGATGTTTTTGTTTAAGTCTTTCTGTCCTGTCTCGCCAGACTGTTGAATTTCAAATCCATCTGTGGTTTGTCCCTGGCAGCCTTCTCACATCCCAGAATCGCATCCTGTATTAGGTAACAGTGCCATCTCTGGTGCCTGGTCCGTGCAGGGTATTCGTCACCGGACTGGCCAGACATCAAAGGAAGTGTTTCCCTTATCAACATAATAGAAAGTTCCTGACAGTTTTATATGAATTAACCAACAGACCTTGATGTTCTTGAAAGAAGATAGCAGATCTATGGGTCCATGAATAGTTGAGAGATGTTTTTCTTTACTTAGACTTAGTACATTCAATTCTTCCTTGTCTGATAAGGTCCGAGAGAGCCTCTTGCTTGGCTAATAGTACACGAGGAAGGAGCTGGGAGTGCTGGATGCTGACATACCACTAATGAGGCAGTGCGGCTCTCTCCTGTGTGGAAAGAGAACACACCAGAGCCACAGGAGAAGCACTAGGTATAGAAGCCACTTCCTGAGACTGAAAAGAATGTCACCCATAACTAATATTACAGTGTATTATGTTAATTAGAAAATGCCTTATGACGAAAGTAACAATTTATTTCTCTAGAAAAACACATTTTTAATTCTGACGACCAACTCAGGCTTCACTTTTGCCTCTGCTCCTCTTCTGGTCTCACTGCTTCTGTGAGCTCACTACCGTGCAAATCCCACAATCCCGTGATCTTAATTCACCTTTTATTTTGGGATACAGTGCTCCCTTTCCTCCTGCATGAAGCCAACTTATTCAAGAGCATTCTGTCATCTGTTTGCTTATATTTGCCAAACCGTATCATCTGCCTTTAGAGCCCTAGATGTGTATTATATCTCTTCATAAGACAGTATCTCAATACTTTAATATTTGAAACATCACCGTCAAAGAAAGCAAAACAAATGGCACATGGTGTCCTTCACACTTGCTCTGAGAGTAGATTCCACCCAGGCCCTCTGGGCGATTCTGGGGCTCCTGAAGGCACCTGATTCTGTAGTTGGTACGGTGGTCTTGGGCCTCCTCTGCCTAATACTAGATAGAGACTTCTTCCTTAAGGTCTTTGGGGCTCTTGGTCTCCCATTATTCTTTCTCAGTAAGTGCCTTTATATATATATGAGAGCAGAAAAACTGACTTGCTCCCTGTTAAACAAAGCTTGGTATTAAATATAAGAAATCTTATGGCTCACGCCTGTAATCCCAGCACTTTGGGAGGCCAAGGCGGGAAGATCACCTGAGGTCAGGTGTTCAATACCAGCCTGGCCAACATGGCGAAGCCCTATCCGTACTAAAAATACAAAAATAACTGGGCGTGGTGGTGAGCACCTGTAATCTCAGCTACTGGGAAGCTGAGGCAGAGAGAATTGCTTGAACCCAGGAGGCGGAGGTTGCAGTGAGCTGAGGTCAGGCGCTATTGCCCTCCAGCCTGGGTGACAGCCAGTCTCAAGAAAAGAAAATAATAATAATCTTATAAGAATTCTTATAAAATCTCATAAGACAGTCACAAGAAATCTTGCTTGACATTATTTTTATTAAGCTATTATAAAAAAATCTTCAATGAAATAACAAGTGGTGGACACTTACTTGTTCCACAAATAGTGAAGGTCTACCATGGATGAGACTCTACTAGGGGTCAGGAAGAGTGGTGAATGAAAAATGGCCTTTGCCCTAAGAGCGTGACCTGTGAGGAGACCAGAATGCAAACAGGCAATTGCAATGCAGGATGCGAAGTACCATAGAAGGCCTGAGCACAACAACCCAAGGGAGCTCACAGCAAGGACCAACATTGGTTCTGGGAGGAAGATATTTACAAACTAAGACATGAAGGAAACAGGAAGGAGGTAGTCAAATGAAGCAGAGGAATTGGATCAGAATTGCATTCTAGGCAGGGTGAAGACCACATGCAGCCCCAGGCTTGTTCTGAATATCCTTGAGCTCAAACCTTCCAGTGTGCGAAGGAGCCAAGCCTGAAAGTATGGGAAACAGCTTGTTTTCCAGACCTCATTGCTGGGAAGCCTAGTGTCCTTATCAAGCCAGAATGACTAGGCAGATCTTTCTTAACCTTCTCTTGAAATGATAATATTCTTATACGCCATCAGTTTATATCAGGTCTTCAGATCACATGGTAAGTGTAAAATATACAACTTGACTTAATTCATTACCTCCCAGCTGCAACTAAAGGATCTGTTTTCCACTGAGGTGTGTGTCAATAACTATTAGACGATCAGTCCCATTCGTTGAATAGACATTGTGTGTACAGCATTGTGTTCGATGGAATTTTAAATTTCAGACAGAAGTTTATAAATCAGTCAAAAAATTATGCTATTTGCATACTCATATGTCCCTGCGTGTGCGTGCATGTACACGCGCATGCACGCACATAACTTAAGAATTACCAGAATGACAAATGTTCACATATAGTTGGTAGAGTTCAAAGAGTCAAGAGGAGGTGACTGCATTCTCTAAGGAGCCAGGAGAAAGTCTGTTTGCAGTGTGTTCATTTTCTCCCTAGTAGGTCTTGTCATTGCCAACCAATCTGGTGAACTATCTCTTCCTTCCCAAACCCAGAAGCTGGATTCTTTCCTGTATACCTTTAGAATTTTAAGCCTTAGGCAGAAAGGAAAAATACCCCTCAGTGACATGCTATGAAGGGAGAGGATAAAACATGCATGGATTTTGTGGTATATAAGAGAATTAAGGTGCCATGTGTTACAGATCAGTTTGACTTTCACTATGGATGATACTATTGGGCTTAGTCTCCATACTTCATGGTATTATGCTGGGGAGTAAAGTTACAAAGGTGTATTTAAAGAATAGACTTCAGCCATATGTCAGAAGACTGGCAAGTTAATGTATATTTATATATTTTAAGTCAAAATTAAATGTTTTAGGTGTGTATCAACTTGTATCATTCTCAAACCTAACTGACTTTTGTGATTTATACTTGCCTGGTTAAGACCAGCTGAGTTAAGAGGGCCATTACTATTAATATACATGATACTCAGCTTAGTTGAGGAGACAAGATGTATAAACAGAAAGGCAAAAATACAAAATAGCTTCTGATAAATGTTGAGTAAGTGGTTCACACAATAAGCCCAAGTAAGTTCAGAGGCAGAAGAAGTCAACTAGCAGCATCAAAGGTGAACTTTAAAAGTAAAGCTTTATTGATTACCTATTGTAACTGAAGTCATCATATGCAATTATGTATGTGGATTGATGGGGAATGTGGTTAAAAAAAGAGAATTCCATACTTCACACTCATTAGGATAAGGAACAAAATAATAGAAATAATAATAAAATGCAATATATTCCAATATTAAAACTCTTTCTTGATCATTCAATTATGGGAGGACAGACTTGGTTAAGGCTTGTTCTTGTCTTTACATGGTTTAATGTTTTTTATCGTGCCCCATTTTTAAAGAAATGCTGCTTAGCTCTTTGGACCAGAATGGTATTTTAGTTTAATTCTCATCAGCCACTATTAGAACGAATACAGATGTGAATATATGAATGAACCTACAGCATCTCCACTGTCTTTCAGTAACGAGAAACTAATACTCTTTCTCCTCCAGTTACACAAAACCTTGTGAGAAGCTGCTGTTCTTAGGGATGAGTTTTGGATAAATTTTAGCCTTTGTCTTTCAAAAATAATTATTTGGTTTACATTAAAAAACAGACCTAAGTATTTCTTCGATTCAGCACCATCTAGTTATACCTATAGTCGTGACAGCATTTGAAAAGGCCAGGCATGGTGGCTCATGCCTGTAATCCTGACACTTTGTGAGGCCAAGGGGGGCAAATCGCTTGAGCCCAGGAGTTTGAGACCAGCTTCGGCAACGTGGCAAAACCCCATCTCTACAAAAAGTTCAAAAATTAGCCGGGCGTGGTGGCAAACACCTGTGGTCTCAGCTACACAGGAGGCTGAGGTTAGATTATCACTTGAGCCCAGGAGATCAAGGCTACAGTGAGCTGTGATCATGCCACTGCACTCCAGCCTGGGTGACAGAGAGAGACCCTATCTCAAAAAAAAAAAAAAAAAGGCTGGGCGTGGTGACTCACGCCTGTAATCCCAGCATTTTGGGAGGCCGAGGTGGGTGCAGCATTTGAGGTCAGGTGTTCAATACCAGCCTGGCCAACATGG
>NW_012119376.1:1194439-1205961 GCF_000951035.1 Colobus angolensis palliatus | reverse complement strand
GCCTGGGTGACAGAGAGAGACCCTATCTCAAAAAAAAAAAAAAAAATTTTTTTTGAGCTTTTCTTTCTTACACACACACAAAAAAAAAAAAAAAAGAAAAGAAAGGAAGGAAAGGGCAGAGGAAGTTATTGTAGAACAGGAAGCTGCCAATGTACTGGGAAAGCTTTAGAAAATTTTGCTAGTAGAAGATGATTCATTCCAAAGTACATTGTTGCCTCATGTAAAAGATTCTCTAGAGTCTCTCTTAGCTTACAAAATAATTGAGTGTTGACCACAGCAAGACTGAACACAGATCCCTTTCAGATGGATCTGACTTGAGTTCTCGAGGGTAACCATGAGCCCAGCAGTTGCTGCAGCTGTCAGTCCTCACCCCACAGCAGTGACTGTAATGCGTTCATCTGCCACTCTCCAGCAACCTTCAACTTTCTCAAATCATTGTTTGTTCAGTTTAAATGTAGCACTGCACGGCCACATCATCATCCAGCAACCCCAGATCCAAGGCTAGAACTGAGGCCCCTGACTTGCAAACATTTATACACATCCTCAACCTAGTATCTTCAAAGTAGTTTGTACAACCTGATTTTATTAAAGGGTAATTCATGTACCCTGAGAACACTTCTCAGTTTGTCTTTCAGCCTTTGTTTTCACCCTAAACTGTACTCTGTCTGGTGCAGAACTCCATGCTGGTTCCCAAGTGCCAAGCAGCCACGCTTTGTGTCACTATCATCACGTCTTGCTCCTTGTGTTTATATAGTGTGTGTCTGTATCAGTCTGCTTCTGTTCACTTTCTCATTTATAGAGAACACTGAAAACCACTCTGAAATACCGGCAGCTCCTGCTCTACCTCCTTCTGCTCCTCCTAAGCCTAGACCCAAAACTAAACCCAAAAAATCACCTGTGCCTCCGAAAGGGGCCACTGCTGGGGCCAGCCACAAAGGTGACGAAGTGCCTCCCATTAAAAAAAATACCAAGGCTCCTGGTAAGCAGGCCCCCGACCCTCCACCCAAGCCAACAAGCCGAAACACGACCCGAGAGGCTGGTGAGTATGCCCTTAGTGCCCTATGGGGTCACTTCTAGGGTGCTTGGCTCTGGGATGGGTCTAATTGTTTCTTCTAGGTGTGATGGGCTTTTGGTGTCTTAGGACATTACACCAGCAGATTCAGTTTTGACACAAAGAATGCCCGGAAGATTCCTTTGTTGCTCTCTACCAAAGGAAAGTCAACCCGTTGAATAGTTCATCTCATTAGTTTTTGAGTGAACATGCTGGTTTCATCTTGAATATCCACTATCAGCACCAGTTGAAGGATACTGGGAGTAGTATGCCTGATGAATGTCAATGATCTGATATAACATTATTTAGACATTGACTGACCTTCTACCTGTATGAATTTATGGGTGGCTTTTTGGCTTGGATTTTCTTTCAGAATATCTTAGGTTTGCATATAAAAAAGTGACAGTTATAACTTTGATACATTTGCTGGATGTTAATGTGTTAAATCCTCAGCATCCGTAGTCATCTCCCTTCTGATCAACGACAAAGGGTTCATGTCACTTGTTTCAGCTCCACTGCACCACTTTCTACTGCAGTGAAAACTATTTCAGTGGAACGGAAAGTTACACTCTCCATGTTCCACACCTCCCCTGCAGACTTGTGTGCTCTAAGGCAAAACATCCTGGTGTCATGTGGTTATAAGTTACTATTACACATCACCAGTGGATGTTTGAGTGACCTGCAACAACTTCATGCACTATGTATCCTATATATCCAGCTTTGCTTTACAATTAGATATGCTTAATGCAAAGTGGAAACTCCCATTTTTTTAGTGAAGAGGAATAAAGATGCCTACCATGTCATTTATCTTTTAAAAGAACATTAATCAGGCCAGGCCCAGTGGCTCACACCTGTAATCCCAGCACTTTGGGAGGCTGATGCGGGTCGATCACTTGAGGTCAGGAGTTCGAGACCAGCCTGGTCAACATGGTGAAACCCTGTCTCTGCTAAAAATACAAGAATTAGCTGGGCGTGGTGGTGCACACCTCTAATCCCAGCTATTCAGGAGGCTGAGACAGGAAAATTGCTTGAACCCAGGAGGCAGAAGTTGCAATGAGCTGAGATTGCACCAGTGCACTCCAGCCTGGGCGACAGAACAAGACTCCATCTCAAAAAAAAATCTTACTTTCCTTAAAATCAACAGCAACTTTCTAGTAGTTGACTGTCAGGATTCGCCTTGGTGTTGATCTTTTTCTCCTCATGATGCGTAACCTTAATGCTCAAATTCAGAGAGTGGTTTCGTTGACAGTATAACAGATCTCTGAATGCCAATAGACATCCCTCTCCCTGTGCTCCTCATGTCCCGCCTTTGACCTTTAGTGTCTGGGTCTCTTCTAATAAGCTCTAAACTGAAATGTCCCAGAATGATGTGCCAACAGTGCCCAGTGGCCATCTCCTCAGGGACCAGCTGTCCTCACCCATCAGTGTCCGTTTGCTGGGATCTGTGTGTGTTTTTCAGACTTCCTAGCAAACCCTAGGGGCATTGCGTAAAGTGAGGCAGGCACTGATCTTCTTCTTAAAGAACAGCCCCGAACGATCACTTTGTCATTGGGAATTAAGCTCCTGTCTTGCACTAACTTCTCCACTTTCCCATTCTCCATGTGGTAGTGGCCCACTCTGAGCTCGGCTCGGACTCTCTTTACTTCCCTCAGAAGAAAGCCGATGATTAACACAAGGACAGGAGATAGCTTTCATAAATGATTCTGAGGTTTTTCCAGATATTTTGCTTGAAGATTGATTTAGGCACTCATGATGTTCCTAAGAGAATAACAGTCATTTTATTCATTGTGCTGTAAAAGGCCTGATTTTCCAGAGGCTATCACAGAGAAACAGGGGTTGCATTTAAGTACGTGAACAAGCCCATCATGTAAGGATCGTTTTATCAAATACTGATAATATCCCTTTATGATCCTACTGATACTCCATCTGTAACCATTTAGAACTTTCTGCATGGTAACTTTGTTTTATTTGAATAATACGGACCTTCTGGAAAAGTTTGTTTAAATGCTACTCTTGATGTGCAGTCCAGTGATTTAAGTTCTTAAAACAACCATAAGTTAAGATTCTTTCTCTATTACTAAGTTAGTATAGACCTGTAGCTACCTAAATACTGGTTTTAGAACATCAACTTCTTTGCCAGAGATGTAGGGTTAAATCTCCTTGATTTTTGTTTCTCATTGTTACACATTATTAACAACAAAAGTACTTAACTGAGGAGAGGCGGCTTTTTTTTTTCATCATGACCTTAATTCAAGGTAACTTAAGCAACATGTTTGATCTCAACAAAGACCTGTTATTTAAGAAGATTCTTTCAGAAAAACTATAATGTGGCTTGAATTTGCACTCTGGGCAGTGAAAAAAAAAAGTCTTTTCCCTCAAGCCAAACTAAAATCAACTTTTCTGTTAATGATGAAAGAATTTTCTTGGCCGGGCATTGTGCCTTACGCCTGTAATCCCAGCACTTTGGGAGGCCGAGGTAGGCGGATAACCTGAGGTCAGGAGTTCGAGACCATCCTATACAACATGGTAAAACCCCATCTCTACTAAAAATACAAAAATTGCTCAGGCATGGTGGTGTGCACCTGTAATCCCAGCTATTTGGGAAGCTGAGGCAGGAGAATCACTTGAACCCAGGAGGCAGAGGTTGCAGTGACCCGAGATTGCGCCACTACACTCCAGTCTGGGTGACGGAATGAGACTCTGTCTCAAAAAAAAAAAAAAAGAATTTAACAAATTATTAGAATTGATACATGGAAAGGATTCTGTTTAACTTACCTAAGAAAATAATTGAACAAGGTTAGGCACCAAATCCTTAACGTCTTTGTTGTGAAAAGTAAATGTAGAATGGACTTAGATTGAGGGAGTGTACTTAATGAATTTGACTTCTAGGCTAGGGAAGGTTGTTTCCTATAAAGATGTATTAACAGGTCTAGATTTGGGGAAGAAGAATTCTAGTTATGCATGTCTTAAACAATAAAGACCCCCAAACCCTAGGGATTCCTTTTAAGCCTGGAACCTGTCACTAAATGAGACTGGCTTCTTTAGTATCAGTCTAATCAGAATTAATGAAGTCTTACATCTCATTGTCTATTCTTTCATTTATTCTTCATCTCTTCACCCTCCCAATTGACTTCAATAAAGTCATAACCGGAGGTAAGTTATAATAACATCCGTATATAGTGTCGATTGGCTTCACAATGCTAACAAGATATTTTCTAATCATTCTATGAAAGATAGTTTAACCCTTTATGAAAAGAAGGAACATACAACATTATAACAGAAGAAGCCATTAGGATAAATTTATAGGTCATGAAAGAAAAGAGTATTCTCATAGGAGTTTATTTTATCATCATATATTTACTAAGATGACATAAAGAAAAGAGTAGTTAATCTTTTTGCTCTGAAACTGTTTTGATTGAGGGTGCCCTATCCAGAAGTAGGCAAATATACCATAGCAATCCTTCAATGAAGACCTTCTTGGAACTTAAGCATTAAGGAAGATCACATTTGCAAGGGTGGGGTCAGAAGACCTGAGAATGATATTCTTTCCCTTCACATTATTTAGGATCAGACATAGTGGCTCACGCCTGTAATTCTTTGGAGCCGCCAAAGCCTCTCACTTTGGGAGGGCGAGATGGGTGGATCCCTTGAGCCCAGGAGTTCAAGACCAGCCTGGGCAACATGACAAAACCCTGTCTCAACAAAAATACATTAAAAATTAGCCAGATATGGTGGTACACACCTGTAGTGCCAGCTACTCAGGAGGCTGAGGCAGGAGGATCACTGGAGACCAGGAGGTAGAAGTTGCAGTGAGCCGATATTGCACCACTGAGCTCCAGCTTGGGCAACAGAACAAGACCTTGTCTCAAAAAAAAAAAACAAACACACACACACAACAAAAAAGAAGGAGCAACCCATGTAAACATATTCTGTAAAAAAGTTTTTTTCCCTGACCTTTTGTTGTTTTGAAGGGAGTGTACCTTTCCTGTGTGGCCATGAGTTTTCCCTTTGCCCCATCTCTACTACAGATAGAAGTAGAGGCCAGCATGGTGAGCTTTCTTCTCTGGAGCTACTGAAACAGCTGGTTTGGGTTTTACTCTTTTAGCAGTAAGATGAGTGATTTTGTTTTTGACCCAGAAAGGAGCTGGATATATACACCAGTCTCTTCTGAATACCGGCAACCACTCTATTCCTAGAAAGACAGCATAGAACATGTATAATTTATAATGAGCCCAATTGTGTGCTACACCCAGCTAGCTGCTGATGTCTGTCCTGTACACACCATAACATTCCTTCTTGAGAGCATACTGGGCTTTTTTCAAGTGACCCATAGACAAGGAGCAGAGGATTCTTCATTTGGCTGGCTCAGCTAAAGACTAAAGGTGGCAGAACACAGAGGGCTCTCGTTCCTCCAAGTTTTGCCGTAAACATCACTTGCTTCTTGCTGGATTGGAGGAAGGGAGGGGCAGAAGACAAGACCATTATCATGATTAGCCTAATTTTTCTTATTCATTTATTCAACAAATTTTAATGGGAACATTTTAAATGTTGTTGACAGTTACACCTCGGTAACTTTATTTTTAAAAGCCTTGTATTCTTTGATTTTTTTAATGCAAAGTCTCTCTATTGTAGCTGGCTCCTCTCATTCAAAAAAAACAACTGGCTCTAAAGCATCAACTTCGCCATCCACTTCATCCACCTCATCTCGTCCCAAAGCTTCAAAGGAGACAGTTGCTAGCAAAACAGGGACAGTGGGGACCACCAAGGGCAAGAAAAAAACTGGCAAGCAGCCAACGACTTCTCGTCTGTCCTCAGACACAACCACTTCTGGCATAGCCGACCTTAAAGGAGAGCCTTCAGAGACCAGAGTGGAGAGTCTCAAACTCGAACAGACTGTCCCTGGAGCTGAGGAGCAGAACACAGGCAAATCCAAGTCCGTGGTCCCTCCACCCCCTGTGGCTCCAGCACCTTCTCCTCCGGCCCCCACTCTCCCTCTTGAGGATCAGTGCATTACTGCCTCTGACACTCCAGTTGTCCTGGTCAGCGTTGGAGCTGACCTGCCCGTCTCTGCCTTAGACCCAAGTCAGCTTCTTTGGGCTGAAGAGCCAACAAACAGAACCACTCTCTACTCAGGCACTGGCTTAAGTGTTAACAGAGAAAATGCAAAATGGTGAGTTGGGGAACAAACCCCCTATTTTATCTGAGAACTAAAGTTCACTAATATATTCTGTTGGAAATAAAGCAACCGGGTTTGCTTTCTTTTCTAATTTAATCTACTGAGTGTTAGGTGGGCATACATGTGATGCAGCCATTGCTTTGTCAGAACCCTGCCCTGAGAATGCATAGGGCTGCTGGAGAAAGTTACATTGGTAGAGCTGAGATCAGTGTTTTCAAGTACAGTTAGAACCTGCTTCAGCACTGCTGAGCAGTCCACAGTTCCCTTCTCTTTCCTTTCAGTGCTTCTTTTAAATCTTTACCACTTTACCAGTGTGCTCACCCACTCATGTCAGCAAGTTACTGAGCCTTCCCCTTCTCCAAGAACATAAAGAAGATCAGAATAGAACTCTCAAATGTGAACTCTTTTTTCCTCCAGCAGTAGAGTTGTCCCCTTTCTTGTTCCTTTAAATTCCAACCCAGCTTAAATGTTATGTCTTCTGTGAAGCCATTCAACACTTCTACACAGAATTGGTTGTTGTGTCTACTATGCTTAGACAACCCTGTGGGACAGAATTAGCCAACACGTCTTCTATACCTCTGTGTGCCCAGCAACCAGACCAGAGTCTGATATGCCATAGGCATACAAAGGATGCTCACTGAATTGTTGAAAGAAAATAAAAAAGGGATTTAAGATCATTATAGATAAAGTCAGCCTACTTTGACATTGTGGAAGCAGCATTGAAGATAAGATGACCCTGTTGCTAGATTTTATAAAGTATAATGGAAGATAAAAGATAGTGCCCAGGTAGTCCTCGTTTCACTTAAGAAGGTGCCTGAACAAAATGGGCCAAGGAACTTCATGTTACCTCACCGTCATCCAGTTGGTGGGTTAATTGCTTTACCATCACCCAGTTGCCCAAACTGGAAACCTGGGGTTCATCCAAGGGTCCTCATTCTCTTTCGTTATTTGCATTTCATCACTCACAAAGTCCTACAAATATTCTACTTATAGGTAAATAAAGCATATTAGCCCTGTCACACAGGTATGAAGGGATGGATGGCTGTCAGTGTATAGTAGACGCAATGATAGATTCTGTCTAGCAATGGCTTAGAGCACTTGCATCCTGGCTTTTTGCTCCTGTGTCTAAGAACAAAACCTGTATTCATTCTTCAAATCATGTAAAAGGTTCTCTTTCAAAACAATCTGTCATGTTAAAAATAAGTTTAAAAAATTATTACATTAGTTAGGTTGGTTTTGATCAAGAGACTAAAATATCAACTTAAATTAATTGCTAATGATAATAACCTTTATTTATTGAATATTCGTTTAATGTCAGGAACTAAGCACTGTACATGTATTATCATTTTATTTATGCAAGTCTTCCCAAAAGTATCCCTGTTTTATAGATAAGAAAACTGGCACTGAGAGAGCTAAAATAGTTTGCACCAGCCTGCCCAGTTGGTGGTGGTGAAGCCAGGAAGCATACCCAATTCCATGCTCTGAATGAATAGTTTCATGTTTTCCAAAGCAATGGCTTCTACTTCTACTGCCATTTCTGTTCTGTTAGTTTCTTTGGGTTTTTTTTAAGTCACTTTGAGCACCAATATTTGAAGGACAGCCAAGAAAAAATAAATGTCAGATTACAAATTAATTTATTTTCTTTGTTTGACATTTTAATAAAAGATATGGGAAAACAGGATTTATTGAAATGAATGGTTATGATGTCTTTCTTAGGACATTCTGTGCTGCTGTAATAGAGTACCTGTGACTGGGTAATTTACAATGATTAGAATATTGGCTCACAGTCCTAGGGGCTGGGAAGTCCAAGATCAAGGCAGCAGCATTTGGCAACCATCTTCTTTCCCTGTCATCACATGCTGGCAGGTGGAAGGGCAGAGAGCACAACAGAGTGAACCTACCCCTGTGAGCCCTTTTTAAAATGGCATTTATCTATTCATGAGGGCAGAGCCTTCATGACTGAAACACCTCCCACTAGGCCCTACCTCTCAACACTTTCGCACTGAGGATGAAGTTTTTTCTTTTGCGTTTTGTTTTGTTTTGTTTTTGAGATGGAGTCTTGCTCTATCACCCAGGCTGGAGTACAGTGGCATGATCTCGGCTCACCTCAACCTCCGCCTCCCAGGTTCAAGCGATTCTCCTGCCTCAGCCTCCCCAGTAGCTGGGACTACGGGCACCTGCCATCACGCCCGGCTAATTTTTCTATTTTTAGTAGAGATGGGGTTTCACCATATAGGCCAGGCTGGTCTCGAACTCCTGACTTTGTAATCTGCCTGCCTCGGCCTTCCAAAGTGCTGGGACTATACACACGAGCCACCGCACGCAGCTGGGATTAAATTTTAACCCATGAATTCTGAGGGACACATTCAAACCCTAGCAGCATTCTTAGTACTTCCAGCATATAGCAAATGTCTTCATTTAACTATACTGAGTATTTTCCAACATTGCAATTATTTCCAGCCATTAGAACTGAACATTCATTCTTACAGCATATATTATTTGATTGCCTTTTCTGTGCTGGGCAATGTACTAAGCACCAAGGATACAAAAGTGAGCAAGGCAATATAGTTGAGACTAGCTTTTACCAAAATATTGTCTGATGTGCGCAGGAAGTATAATGTTTAAGGTAACATCTGAATTTCTGGAAACTAGATTGGGTATATGGGATTATTGTTCAATATACTAAAGAATAAGGTGCAACATATAAAGTGCTTCCTGATGTAGTCTTAAACACTTAGAGAGCTCACATCCAATGGTGGCCTGACTTCATTTCCACAAATATTTAAGGAGTACATTTTATTGTGCTAAGCACCACACAACATACTAGGGGCTGAATATCAGTCTTCATCTCAAGTATATGAAGAACTGTCAGACCAAAGAGGTACGCATCTGCTCTTCTTTCCTACTAGGACTATAATCAGAGGGAGTTAGCTTAGGACATCATTAGCCATTGAGGCTACTTATAATAGATATTCCTGTCCATCAAGGTAGTTATAATGCTTTCCTAGAAGAGGCCATAGGGATTTTCTTCTCTGTATATTTTTCAAAATTTATGTTTCAGTTCATCCTACAGGGATGGTTTGTGTTTGCTCCTGAATTAATGAACTTGGAGTAAGTAGTCTCTCAAATTTCCTTCCAAATTCTTTCTGCCTTTTTCAAGTGGATATTTGGATTAGAATATCTGGCTCTTATTCACTTGCTTTACTTAGAACTTTCCCTCTGAGTTATGTTTAGTTAACTAATGTGTGAAAATCTTGTCATTTTATGAAGAGACTTCTGTTTGGAAGACAAATACCAAAACTTTCCAGAAGACAAGTGGCTATGTATAAAAATACTTACCTGTCTTCCCATCTGGCAGGGTAGTAATTATTTGGTAGGCTTCCATTCATGGGCAGCTTCATCAGTAATACATATGTGTGATACAATATAAGGTAAAAACTAGTAAGACCATTTGGAGGCCATATCCAAAAGGTTACTTTGTGCAGTTCATTTCCACAAACATTTATAGAATGCACTATATTGTCCAGTATGCCTAGGAACCTGAGGGGGAAGCATAAGGGGTAAGTCATGAGTTGATTAATACAAACTTGGAGTATATTTAACATCAGATATAATTTATAACATAATATAACTCATTAAGTATAAAATATAATAGTATAATAAATGTAAAATTTAATAGGTAGACCAAGAGTCTTCAGTCTGGATTCTAGACTAGACTTGCTACCTTGGTTAGGCAACTCACTCATGGCCTTCTTTGATTCCATGAACTGTAAGTTATCTGCCCTCTTTATACAATAGAATGCTTGTAAATTGTAGATGTATGCTGGATGCTTTGAAAACCATGAGACATACAAATAGTAAGATTAGAATAATAATCAATATGATAATTAATTAGTGAACAATGACACCAACAAATAAAGGACTCATCTCTTAAATTTGTTCTGTTATTCAGAACATACTATTAATTGGCTTATCTTTTAAATATGCTGTGATCACCCATAATGGCAGCCAATTCAAACAAGAATGGCTTCCCGTGGCAATCAACTAAAAACCCAGACTGTAGAAAAATTCTCCCATAAAAATAGATCTTCTCTTATTCAAGATGAGATTTCACACTGTGGAAAACAGTATGGTGGTTCCTCAAAAAATTAAACATAGAATTACCATGTGATCCAGCAATTCTACTTCCATGTATATAGCCAAAATAATTGAAAGCAGGCACTTGAATTTGTACACCGGTCCTCAAAGCAGTATTATTCACAATAGCCAAAAGGTGAAAACACACAAATGTCTATTGACTGATGAATGGATAAACAAAATGTGGTATATACGTAGAGTGGAATATCATTCGGCCTTAAAAAGGAAGCAAATTTTCACACATGCTACGATATGAATGAAGGAACCTTGAAGACATTATGCTAAGTGAAGTATGTTACATACGAAAGGACAAACATTGTATAATTTCTCTTAGAGAAGGTGCTTAGAATAGTCAAATTATAGAAACAAAAAGTAGAATGGTAGTTGCCAATGGCTGGGAGATAATGGTTATGGGGAGTTGTTTAATGGGTAAAGTTTGAATTTGGGAAGATGGAAAAGTTCTGAAGATGGCCAGTGGTCATGGTTACACAGTAACGTGAATGTGCCTAATGCCAGTGAACTGTACACTTAAAAATGGTTAAAATGGCAAATTTTATGTTATGTATATTTTACACAATAAAAATGAGATTTCCTATTTCCCTCTTTGAGAACAAGAATGTAATCTGTTGGGTTTTTCTGATAAGTGAGAAACAAAATTTTGACAGTGCTCACTCAGGTTTATAACTACAAAGTAAGGTTTTAAATACCTCATATTCTGATCAAGTTTATCTGTGTTTATTACTGGAAGAACTTTTTACCAGAAAGCAATCTGGGGAATCTTTGTGTCTTAAAATGAAGATTACATTATTTTTGATATGATGTTTTTATGTAAGTTACTATATATTTTTTAGTCTAGTCTTTGAAAATTGGCCATCTTTGTACATTAATAGTAACTCTTTAAACTGTAGACTTTTACCAGGCTAAATAATAGAAAATTATTGCATCCTTGCATATCATTTTTTTTTTTTAAGATGGAGTCTCGCTCTGTCACTCAGGCTAGAGTGCATATTATCTTTTTTCTAAAAAGTTTATTTAACTTGCACACTGTCTATTATGTTACAAGAGGCAGTTTTAAAAATGAAAACACACATAGGATAAATGAGTTTTTACTATTTACACATTGGGATAAAACCAGGATTAATTCATATATATATATAT
>NW_012119376.1:1174860-1194194 GCF_000951035.1 Colobus angolensis palliatus | reverse complement strand
TTATTTATTTTTGAGATGGAGTTTTGCTCTTGTTGCCCAGGCTGGAGTGCAATGGCGCTATCTCGGCTCACTGCAACCTCCACCTCCCGGGTTCAAGCGACTCTCCTGCCTCAGCCTCCCAAGTAGTTGGGATTACAGGTGCCGGCCACCACTCCAGGCTAATATTTTGTATTTTTAGTGGAGACGAGGTCCCCTATGTTGCCCAGGCTGGTTTTGAACTCCTAGGCTCAAGCGAGTGTCCCGCTTCAGCCTTCCGAAGTGCTGGGTTTATAGGTGTGAACCACCGAACCCAGCCATATATTAATGAAAGAAGATGTACTTTTCTATGTCACTACCTTCTGGGTGCTGTGATGCAAAACAATGAGTCTCACTTTTCCAGGAACTTGTGGGATTGAGAAGGCAGAGAAGCAATGGGTGGTCAAGGTGTAGTACGCTAAGCACTCTAGCAGGGTTGTCTTCAGGTCCCCATGGGACAGACATGGTGGGCAAGGAATTAAACTGAAGGTCCAGGAAAGATTCCTGAAGGAGGTGAGGCTGTAGCTGACACTTGAAGGATAAGCAGGAGTTCACACAGGTCAAAGAAAAAGTGCAGATAATGTCAAATATCCAGGAGCCTCTAGCTCATTATTCTTTCCACTGAACCCCCATTGCTATGGAAAAAAAAAATTTGCAAAGTGTAGTTTTACCCTACTTGTTTGCTAAATGTATCAGATGGCAAGCCTTTGCATTTTACAAATGAAAAATGTAAAACCTTGAGAATTAAGGTTTCATTTCAGTGACTTTAGCCTGGACTATGTCATGTGTCTGCTTTCCCCAGCCTGAAGGAAGCCCATGAAACTAGAGCTCTTTTTCACGGTGTTGGTGCCCCCAAGGATTGCTGTGAGCTTCACATCACTCCCATGCTTTTCTGCCTTTAACAGTTTCACAACCAAAGAGGAGCTGGGGAAGCCAGTGCCTCAGCTACTGACTCCTGGTCTGATGGGTGAATCTTCAGAATCCTTTAGTGCCTCAGAAGATGAAGGCCACAGGGAATACCAAGCCAATGACTCTGACTCGGACGGGCCTGTCTTGTACACTGACGATGAGGACGAAGACGAAGATGAGGATGGCAGTGGAGAAAGTAAGACTGTTTTCAAGAGGCAGGGAGAAGCGTGGGTGATAAGCAGAAGCAGCTGCACTTTGTAAAGAATAAAAGCCTCATTAGGAACCAGACATCTGATGTTTTCTTTCCCCTCATCCTCCTTTCTCAAATTAGAAATGTGTATATCCTAAAGTTTAGCTTTTGACGGGAGGCCTTTCCAGAAGATGATGTCACACGGCTGGATCTGGCCTTTGTCGATGAGCTAGATGTGCACGTTGGTTTTTGTGCTGAGAATCAAAGCTTTCTAATGACAGAGACCTTTCTCACTGTGACCAAAGAGAGCCCTTCCACTCTGGGACCATTCTTGAAGAGAGAAAGGAGTCAGTGCAGATTCTTGGGCTTACTCATTGGAGGTGTTTGAAATTTTCACTCACTTTTTTTTTTTTTTTTTTTTACTGGGGTTTATAGAAAGGGGAAGGAGGAGTGAATCAAGAATGCCAAATACCTCATTAGCATTAAGAGGTCGAGCATGGTGGTTCATGTCTGTAACTTTGGGAGGCTAAGGTGGGTGAATCACTTGAGACTAGGAGTTCAAGACTAGCCTAGCCAACATGGCGAAGCCCTGTCTTTACTAAAAATACAAAAACCAGTCAGGCGTGGTGTCGCACACCTGTCATTCCAGCTGCTCTGGAGGCTGAGGCAGGAGAATCGCTTGAACCCGGGAGGCAGAAGTTGCAGTGAGCTGAGATCATGCCACTGCACTCCAGCCTGGGAGACACAGTGAGACTCCATCTCAAAAAATAATAAGAAGAAGAATGCTAAATACCTCATTAGCATTAAAAAACGCTCATACTTCCACAATAAGTAAGATAGTAGGCCTTCTAGGAAATAATAATATCATTTATGTATTAAAAATAATGGCAAAAACCGCAATTACTTTTACATCAACCTAATATAACTTAGAGATCTGGAAAGTGCTTTTATTTTTTTTAAACTTTGAGCAGGATAACATAGGAGGGAATCACTGTGGGACTGAATTTGTAGATTATGACAAGTTATTAGTGATTAAATTGCACTTTGTCGAATCTCTTTTAATTTGCATGGAGCAAAAAAAAAAAACCATTATCATCCATGTGGTATTACTTATCATTTCTTGACATTTTCAGGGTTCTGGGTAATTAAGGGTTAAACATTGGTAGACTCTGCCAGGATGGTGTCTGAGTGGAGGAAAGGAGGAGGCAAGGATTAACTGTCCAGAATAAAAGCAAAGGAACTAAGTTTTTTAAACTTGAAAAAAAAAAGCATTGTGCAATCATTCATTTCTATGATCCACCCTCTCAGCAAAATAAACTGCAGCTATCACTTTCCAAACGATGAGGGGAGACTTCTAAATTTTTTATGGTGTCCCAATATTTCTCAGAACATTAAAAAGAAATAGCTCTTCAGTCTTCTTAAAATGTACTGCATCCAACTGGAAGTCTTTTTTTCCTTAGGTTAATTAAGATTCTCCTCCTGCATGAGGAGAAAGAATTTGGTCTGGGCTCTATTTAAAGTCCATGCCATGTGTAACCCAAGTGCCACTGGCTAAAAGCCTCTCTCTCTGCATTTCTCCTCTTTTTCAATCCTCAGGTGCTTTGGCAAGTAAAATACGCCGGAGGGATACTCTTGCTATCAAACTTGGCAACAGACCATCTAAGAAAGAATTAGAGGACAAAAACATCTTGCAGCGTACATCCGAAGAAGAGAGGCAGGAAATCCGACAACAAATTGGAACCAAGTTAGTCAGGTAATTGCTGACACTTTAGGACAGTACTGACTAATTTGTATTTTTCTCCTTCCCAAAGCTTCCTACCTAATTGGGGTCATTGTGAATTCTTTATGTCCAGATACATCTGGCCTATTGGGTCTTTTAAAGTTGGTCTTGCATGATGAACCACTCGAGGAACTTGTCCTTTGGCCCAGCTAGCCAGTGGCTTTCAGGTCACCAAAGCCTATTCCAGGGGTCAACAAACTTTTTTTTAAAGACCAATTGGCAAACATTTCAGGCTTTGCTGGCCAGACAGTCTCTGTCGCAGCTACTCAACTGCACTGCTGTAGCATAAAAGCAGACATGAATAATAGATAAACAAATGAGTGTGGCCATGTTCCAATAAAACTTTATTTATTCATAAAGCTGGATTTGGCCTGCAGATCACAGTTTGCTCAACAATCCTGGCCTAATTTATGCACTCACTAGCATTCCTGGGAATGCCATGAGGTTCTGCCTTGTGGGCTGTGAGACTGTAGAAGTATTAGTTCCCTTCAGTGGTCTGGCTCCATCCAAGTCAGGTTGCCATAACCCTCATATCTAAACATCCCCCTTCCAACTTCAAGTAAATGGGTCATCTGACATCTCTTCCTGCCTCCAACCATTGTATAGGATTTTTGTTTTTGCCACTGGTGACTTTACAAGTCCCTTTCACTGGCATTTTTAATAGAAGTGAGCATTCATTCATGCCAAAGGTCTTATTTTTGATGATCAGTTTAAGCATATGTGAGAATTAGTTGTTCTGCTGACTTATCTTACTCTGCATACCCAACAGGGTGCATAACTGGGAGAAAGGAACTGTCTAGAATCCCAGAGCAGGATTTGGAGGTAGGGGGAAAATTGCTGTCCTTGCTTGGAAGGGGTATAACTGGAGGCAGGATTGACATGGAGGCTGCTGACCATTTCTCCAGAGGAAGAGTAACCCCTAAGGCACCTCCTTACGGCTGAGTTGTGCAGAAAGGTGTCAGAGGCAGCAGCTGTGGCACCTATCTGAAGGAAGAGCACAGCCTACCAGGGAACCTTGGGGGAAGCTTAGAGGGTCTCTCTGTTCCGTAAGCCCTCTTGCAGCTCTGGAAGCAATTTGGGAATGCTTACCAGTGGTCTCTCTCACTGTCATCTTAATTCAGCCCTAACCTGTGACATTTCTGGCTTCCGGAAAGAGCCAGCAGAAGCAAAAGGGACCAAAGTGATTAATGGTATCAAGCTGGAAAAACCTACAAGTCTAATCTTGCCATCTTACCAAGGAAAAACAAGGGGCCTCTCTGAGGCCCAGAGAGATTAAGGAAATTTCTCAAGGACATGCAGTTACTGAGTAGCAGAACCAGAATCAGAGTTTCGCTCCCGGGCTCTCTGCCCAATTTTCTTTTGTACACTGTCTCCTGTTTTGTACTTTCTACTCTATGTAAGACAGTATATGCTTCTAGGTTTTCTGATTGTTTTATTACTCTTGTTTATGTTTTGCCATGAAGAAGAATGTAAATCATTGAATAATATTTGCATAAAATAGTAATAGTATTATCATAGTAAGGAGTAAAAAAGTGTGAAGTATCATATACCCACCTCGATAAATGTCAAAGTAACCATAAAGAAAATGTTGTAAGTTTTTGTTAAAATCCTAAACAAATGAGAAGTTGTAATCCCAGCACTTTGGGAGGCCAAGGCAGGCGGATCACTTGAAGTCAGGAGTTCGAGACCAGCCTGGCCAACATGGTGAAATACCGTCTCTACTAAAAATACAAATATTAGCTGGCCGTGATGACAGGCACCTGTAATCCCAGCTACTCAGGAGGCTGAGGCAGGAATTTGGGAGGCGGAGGTTGCAGTGAGCCGAGATCGTACCACTGCACTCTAGCCTGGGCAACAGAGTGAGACTCCATCTCAAAAAACAATTAAAAAATAAATTTTAAAAAATATACTAAATATCTTACTCTAGGGAGAAACCCTAAAGTCATTTTCTTTAAAAATAGAAGCAAAGAAAAATGCCTTACCCTTGCTGTGCTAAAAGTCTGGTCACAATTATTTGTGGTGAAGAAAAGGTATAAATTATAGGAAAGATAGACTGTTGTTATACATGGTTATATACCTAGGAAACTCTGAAAACTGACCCCAAATTGCTACATATAATAATTTCAGCAGGTTTGCTTGATGTACGATTAACCTAAAAAATCAACATTATATTTATATAACATTGATATATAGAAGAAATCTCCCACAATGAAAAGGGAGATTGCAGTCACAGCAATAGCAACGACCACATTTTAAACACTCAAGTCTTCACTTCACTCCAGGCCCAAGAAATCTATTTCCAGAAAATCATAGTGGAAGGAATGAAGGAATATATAACTAAATGGAAAGAGAGTAAACATTTTTATCAATGAAGAAAAATCAGCAGACAGGTTAATCAAATGGGTAGCATGAAGTTTGAAGGACAGTGGGTGTACTTTATAGAATCAAGGCATAATGGATTCATTCCATAACATGAAACCTAATAGAAATAAATGTCACCATTTTCAGTGTGGGCCAAAGAAAAACCATCTGCCAAGATAGGATGAGAGGCCTGTGGCCACAGATTGAAAAGATGTTTGGGGCTGTGATAAATGTAATGAAAATCATCATGAACACAGCCATTGTGAGAGGTGGCTATTCAACATCCAAGTATGGTCTTATCCAGAACTGGCGGAAATACAGTCATAGGACAAGGCAGGAAAGAGCTCCTGCTTGGCCCCCATCTGTAAAACAGAGCTAACTAACCCAAGAGCTTGGGAGGATTAAAGGAGATGATACACTAATGGTTCTTTAGTATCTGGGTCATAGCAAGCACTCAGCAAAATTAAATTTCTTATTATTCATTTAAATTATTATACATCAGTTAAACTAGTAAAGCACATTTAAAAATTAAACCCAATGTTGGCAAGTTTGTGAGCAAGTAGGACACATATACATTGCCCTTTTTCAGTATTTCTGAAGAACAGTTTAACAATATGATAAGAGAATTATGAAGCGGTCTGTTTCTTTGCATGGTAATTCCATTTGGTAACTATATGAAAAGTAAATAATTCAAAGGGGGAAAATGCTGTATCTTATAATGATGTTTATTACAAAGATATTTATAGTAATGATAAATTAAAACAAACCAGTGTTCAAAAACAAGGGACTAATGAAGAACATTGTGAGAAGCTGACACTGTGGAATCCCATAAAGTACCAGTTTTCTAAAGACTTCATCAAGGATGCCCTGGAAATGATACATAGGCATCTACTTGAAGAGCCAGGGAAGTGTAGGTGTGTGTCTGGACTGGGATGGGAGCATGGATGTGTGTCTGGGCTGGGATGGGAGTGTAGGTGTGTGTTTGGGCTGGGATGGGAGGAGGCTTCTCCATCCCAGATCTAACCATCCAACTAAGACAGCTTCTGTCTCTTACAGATTAGGATTCCACTGCAACCCCCAAAAGTTCGAAAGCCTTGATAAATACATAGACTATATCTGTCAAAAATGTCAATGGTCTGGGCGTGGTGGTTTCATGCCTCTAATTCCAGCACTTTGGGAGGCTGAGATGTGGATCACGTGAGCCCAGAAGTTTGAGACCAGCCTGGGCAACATGGCAAAACCCCATCTCTACCAAAAAAAGAAAAAATTAGTGGAGCTTGGTGGCATGCGCCTGTAGTCCCAGCTACTTGTGAGGCTGAGGTGGGAGGATCGCTTGAGTCCAGGAGGTGGAGGTTGCAGTGAGCTGAGATCACGCCACAGCACTCCAGCCGGGGCAACAAAGCCAGACCCTGTCTCACCAAAAAAAAAAAAAAAAAAAGTTAATAGAGCAAAGTTTTCACTGTTATTAAAATGTAAATTTTACAGAATTATTTTTGTACAAACACAGCACATCTAATCACTGTCATTGAAAGATAGTTCACCCACAGTTCTAGCCACAGAGAACTCCATGTCTAATGAGAGACAGAATTATATGTTGCACGATGGAGTCTTGTGAAAAGCACAAACATCTAAGTCAAAGGATTTGAGTATGAATCTTGGCACTACCATTTACTAGTGTTTTACCTTAGGCAGGTTAGTTAATCTCTCATTTCCTCATCTGTAAAACTGAAACTGGGTGCTGCCTTGCTGAACTGTTTTGAGGATTCCAGATCATATAAGCTAAGCACCTAACACAGTACCTGGATTTTTAAAAGTATGACTAAATGATAGCTGTAATTATTATTTTTATAACTACCTGTGTGATAAGTGCTTTAATAGATGTATAGTCTGTGTATAAATTGCTGTAAATGAGCAAAGAACCAGGAGCCTTTAATTCTCACTTTCAGAAGAGGCCAAATACATATCTTCAAGATATTATTTTAATCATCTGGAAGATTTCAGTAGATGGAAAAGGAGAGAAAGACATTCAGATGGAGGAGACACCATAGATAAAAGAAATGTGGCTTATTGTGGGTGTAATACAGAGTACAGTATATTGATAATACAGATATGTAGCACAGGATACATGGGGACATGGATGGCAGAAAACCTGGCTGGCATAGAGATAGATGTTCAATAAGTTCTTTTGTCTGCTCAGTTAAGTTAGTTTCAAGGTAGCTCTGATGAAGATCATAGTTTAACATGTTAATGAGATATTTAAAGTATTAATTTCAGTTCTTCTTGCCATTTTTGTCATAACCATAAACATTTAGAATTAGTAGTACTATCTTATATTAAGATTACCCAGTCAGGCACAGCATCCTATTTTAGACCCTAATGAGCTATATATTAATTAGGCTATAAGCTAAGCTGTAACAGAGACCAAAAACTATAGTGGTCCAAACCAGGTATGTGTATTTCTTTTTCACATGACCGTCCCCAGGTAGGTGGGTCATCCAGCATAGCTGGGAACTCGGCTCCTTGAAATCAGCCTAGCCCCCATGTTCCTTCTGTCGTGCTGCTCTCCCGTCTTCTGGATGGTCTCATCTGCATGATCAAAGCTGGCTCACACCATCAGGCTGAAGTTCTAGCCTGTGGAAAAAGGAAAGAGAAAGAAGGGAACATGCACCCAGGCATTTTAAGGATGAGAAAGGGAAGTAACAAACATCATTCTGCTCACATCCCATTGCAGAAACTCAGTCACAGCACGATACCTGGCTTCTAGGGAGGCAGAAGTCTGTAGTCAAGTACCTATCTAACATCCAGGCCAATCTGTTGCTAAAAGGAAGGGAGACTGTGTAATGGGGGTTGGTGAGCAGCCTCAGCCATGATCTGTAGTCTCCAAACTAATGGGAAAGAGACTTTTATTTTGCATCTTTAAAAATGGATTTTTATTTCTCAAAACATGAAAAATAGAGCTTTGTTGTTTTATTTCGAGTCTCCTACTAGGGTACCTCATTTTTAATCTGTAATATATCCTTTTTGTCATCATAGGAGGCTGAGCCAGAGGCCCACAACTGAAGAATTAGAGCAAAGAAACATCCTAAAACGTGAGTATTCTATACTATAGAATGATTCCTTGTGTAATCATTAACAAGCTGCCTCTACAGATGATCCATTTATCAGTAAGAAACCATCATGTGTTCGTTTACTCAAGATGGATTGAAATAGTCCATTTATGTCACATTTATGTGTAATTGTTTATATATTTTTTTAAATTTCTTGAATTTCATATATTATTTTATGGCTTTGAGCCTTATATCCCCCCACCAGACCAGAGTCATGGTCATGACAATTGTGTTTAAGAAAGATGAAATATATTCCATGTATTCCTTCACCCAAATATTAAATAGAAAAAGAATGCTCTGGTCTTCTTGCAAATAAATGTCAAAGAAAAGGCCAGAGGAATCCACAAAGAAACAAATCAAACATTCCTATATTATTATTATTAATAATAGTTTGTTGCTAGTTTAACAAATGACTCAATTCAAAACAAAATTTTCAATCCATTGCATTTTCCTATGTGGTGATAACTCGGCTTCCTTCTTGAGTTGTTTATAATTTCTCAGCACTAAAACGTTCTCCATTCATTTTCCTACTTAATTTTCCCATTCTGTTGTTCTCTTTGACCTTAGTTTTTACTCTTCCCTGCAGTAGTATTTATTGGAGTTGGTATGTTAAAGCTATAAAACTAATAGAAATACAGTTTGTCATGCTATCGTGTGTCAATGTGGTCAGGCATTGCAGTGAGTTAAGAAACAGATATTGTTAAGTTGGGCCTAGCTGTAGTTTTATATATTGTTAACTTGGTTTCAAAAGATCTTTTTATTGTGTGAAATATCAAAGAGGGATGGGTAAAACTCTGAATAGTACTACAACGGTAGTGACCCATGGTGTGGGGGAAATCCTTGTCAGCCAGGCTTTTCGAGTTATCTTGGCCTGCTAGAAGACTCCTCCTCTCCAATCCAAGATACTTTCTTTCCTTTACGGAAGAAAGATTTTAGTAGCATATTATATTACAGTTGTTACTACGAAATCAATTCAACAATGAATATGAACTACCATTCAGTGAGAGCAACTACCATCCACCCGGTCTATGGGATCACTTTCTTTGGAATGTTTTTTTCTGGCTTTTTTTGAACATAACTAGAATACAGCCCCAGGAAGTACTTAAGTGGCTGCTAATATATAGAAGAGCCAGTTTGGAGCAGGAAAAATTTATGACTAGAAAAGTAGGAAAATTTTGTGTTTTTGCTTTGCTGAGGAAGAGTAGAAGCAGCATCTAATTTTGACAACAAAACAAACCAAAAAGGTTCATTGCTTTCCATGATAGGTTCCTGGGAAATACTTGTTGAATTAAGTTTTAAGCATGCTCAAATGCAGACCCTAAGCTCCTAAAAAACACAAAGATTATGTCTTACTGGATGCCTGATCCAATACCTAGAAGAAAAAAGGAAGAGCACATTTTGGGTAATTCTTTCTTGATCCTGTGAGATGAATAGTGCCAAACCACACTAGAGTTTGGTTGTCTGAGGAACTGTTTCATAGATCTAGAAACTTGTCACACGTTGATCTTAAGGGCTGCATTGGCCTTTATATTCTGTTTTCCTAGAGGTTTGGGAAAGAGTGAGACACTTCAGATTTGACTCCAGCCTTTTTTTTCCTTCCTTCTAAGTTCACCTAAGCATGTTTATTTCTGGAAACAGAGGCATATTTCCAGCCTGGAGAGGCTGATAACTGGCTTATGATCTCCTGACCCAGTATTATAAAGCCAAGGGAGGCAGAAGAAAGCTGGGAGAGGTCATCTTTCCCTGAGCAGTCACAGGAAACTGAATGGCCTAACTTAGAAACACTCTACTCAGCCCGTTTGCTTCTTGGTTCTTCCACATAGATTGCTCTTGTTTGATGTCTGTATGTTTCATCTCAGCATTTGTTTAAGAACAGTAGAAAAGTGTGTGATACGGTGTGGTTTTTAAGGACACTTACTTTAACTAGGTCATCTTTTTTTTTTTTTCCCAAGACGGAGCCTCGCTCTGTTGCCCAGGCTGGAGTGCAGTGGCACGATCTCGGCTCACTGCAGCCTCCGCCTCTCGGGTTCAAGTGATTTTCCTGCCTCAGCCTCCTGAGTAGCTGGGACTACAGGTGTGCATCACCACGACTGACTAATTTTTGTATTTTTAGTAGAGACAGGGTTTTGCTATGTTGGCCAGGGTGGTCTCAAACTCCTGACCTCGTGATTTCATCCACCTTGGCCTCCCAAAGTGTTGGGATTATGGTTGTAAGCCACTGTGCCCAGCCCTAACTAGGTCATCTTTTTCTTGACAAACTAGAAAACTAACTCACAGAATAAAACGTTCAACAATTTTTAGAGCCCATCACTAGTTTAATGAACATGAGTCCAGATGCCGATAAATGCCATTAGTTTTCACTGGTGATCACAGGACAAATTATATTTCTTAGTGTCATGCACCATACTAGTCCTTATTTGATGTCTTTCCTAATTATTTTGGTGACACTAGAGCTTTTTAAAAAAGACATATTACATATATGTATTTATATTATATTATATTACATTTAGTTATGCATTTTAGAACCAGTTCCTAAAAACTGATAAGAGAAAGCAAGTTTTGGTACTTAAAAGGTCAACTTTTGCTAATTAAGAAAGGTGATGTATTTAGCTGAGAATGTAATTCTAGCTATGTCTTATATAGAGAAAAATGAATTAAGCCATTGAATTCTGCATATATTTTTCCCCAACATTTTATTATGAAAATTTTTAAACATGAAGAAAAGTTGAAGGAATTTTACACTAAATCCACATATATCTGCCATCTATAGTCTATCATTAACATCTTGCTTTATGACGTATCTATTCATCTGTTGATCCAGCTTTTTTTAATGCACTTTAAGTTTATGTGTGTTTTTCATTTGTTAAAGACACCCACATGAGGCCAGGTAAGGTGGCTTATGCCTGTAATCCCAAAGCCTTGTAAGGCCAAAGCAGGGGAATTGCTTGAGGCCAGGAGTTTGAGACCAGCCTAGGCAATATAGTGAGATGTCATCTCCACCAAAAATTGAAAAAACAAAATATCAACATGGAAGCATGTAAAAAACAAAAAGAGAAATGAATCCACAAAAAATTTGGCTTTTTGAACCCTTTTTACCTGAACTAACAACTCAAGAAGATAATACTCCAGTTGTTGATATTTTTATATTTTTCTTTCTTCTCCTTTTAGCTCATCCACAAAATTCTCTGGGTAATATTGCTCGCCAGGCAGGTTTCCTATGGTGCTTGCTGCTGTTTAACCACATGTATTATTTGTTTATTTATCAGAAATGCTTCCTGCAGCTTGTCCGAAATGTTCACCCCTCTCTATTCTGATGAGAGTCACTGAGAGCAAGATTTGTCAATGAACCATGTCACTTCCTTCATGAGTACCCCTCCAGCCTGTTTAAATTAACCGGAAAGATTTACATCCTACTTTATAATTAGTCCTCTAGTGAATCAAAAAATGAAGGAAGCATGCAAAAAACTTGGTGAATTTTCAAATACTGAGTTTAAGGTTTAACCTTGACTCTATGAGAGATTTTACAATGACTGTTTAATAAGATTCAGAGAAACTGTCATGGTAGCTCATGCTGGTAATCCCAGCTACTTGGGAGGCTGAGGCGGGAGGATCACTTGAGTCCTGGAGATCAAGACAAGCTTGGGCAACACAGGGAGAGCCCATCTCTGCAAAATAAAAGGAAAGATTCAGAGGAACAGTCATGTTGGCTTCCCTCTACTTCTCACCCTCGTCCTCTAACTTCACTAAATGTACAATTTTGAACATGGAAAACATAAAGAAGTCAGTTTCTGATGTCAAAAATGAATTCAATTCCCTAACTGGTAGCACTAGTTGAACAATATGCTTAATAAGACAAAACTATCAAATATTCCCTTCAAGGAAATGTCATTTTTGCATATTTAATGAAGACTGGAGCATTCATTAGCTTTGGGATGTATTATATCCAATTTTTTAATCTTTGAAAAATACCTTAAAAATATAGCATAAACACTGTACAGGAAGAGTTGACAAAAATGTTTTAAGAATTATATTTTTGTTTTTATTAACAATGTCATCAATATCACTAACAATATCATCAATTTTTATCAACAATATCAACAATTTTATTTTCACTATCACGTCACCTTGTAAAGCTCTGGTTTGAATCACAGGAACCACAGTGTGGCTTTTGTTTATTATGTATTTTGACAATCCACAAGCTTTATCCAACTCATATGAAGTAATTCTTTGAACCTAAGTATGCATTTTTAAGGATATGAAAGGATATATATTTTGTGAAGCAATTAAAAACCTGCAGTACTTTCATAGGAAGAAATTTAAATTATAACCAAATTTGTTTGGCACAAAATGAAAGGATGTTAACTCATTGTTTCTTATCTTGTGGGTGATTACAGTTTATGTTCACTCGTTGTCTAATCACCTTCTTTCTTTCTTATGCATTAAAGTTATTATTTCAGAGGAACATAGAAACTTTTCCCTGTTCAGAGAAGGAAAACTGATAGAGAATTTAGCCTGTTCAACTAACAAATACAGATGTTGCAAATATTGAATACTGATATTTTATTCACAATAAAAATAGTTTTAGTTGTAAGAAGTCTATTTGAATTATAAAATAAATATATTTCATACCTGTCATGGATTAAAAAATTTTTTTTCATTGAACCCAGGAGGCAGAGTTTGCAGTGAGCCAAGATCGCACCACTGCACTCTAGCCTGGGTGACAGAGCGAGACTCTGTCTCAAAAAATAAAATAAAATAAAAACAAAAATAAAAATAAATAAACAAACAAATAGAAGAAGCTTTCCTTTTTCAACCTTTTGGTCAAGCCTTTTTGCAGTGTTATTTTTCTTCAAAAGAGTTCATAATAGCACTTTCTAAAACATAATCTTTCATAAGCATCGGTATCCAAGAAGCAAAATGTATGCTCACTGATCGAACAGATGATGAGCTAAAGGAAGCAACAGAGAGAAGTTCCTCAAGTAAGCAACAACCAGCAAAACCTGAAGGAGTGTTTATTTCTTTAAAAATTTTGGACATTTTTCTTTAAATCCCATCTGTTGGGCAGCATAAAATTGTACTACTTGGTGAATCACTAGAGAAAGAGAAGACTTTGGAAAGGCAAAGTCACAAGAAAATAAATAATTTCCACCCACAGTACATCATAACCTCATTTAGAACATTCTGGTTTGAAAGCAAAGTCCAAGGAAATGCTTACATTCTGCTTCTATGGAAACCAAGGAAGACAAATCAAATATTTTGGTTGGATTTAAGTGGAAATCAGCAGCTCAGACATGCATCGGATGGTTCTAATTTGCTCTTTTAATATGTCTCAGATTTTCACATGAAGGGCAGATCCAGAAGTAAATTTTCATCTGAATTCTGGTAAATTGTGCTTATAAGCCCATGAGATGATCAACAATAGAGGGCTTTCATTAGAATATGGGCATTGTGGTTTTTTTAAGAATACAACAAGACAGCAGGAAGCAAAAACGTTTAAAATTAGTAAAGCAAACCAGTCCTACAAAAAAAGCATGTGTGTGTGTGTGTATGTGTGTGTGTGTGTGTATGTGTGCGTGTGTGTAAGATGATCAACCTTTCTACAAAATCTTTCAGTAACTTTTTAACAATGTTGGTGAAGTGTTTGATCATTATTTGTTAGAATCACGTGATTGTGGCCTGATATACTTTTCTGATTATAAAATCATCTGTAGTAACTGTCATCATGACTTTCCTCCTTTAATAAACAGAAAAGAATGAAGAAGAGGAACAAGAAGCAAAAATGGAACTTAAACGCAGACTCAGCAGAAAGGTAATGAAGTTGTGACTATTAATGAGCATACGTGTTTTGAGATATACTTTGTTTTTTTTTTTAAAAATACTAATCCTCTCTCTGTATGTAAATCAGATGTTTAGAAATAATTATTCCTATTAGTCTATAATCATAGACAACAAAATCACCAGCCTGGGCAACATGGAGAAACCCTATCTCTACAAAAAATACAAAAATTAGCTGGCATGGTGGCACATGCCTGTAGTTCCAGCTACTCAGGAGGCTGAGGTGGGGAGATTGCTTCAGCCTGGGAGGTGGAGGTTGCTATGACCTGATAACGTGCCATTGCACTCCAGGCTGGGAGACAGAATGAGACCCTGTCTCAAAAAAAGTAACTAAATAAAATAAATCGATATAATGCACGTGCTATGAATGATGTTTATAATTGCGTGTTGTGTTAATTTTGAAAAATTAACAAGGGCTTTAAATTGCATTTACTCTATGAAAATATGTACTCTGTGTGAAAATTTTTAAAGATACAAAAAAAGAAAAAAATAAAATCGTATGTCTTTCATTCAGAGATAGCCATTATTAATATTTCAATGCATATATTTCTATTTTTAAAAACTTGAGTCAGGTGCAGTATCTTGCACCCATAGTCCCAGCTACTTGGAAGCTGAGTCAGGAGGATTGCTTGAGCCGAGGAGGTCAAGACCAGCCTGGAGTGAGGCCTTGTTTCAAAAAAAAAAAAAAAGAATTAATTAAAAATTAATCTCGATCTCACTTGATTAGAACAATGATAAAAGAAAAAGAAAAAAGAAGTGGAAAAAAATTTTAATTATAATAAAAATTATTTCTTAAAATGCTCACACTTTCCATTTAGTGTTAGAAATATTAAACAAATAAATATTTTGTTACTCCTGAACATTTCCCACTATTCCACATCACAGCTGGGTAAGTAATTTATTAAGTGAACTTGATCATCCAGCCTGCCTGCTACAGTGCTACCCAGATTGACAAATGTCTTACCTGCCAAACTCAGACAATTGTTGCCACTTATTTATGAATGTATAAATCTGATGTTAGAGCCATCACTTTTTTCTGTGTTAAAAAAATAATAGCCTTTGGAAAAATCAAGCGCCATCAGAGTTTATATTTCATTATAAATCCTTCTAATAATTCTTCAGGCATACCATATGCACCTAAAAATGGATAAAGTGACTAAAATGTGACATTTCCATGAAGTGTGACCTGACCCACATTTTTGTGGGCTGGCATCGGGGAGTCTTCAACAAAAGCATTCCAAGGCAGACGAAGGTGGCAATGCTTCATTCCCACAGAAAAGCTATGGGACTATATCGAAAGTGGTTCTGTTTTTCAAGGAAAAAGATCCTTAATTTATCCATTGTATTAGTCCATTTTCACACTGCTGATAAAGACATACCTGAGATTGGGAAGAAAAAGAGATTTAGTTGGACTTATAGTTCCACATGACTGGTGAGGCCTCAGAATCATGGCAGGAGGCGAAAGACACTTCTAACGTGGCAGCGGCAAGAGAAAATGAGGAGGAAGCAAAACGGGAAACTCTTGATAAACATATCAGGTCTTGTGAGACATTTTGACTATCACAAGAATAGAATGGGAAAGACCGAGCCCCATGATCGAATTACCTTCTCCTGGGTCCCTCCCACAACACAGGAGAATTCTGGGAGATACAATTCAAGTTGAGATTTGGGTGGGGACACAGCCAAACCATATCATTCTGTCCCTGGCCCCTCCAAATCTCACGTCCTCATATTTCAAAACCAATCATGCCTTCCCAACTGTCCACCAAAGTCTTAACTCATTTCAGTGTTAACCCAAAAGTCCACAATCCAAAATCTCATCTGAGACAAGGTAAATCCCTTCTACCCATGAGCCTGTAAAATCAAAAGCAAGCTAGTTACTTCCTAGATAAAATGGGGGTACAGGTATTGGGTAAATACAGCTGTTCCAAATTGACCAAAACAAAGGGGTTGCAGGGCTCATGGAAAGTCTGAAATCCAGTGGGGCAGCCAAATTTTAAAGCTCCAAAATTATCCTTTGAATCCAGGTTTCACATCCAAGTCACACTAATGCAAGAGGTGGGTTCCCATGGTCTTGGACAGCTCCACCCCTGTGGCTTTGCACGGTACAGCCTCCCTCTTGGCTGCTTTCACAGGCTAGTGTTGAGTGTCTGCAGCTTTTCTAGATGCATGGTACATGCTGTCAGTGGATCTACCATTCTGGAGTCTGGAGGACAATGACCCTCTTTGCACAGCTTGACTAGGCAGTGCCCCAGTAGGGACTCTGTGTGGGGGGTTCCAAACCCATATTTCCCTTCTGCACTGCCTAGCAGAGGTTCTCCATGAGGCCCCCCCAACCCTGCCCATGGCAAACTTTGGCCTGGACATCCAGGCATGTCCATACCTCTTCTGAAATCTAGGCAGAGGTTCCCAAACCTCAATTCCTGACTTCTGTTCACCCGCAAGCTCAACACCATGTGGAAGCTGCCAATGCTTAGGGCTTCCACTCTCTGAAGCCACAGCCCAAGCTCTACATTTGTCCCTTTCAGTCACAGGTAGAGTGGCTGGGACACAGGGCACCAAGTCCCTAGACTGAACACAGCACATTCCTAGACTGGCCCTGCCCACAAAACCACTTTTTCCGCTTGGGCCTTGAGGCCTGTGATGGGAGGAGCTGTCATGAAGGTCTCTGACATGGCCTGGAGACATTTTCCCCCATGGTCTTCAGGATTAACATTAGCCTCCTTGCTACTTATGCAAATTTCTGCAGCCAGCTTGAATTTCTCCTCAAAAAATGTTTTTTTTCTACTGCATCTTCAGGCTGCAAATTTTCTGAACTTTTATGCTCTGTTTCCCTTTTAAAATGGAAAGCTTTTAACAGCACCCAAGTCACCTTTTGAATGCTTTGCTGTTTAGAAATTTCTTCTGCCAGATACCCTAAATCATCTCTCTCAAGTTCAAAGTTTCACAAATCTCTAGGGCAGGGGCAACATGCCACCTTCTCTTTGCTGAAACATAATAAGAGTCACCTTTGCTCCAGTTCCCAACAAGTTCCTCATCTCCATCTGAGACCACCTCAGCCTGGACCTTATTGTCTATATTGCTATCAGCATTTTTGTCAAAGCCATTCAACAAGTCTCTAGGAGGTTCCAAACTTTCCCACATTTTCCTATCTTCTTCTGAGCCTTCCAAACTGTTCCAACATCTGCCTGTTACCCAGTTCCAAAGTTGATTCCACAGTTTTGGGTATCTTGTTAGGAACACCCCACTCCTGGTACCACTTTACTGGATTAGTCTGTTGTCTTGCTGCTGATAAAGACATACCCTAGAATGGGAAGGAAAAGAGGTTTAACTGGACTTACAGTTCCATATGGCTGGGGAGGCCTCAGAATCCTAACAGGAGACAAAAGGTATTTCTTAGATGGTGGCAGCAAGATAAAAATGAGGAGAAAGCAAAAGCAGAAACCCCTGATAAACCCATCAGATCTCAGGAGACTCATTCACTATCACGAGAATAGCATGGAAAAGACCAGCCCTCATGATTCAATTACCTTCCCCTGGGTCCCTCCCACAACATGTGGGAATTCTGGAGTTACAATTCAAGTTAAGATTTGGGTGAGGACACAGCCAAACTGTATCATTTTTGTTTCCTCAAAGCTCATTAATGTCAAATAGTGATCAAACTGAAAGACTATTGACTCAGTTTCTAGGGATGACTGTAGTCTTCAATGGCCTTCAAGTTACCATCTGTAGACAAGCAATCACCCCTCCTCATTGCCCTGGGCACTCTTATGATACACATGATCTTTCTCAATCCAGCTGGGCCCCTCCGTGAGGCAGTAGTGCCTGCCCTTATCCTCTACACCCACTTGCCTCCACCATACATAGCTCCATGGTGTAGGTGCAGATCAGCCCGTAGCATTGGTAGCTACCCCATGACTGGGACAGTCCTGAGGACAAGACTGGATGGGGAATTTCTAACCTATGTTGCCACTGGTCACTTTCCTTCTAGCCAGTTTTTGGGAGCAAGGGCTTCTCTACCTCCTTATTTCCACCTGCCCCAAAGTGGCAGCAAGAAGATAGCAATATAGATTGGACAGCACCTAGACTATAACAGATCACTTAGATTAATCTCTCTCTTGTCCATTGCCTACCAGGGCTCTGTGAAGATAGAGGGAGCCATAGTTGGCACATCCCTGCTCAAGTGGGCTCAGGGTATGGGCCTAGACCTTCTAAAAGTCCTTGAGTGCTTTGAATGTTAGAGTATTGGCTTAGTTCAGAAGAAAACTGAGGCCCAGGAAAGGGCTGTTAATGACTACAGAATGTAGACCCAGTGCAAAATAAGGAGTATCTCTGGACAGGTGTTGTGGCTTATGCCTGTAAACCCAGCACTTTCGGAGACTGGGATGGGAGAATTGCTTGAGCCCAAGAGTTCAAGACCATCCTGGGCAACGTAGAGAGACCCCCCCATTCTGTTTAAATAAAAAAATAAATAAGCAATATCTCCAAAGAGGACCACTTAGATGATGGGTAGTCTGGCTGTATACAGAGTATACATAAGAGAGAAAATATATGAAAATGGGCCCTATGACTACAATAGAGGTCTAAGTCTACCTCTCTGGAGATAACTGTGATACCGCCCAACTGAGAAAAAACAAAATGGGAGTGAACTTCTGTCGCAGAGAGTAGATAATGCCTGTTTACCAGGGGGCCAGCTTTCTTTCACCTGTCAGAATCTTATTCTTCGGTTTGAGAAAGGAACCAGAGAGAAAAGCAATATAATTACAAATTTGAATCTGGCGAAGACCACAAGGAGGGACCCAAGTTGTTAGAAGTGTCTTGAAGGTTGGAGTTGATTTTAAGCAGTGATGGTCTCAAGGAAGTACAGTTCTCCACCAGCTCTCCCCTCCCCATTCCTGTACATTGGTTTTTCTGGCCAAGGGCATGTGTCCTGTTGGGGCCTTGTCCTTATTATGAATATCTTAAGGACAGCTGTGCTGTAGACATACCCTTTATTGGACCCTTTCTATGTCATAACTTTTTTTTTTTTGAGACAGAGTCTTGCTGTGTCACCCAGGCTGGAGTGCAGTGGTGCGATCTTGGCTCACTGCAAGCTCTGCCTCCTGGGTTTTCACACCGTTCTCCTGCCTCAGCCTCC
>NW_012119376.1:1163026-1174810 GCF_000951035.1 Colobus angolensis palliatus | reverse complement strand
CCTCCTGGGTTTTCACACCGTTCTCCTGCCTCAGCCTCCCGAGTAGCTGGGACTACAGGTGACTGCCACCACGTCCAGCTAATTTTTTTTTTTGTATTTTTAGTAGAGATGGGGTTTCACTGTGTTAGCCAGGATGGTTTTGATCTCCTGACCTCATGATCCACCCGCCTCGGCCACCCAAAGTGCTGGGATTACAGGCGTGAGCCACGGTGCCTGGCCTGCATGTCATAACTTTGTACATTTCTGAGTGTATGGGTTTAATATTATAGGAACAGGCTTTTGTTCCCATTTCTAAAAGTTTTTTAGAAAAACTTTTAGAAGTTTTTTGCCTTGATAATTCAATCCATGGCTTTTGCCTTGATAATTCAATCACGAAACCAGCCATTCTGTATCTGGGTTACTATTGTGTCTGTGCATTGCATATTCCTTGCGTCAGGGATGATAGACCTTTATCACAGTGCAAGGCAAGTTGGGGAAAATAGCATAATGCAGGTGGTTGCCAAAGACTGTGACCTATCTGAAACGATGATTTTTTATAGTCTCAAAAATTAGGGCACACGGCTTTCTAGTTCTCATTAGAAATTCCCAAGATGCTGTTGCCTTTTTTTTTTTTTTTTTTGATGCCTGAAAGTGACCTTATTTAACCATAACTTTGAAGTGTTCTCTATAGAATACTTGCCACCATGAGGCTATAAGCGGTTTACTGAACTCTGCCTTTTTCCTTGTCCTCCTGCAGCTCAGTCTGAGACCCACAGTGGCAGAGCTACAAGCTCGAAGGATCCTGCGATTTAACGAGTATGTAGAAGTCACAGATTCTCCTGACTATGACCGCCGAGCAGACAAGCCCTGGGCCAGATTAACACCTGCAGACAAGGCAAGAATCCCAGTGGATCTCGTGTTGATTGTGTTGCTTTTCTGGAAGCTCCAATATCCACATTCCCCCTACTTAAGTCATCCTAGGGGATGAGATCTTACCAAATAATACAACGGTTTTCTGCCTCTGATTATTTAAGCCAGTTAAAGTGATATGTTTAGTGATATCAATGTAGTTCTTTCAACTAAGTCTCAGAGAAAAGTAGTTCTTATTTACCATAAAACCCACCTGCTTTCATACCTGGATGGGGAGGGCTTTCTCACATCCAGGATTTATCCTTACTCTTAGAAAATATAACTTATACCACTTATCATTTTAAAGGGATATGTTAACAATAGAAAGGTTTGATTTTTGTCAAGACTGGCCTACTTTTAATAGAAATGACAAGACAGCAAATAGTTTAGGCCATGTGGGCCATACAATCTTTGTTGCAACTGCCCAGTCCTGCCATTGTAGCATGAAAACAGCCACAGACAATGCGTAATTGAATGGATATGTTTATGTTCCAATAAAACTTTATCTACAAAAACAGATGGTGGGCCAAATTTGGCCTGCAGGTCAGGCTGACCAACCCCTACTCTAAATCATTGCACACAGTTCCTGAAAAATGAAAAATACAGTGGGTTCTATCAATGTAGAAAGACTTTTATCTTATGAGTACCATTGTTCCATAGGCAAAGATTCTTGCCAACCATTTGTTTTTAAATTGTTCTAATTTTTCTCTCTTAGCAACATCTGGTATTGAATAAACTCATGCTATACCCAGTTTTTTTTTTAATCGTAAGTACTTTTGCTTAAACATGCCATGTCTTAATGCTACGTACTGTGCATCAAGCACATACTAGAGATACAGATTCAGAAATCCTTAGTTCATAAGTACAAATGAAAAGTAAGAGGAATAAGATCACAAAGGAAGAATGTTCAGAACAAGAGTAGAGGAGAAGGAGGTTGAGAAAAGCACTCCAGGGACATTTTAGGAAGAAGCAGCAGAAAAATATTGAGAAGAAATGTTTGTGAGGTGGGGAAAGAGGAGAAGCTCGTAGCACAGCAGGTTGGAAGTACTGTCAGGGAGGACGGCCATGTGTGTGCAGTGACATGGTGAGAGGGAGCATTTTGGTGGCCTGATGGGTGGAAGCCTGTGATGGAGACAATGAGGATCAAACACAATCCTGAGAATTTGGGCTCTGAAGGGTAGCAGTATCATAAGGCAGTCGTTCAATATATGGCTGGTGATTGTGAAGGTTAATAAGCTTGGGTGCGTAAATTTGGAAAACGAGATACGGTATCAAGGGAGTGATTTTTTTTTTTTTTCAATTTATGGGAAATACTTGAACAATTTTTTATGCTGTGAAGGGGTCAAAAGAAAGGGAGAGGTTGAACATACAGGAGGAAAAGTCAGTAACTGATAGAGTGGGAAAAAAATCACTGGAGTAGCAGGGCAGTACTTATGTGGAAGAGGCAAGGAGCAGACCCTTGAGGACAGGAGGGAGAGCACAGGCTGAGGAAGCTAGGAAGTCATGTTTCATTGTGCTTTTACTTTGCCGCTCGCTCATTTTGAGTGAAGTTGAGCAAATTTTCATATGCCTATTGGGCATTTGGATTCCACTCCACTGAAGTGCCTTTTGCCCATTTTCTTTTGGGTTGTCAATTTTTTCTGATTCATAGGAGTTCTTCATATATTTCAGTTATATATGTTGCAAATATTGATTTAACAAGATTCTTAAACTTAATACAGTCAAATTTGTCAACCTTTTTCTTTATGGTTTATGATTTTGTTTCTGGTTTTAAACATTCTTTGCATACCAAAATGATAGATATATTCTCATATACTGTCTTCTACAGTGTTTATAGTTTTGCTTTTCACATTTAACTTCTTGGTTTGCCTGGAGTTGTTTTTTGGGGAAGGTATAAGATATGCTTTCAGTTTTCTTGGTCATCTGTATTATATGTTTGTTTTTTATGTCATTATTTGCTCTTTTCTCTTCTTCCCCTTAATTTTTTGGGCTTTATTGGCTGTTCTGTTCTAACCTAAGATAGACTCTCCAGATTATTAATTTTCATCCTTCCTTACTTTCTGATAGAAGCACTGAGGGTTAGAAATGACTCTGTGTGTCAGTGATTTGCAACCTTGGCTACACATTGGAATCACCTATAGATCTTTAAGAATGCGGATGTCTGGGTCCCCTCTCCAGAGATGCTGATCTCATTGGTCTGGGATGTGGCCTTTATATTGGGATTTGTAGTAATTATGTCTCATATGTCCTTGAAAACAATATGTGTCCTACAGTTTGAGGGTGTGCAAATTCTCCTGTAAAATCAGTCTTGTTAGTTCTATTCAGATTTCTGTAGCCTTAGTTTTTTTTTTGTCTATTTGATCTGTCAGGTAACAAATAAGACGTGTTAAATCTCCCACTATGTGGATTTTTTTGTACTTCTTATAATTCTGTCAATTTTGTTTCATTTATTGTGAGGTGTGTCATTAGATATATATATGTTTATAATGCATACATTTTCCTGATGAAAACTTTGTTATATTTAAAAATATAACTTTTAAACTAGATTATCAAAATGAGTTATTTTAGACTACCTTGGTACTATGAATTGAAGCAACAAACCTCTGTGATGTTTAGCTCATGGCTTTGAATTTTCAGTGTACATTTCATCCCTCCCTGCCTATCCCCTTGCTTACTGTCTCACACGTCCATGTGAAGAGGCCTGACATTCCTCTCTTATATTAATAAGAAAAATGAAACAAAATAGTGGTAAAGTGTTGGGGCGGCGAAAATTTTTGGGGGTGGTATGGAGAGATAATGGGCGATGTTTCTCAGAGCTGCTTCGAGCAGGATTAGGGGAGGCGTGGGAACCTACAGTGGGAGAGATTCAACTGAAGAAAGATTTGGGGGTAAAGGGTGATATTGTGGGGTTGTTAGAAGGAGCATTTGTCATATAGAATTATTAGTGATGGCCTGGATGCGATTTTGTATGGATTGAGAAACTAAATGAAAGATACAAGGTCCGAATAAGAGAAGGAGAAAAACAGGTATTAAAGGACTAAGAATTGGGAGTACCCAGTCCAAGTGAAAGCAAAGAGAGGCTGGGATGAAGGGTGCAAGGAATAGTAAGGAAAGCATGTTTGAGATCCAGAACAGAATAATGGGTTATGGAGGGGTTGTGGAGGGAGGTATTGAGAATAGGAGAGTATATGTGTTTGGCACCACGGGGTGGATAGGCAAAACAATTTGGTTGATAAGGCGCAGATCCTGAACTAACCTGTAAGACTTGTCTGGTTTTTGGACAGGTAAAATGGGGGAATTGTAAGGAGAGTTTATATGTTTTAGAAGCCCATGCTGT
Source organism: Colobus angolensis palliatus (assembly GCF_000951035.1). NCBI lineage: Eukaryota > Metazoa > Chordata > Mammalia > Primates > Cercopithecidae > Colobus > Colobus angolensis. The sequence continues at coordinate 1,170,585 of NW_012119376.1, read as the reverse complement.
ATCAGGAGAGTGATAACAGTCTTTAATCCTTTTAAAGCATGCTGTGGGATGGGATACTGGTGTTGAGCGAGGTAAGAGTGATAGGTTTCAATGGGATGGTAAGGGGTGCATCATTTGTCGCCGAGGAGGGAGGAGAGGTATCCTATACACTTGTGGATTCAGGTGGGGAGATACAAGGAGAGGATGCGAAGGTGGTTTTGAACTAGGGGAAAAGGTGGCAATGAGGTATGGCTGTAGCCCAGGAATAGTCAGGGAAGCAGATAATTTAGTTAAAATGTGTCTATCTAATAAGGGAGCTGGGCAGATGGGGATAACTAAAAAGTTGTGCTTAAAAGAGTATTGTCTAAGTTGGCACCAGAGTTGGGGAGTTTTAAGAGGTTTAGAAGCCTGGCCGTCAATACCCACAACAGTTATGGAGGCAAAGGAAAAAGGCCTTTGTAAAGAAGGTCATGTGGAGTTGGTAGCCTCCATATTAACTAAGAAGAGGACGGACTGTAACTACACTGTAAGAGTTACCCAAAGCGTCTGTGATGGTCCAGGAGGCTTCCAAGGCAGTCGGGCAGTGTCAGCCTTCAGCCGCTAAGCCGAGAAGATTCGGGGAGGAGTCAGTCATAACCTTGGGCCAGTTGGGCAGTCCAATTTCCAGTGGGGTCCCGCACAGATGGGACATGGCTTAGGAGGAATCCCAGGCTGCGGGCATTCCTTAGCCCAGTAGCCAGATTTCCAGCACTTGAAGCAAGATCCTGGGGGAGGAAGACCTGAAGGAATGCCTGACCTCTGTGACTTAGGTGTTTTGAAGTTTTTGTGTGCTGGAGATATGGCTGGGGTTTCTCTCACAGCGGAGGCAAGTAATTGTAACTCTTCTCTATTATTGTACACCTGGAAGGTGAGGTTAATTAAGTCCTGTTGTGGGGTTTGAGGGCTGGAATCTAATTTTTGGAGCTTTTTCTAATGTCGGGAGTTCACTGGGTGATAAAATGCATATTAAGAATAAGGCGGCCTTCTAGCCCCTCTGGGTCTAGAGTGGTAAAGCGTCTAAGGGTTGCTGCTAAGCAGGCCATGAACTGGGTTGGGTTCTTTACCTTGGGTAGTTTCTTTAAGTTTGTCATAATTAACAGCTTTGTAAGCTGCCTTTTAAGCCCTTCAACTAGGCAGGAAACCATGTAATCTCGCCTAGCTATACCTGGTATAGTTCCACTGGGGATCTTCTCGGGGAACTGCTCTAATGCCTTCCTGGAGGTCTGGCTCATGAAGCCGGCGGTTATCGGTGTGAGATTGGGCTAGAGAAAAAACTCTTTCCCATTCATCTGGGTAGAAGTTAGGATGACATTTAAGTCACTCCAGGTTAAATTGTAGGACAGAGTTAGATATCGGAATTCCTGAATATGTTTAGTGGGGTCTGATGAGAAAGAGCCTAAATGCCAACTGATTTGGGAAAGGGCTGATAGAGAAAAAGGCACATGTACCCTGACTATGCCTTCAGCTCCAGCCACCTCTCTAAGAGGAAATTGTTGGGCAAGTGAGGGAGGGCTAGTCATGGAACGAAACTGTAAGCCAGACTGAGTGTCAGGAGGGGAGGTGATAGAAGGATTATAGGGTGGGGGAGCAGAAGCTGAGGAAGAATTGCGACCTGGCTTGGCCTAGCGAGGAGCAGCCTGGGGAGAAGGGGAGAGGTCAGATGAGTCCATAGAAAAGGATTCAGAGAACTCAGAGCTTGGAGTGGAGACTGAAGGAGCAGACAGGAGAGAAAGAAGAAAGATTTGGGATGGGTCTCATTGGGAGCAGAGACTAGGGAGGGATGAATGTGTAAAACAATGCCTGGACATCAGGCACTTCAGACCATTTGTCCATTTTTCAACAAAAATTATCTAGATCTTGTAGGATAGACAAATCGAAAGTGCCATTCTCTGATCACTTGGAACTGGTGTCGAGTTTGTACTGGGGCCAAGCGGTATTGCAGAAGAAAATAAGATGCTTAGATCTTAGGTCAGCCTAGAGTTGAAGAGGTTTTAAGTTCTTGAGAACACAGGCTAAGGGAGAAGAAGGAGGAATGGAGGGTGGAAGTTTGCCATAGTGAAGGAGGCAAGTTTAAAAAGAAGGGTAGAGGGCTGCAATGTGGGTAAGCAGCCAAAGGAGGCGTCCCCGCAATTGACTTGCCAACAAGGGAATGTGGGTGAATGTTCAAGGCAGGCGTCCCCGCGGAGATCAGACACCAGTGGAATGTGGGTGAATAATCAGAGAGGCGTCCCTACAATGGTTAAACACCAAGAGAAGGCTGCCTTCCCGAGTCTGTGGCCGGCGCCAGAGTTTTGGGTTCATGGATAAAATGTGTCTCCTTTATCTCTACCAGAAAATGAAAGGAATTGAAATTAAGAGAAGGGAGAGATTGAAGGGTGGTGCCAAGATTGAAAGGAGAAAGAGGTTGAGGGATAGTGAGAGGGGCTGGAGAAGAGAGTAAAAAGAGGCCGTTTACCTGATTTAAAATTGGTGATATGTTCCTTGGGCTGGTTGGTCTGAGGACCTGAAGTCGTTGGTGGATCTCTTCACGGAGTGAGGGTGAGGACAGGAGACTGGTCTCCCGAAGGAGTCCCGCTGACCCGGGTCTTCAGCACTGAATGTCTCACTCGTCCATGTGAAGGGACCACCAAACAGGCTTTGTGCAAGCACCATGGCTGTTGATTTCACCTGGGTGTGGGCGGGCTGAGTCTGAAAAGAGAGTCAGCAAAGGGTAATGGGATTATCATTAGTTCCTATAGGTTTTGGGATAGGCGGTGGAGTTAAGAGCAATGTTTTGGGGGCAGGGGGTGGATCTCACAAAGTACATTCTCAAAGGTGGGGAGAATTACAAAGAACCTTCTTAAGGGTGGGGGAGATTATAAAGAATCTTCCTAAGGGTGGGGGAGATTACAAAGTACATTGCTCAGTTAGGTAGGGGCAGAAATAAATCACAATGGTGAAATGTCATCAATTAAGGCTGTTTTCACTTTTTTTGTGGATCTTCAGTTGCTTCAGGCCATCTGGATGTGCAGGTCACTGGAGATATGATGGCCTAACTTGGGCTCAGAGGCCTGACACTAAGCACCAGCTTGCAATTTTTTGTTTGTCCTTGAAGGGTCAGATATTCTAGCTTACCCTTATGCCATTTGGTCACCAATTTATGGAGAGAGAATTATTTATTAGACCTGGGTGGGTTTTGTGTGTCTTCTGTATTTCACCAAATCATAAAGATGCCTCCTTAAATTCACTAGATTTAACACAAGTGCCCTCAAGGTCACAGCCAGTTTCATTGCTCACTTACCTTATTTCTCTGGCCATGGTCTTATTTTACTCATTCTTGTTGAAGTATTTTTTACTCTTTTCCCAACTGTTTAGTACATTTAAAGCAGTTTTTAGATGCTATGTTTAGCATTTTAATTGTTTTTCAATAGAAGAGTTACTCAAGGCATCTGGGATGCCATTTTGCTAGAAATAATACTGCATTCTGAACTTGGTGCAAGGTTTCTTCCATCCTCCTTTCCTTTCAGTTGTGGGCTTTTAGTCATTCATCTCTCATTTTGTGGCTCCTAGTTGACCCTGCTCTAGTCACTGTTTCTGTGCAGTGACCTTCCCCAAAACTTAGTGATTGAAAACAGCAACTATTTTATATCTTACAGATTTTGTAGGTTGGAGATTTAGTCAGGGCTCAGCTAGGTGATTCTTCTGCTCTTCATGAGGTTGACTAAGGTCACTCAATGTTATTCAGCTGACAAATAGGCTACTTTGGAGGCTCCAAGACAGCCTCTCTAACATGTCTGGTGTCTTGGTAGGGATGGCTCAGAGGCAGGGCTCAACTCTGGCTCCTAGTCGACCAAACTTACCTATACATGGCCTCTTCAGCATGGTAGCCTGAGTCATCAGTCTTCTTACATGGTGGCTGAGCAAATGTCCCAAGAGAACCAGGTAAAAGCTATATGGCCTTACCTGATCTGGCTTTGGAAGGCATCCAGCCTCACTTCTACTACATTCTGTTAGTTACAGGCAAGTCATAAGACCAGCTCAAGCTTCAAGGAAAGGGGAATTAATTAGCTCCACTTCTTGACAGGGGAGTGACGAGATTACAATTGTGGCCAAATTTGGAAAATATAATTTTCCACACCCACCATTCCCAGCTATCTTATTCTTCAAACGCAAAACTTCAGAAAGGCAGGTAGGGCCAGATAAATGAGTAAAGGTCATTGCAGTTGCCAAGTATGCAAACAGGGAGAGTCTAAATGACTAACCACCCTCATATGGAAACTAAATTGTCCAAACCCTAGAAATGGTTCTTTTTAACTCCTTTTGTTAAAGGTTGGAAGGTAAAGCTCATTCCTCTCTAGCTGTAACAGAGAGGATTTTTTTTTTAATTTTATGTTGAAACAAAAATGGGATTTTGTTCTGGACTTCTAGGCTGCAGGGGAAAGGTACACGGCCAGGTTTTCTGCCACAGGCTTTGTTTCTGTTCATGAGTGCTTTGAAGGCACATGACTTTGGCATTTCCCTTGCAGATCTGATCCCCAGAGCGTAGCCACAGCCCCTTTCTCCTCACACATGGGCCTCATTTTCTCCCTCTGACAGTATCTCTCACATTTCTCCTGAGACTTTTTAAAGTCTAAAAGGCAGCATTTTTAGAAGTGGATTTTTTTATTGTGTATGTGTGTGTATCTCTACAAGAAAATTAAGAGGTAGAATTTCTTTTCAATAGAAAAAATATTGACCAGGCATGGTGGCTCATGCCTATAATCCTAGCACTTTGGGAGGCCGAGGTGGGCAGATTTCTTGAGCTAAGGAGTTTGAGACCAGCCTGAGTGATGTGGTGGAGCCCTATCTCTACTAAAAAATACAAAAAATTTGCCGGGTGTGGTGGCATGTGCCTGTAGTCCCAACTACTCGGGAAGCTGAGGTGGGAGACTTGCTTGAGCCCAGGAGCAGGAGGCTGCAGAGAGCTATGCCACTGCACTCCAGCCTGTGCAGCAGAGCCAGACCTTGTCTCAAAATAAATAAATAAATGAATAATATGGTACACTTTTTAAAGATAAAAAATAGAAAAATGCAATAATTTAAGATGTTTATGTGTAGTATATTGTATATACACAGGTGATGAATATTCATTGGGCCATATCTGAATATTCAAAAATGCAAAAATAAGAAAAACACTTTAATGCACAGTACTTTTAAGAATTTCTAAAAATACCATTTCCTACCTAACACTGACAAAAATTGTTGCCTCTAGTTGTTAAAAGATATATGTGATGAAATCGTCCTTACTGCCCAGAGATCCTAAAACTATCAATGGTCTTAGTGTATATTTTATTTTAGAATGAAAATGACACATGCTAATCACCATTATTAACCAGCATTTCTGGTTTTTCTTGCTTTTCACCTTAAAGCATTTTGTAATATATTATTTATTATATATATTTAGATCAAATTTAAAATAATATATTGTATTAAGTTAATTCATGTAAAAATTGTAATTTAACTATTATGTTTAAAAATGAGTTTTATTTTTAACTTTTGAGGTCTATGTCCCATTTTAAAAAACTATTCAAGATAAATATTTCCACCTCTGCTTTAAAAAATAATGAGGCCAGGTGCAGTGGCTCATGCCTGTAATCCAAGCACTTTGAGAGGGTGAGTTGGGTGGATCTCTTGAGGTCAGGAGTTGAAGACTAGCCTGACCAACATGGTGAAACCCCATCTCTCCTAAATATACAAAAATTAGCTGTGTGTGGTGGCTCCTGCCTGTAGTCCCATCTACTTGGGAGGCTGAAGCAGGAGAATCACTTGAACTCAGGAGGCAGAAGTTGCCGTGAGCTGAGATTGTACCACTGCACTTCAGCCTGGGTGACAAAGTGAGACTCCATCTCAAAAACAAAACAAAACCAACCAAACAAACAAACAAACAAAAAATGAACTCCTGTCAGCGTAAAGGAGCACCGTTTTTCTTTCTCTTATCTTAGTGCCATTTTCTTAGCCCCATTAAGCTACCACCTTGCATTTTAAAGAGTAGTAACCAATCAGTCAATAATTAATCAATGTCTCTCCTTTCTATGAAGGAGGAAGGCTCTTGCTGGGTGTGGTGGGGAATCTCTGAAATCTGGTAGTCTGGTTAAATGGCTCATGTTGGAAAAGAGAAGTGATGGGAGAAATGCCTTATTAATTGTGAACTTGATTGAGCTTTATTCACCTTTAACATAAAATTTTCAGGTCAGGGCACAATGACTCACACTTGTAATGTCAGCACTTTGGGAGGCCAAGGTGGGAGGGTCACTTGAGGCCAGGAGTTAAAGACCAGCCTGAGCAACATAGCAAGACCCTCTCTCTACAAAAACTAAAAGACTTAGCCAGGTGTGGTAGCACATCCCTGTATTCCTAGCTACTTGGGAGGCTGAAGCAGGAGGATCCCTTGAGTTCGGGAGTTCAAGACTGCAGTGAGCTATAATTGTGCCACTGTACTGCAGCCTGGGCAATAGAATGAGACCCTGTCTCTAAAACAAAAATAAACAAAATAAAATTGTCAGTTTTAGAATATATGTACTTAGAGCACTAGAAATACATGTACAGTAAAATAGAGATGGCCTGGTTTCCTGCACTGAGGTTGATAAATGAGTTGGCCCTTCAGTGGCAGACAGGTGAGGTCAGAGAAGGCCATCAAATTGTCCTGAAGATCTAGGCTTGCCTGCCGCTAACCATCTCCTTAGAGTAGAGCTTGGAAGCTCCATGGAGGAGAGAAGGGCAGTCTTTAGAGCTGGGCACTTCTAGGATGGATTGATTCTTGACTTGGCCACTTGGTAGTTGTTTGACCTTGGCCAAGTTGTTTAACCTAGACTGACTTACTAGCAAAATAAAGCCAATTATATCTATCTTGAGAATTAGGTAGAATATCTCTAGAATTCCTGTTCATCAATAAATGGTAGCTCTTACCAATATTATACTCATGGTCAGGGATGAGAAGCCAAGCTTTGTTCCCCATTGGTGATATTTTCATTGTTGATTCCTCAGTTTATGATCTAGTCTAAAACTATCCAGTGAAAGAGAGTGTAGAATTTTTTCAGATGAGCTGTGCTTTTGTCCAACTCAGTAATCACTTATTAAAAACCTTACAATATATTAAATATCATCCTAGATACTGGAGATTTGAAGTTGAATAACACATACAGTCTTTCCAGGAACACAGTTCCTAAACAGGTCCTAAGAAAGCCTGAGATTTTTGTTCTCCCTAAGCTATTCTTTGCCCTGTTCATTGCTGCCCTAGCAGCAGAAGGGCAACACTTACCTCCTTGTGGCATTGAACTTGATTGATGAGTAGTCCAGAAATCCTCTCCACATCCCATCATAATTTTACCCAAGAAATAAAGGATATCAAAATGGCAACTCTATTTAATTCTGGCCCCACAGCTCATGCTATTTGGGAAGGCAGCAAGGTCTGCATTTTCTTTCTTTTTCTTTCTTTCTTTTCTTTCTTTCTTTCTTTCTTTCTTTCTTTCTTTCTTTCTTTCTTTCTTTCTTTCTTTCTTTCTTTCTTTCTTTTTCTTTCTTTT
>NW_012119376.1:1149126-1162701 GCF_000951035.1 Colobus angolensis palliatus | reverse complement strand
GGCTGCATAGTATTCCATGGTGTATATGTGCCACATTTTCTTAATCCAGTCTATCATTGATAGACATATGGGTTGGTTCCATGTCTTTGCTATTGTGAATAGTGCTGCCATAAACATACGTATGCATGTGTCTTTATCGTAGAATGATTTATAATCCTTTAGGTCTATGTCCAGTAATGGGATTGCTGGGTCAAATGGTATTTCTAGTATTAGATCCTTGAGGAATCGCCATACTGTCTTCCACAATGGTTGAACTAATTTACACTCTCACCAACAGTGTAAAAGCATTCATATTTTCCACAACCTCTCCAGCATCTGTTGTTTCCTGACTTTTTAATGATTGCCATTCTAACCGGCATGAGATGGTATCTCATTGTGGTTTTGATTTGCATTTCTCTCATGACCAGTGATGATGAGCATTTTTTCATATGTCTGTTGGCTGCATAAATGTCTTCATTTGAGAAGTTTCTGTTCATGTCCTTAGCCCATTTTTTGATGGGGTTGTCCGCTTTTTTCTTGTAAATTTGTTTAAGTTCTTTGTAGATTCTGGATATTAGCCCTTTGTCAGATGGATAGATTGCAAAAATTTTCTCCCATTCCGTAGGTTGCCTGTTCACTCTGTTCACTCTTTTGCTGTGCAGGAACTGTTTTGGATCTAATTAGATCCCATTTGTCAATTTTGGCTTTTGTTGCCATTGCTTTTGGTGTTTTAGTCATGAAGTCTTTGCCCATGCCTCTGTCCTGAATGGTATTGCCCAGGTTTTCTTCTAGGATTTTTGTGATCCTAGATCTTATATTTAAGTATTTGATCCATCTTGAGTTGATTTTTGTATAAGGTATAAGGAAGGGGTCCAGTTCCAGTTTTCTGCATATGGCCAGCCAGTTTTCCCAACACCATTTATTAAATAGGGAATCTTCCCTATTGCTTGTGTGTGTCAGGTTTGTCAAAGATCAGATGGTGGTAGATGTGTGGTGTTATTTCTGAGGACTCTGTTCTGTTCCATTGATCTATATGTTTTGGTACCAGGACCATGCTGTTTTGGTTACTGTAGCCTTGTAAAGTTTGCAGTCAGGTAGCAAGGTGCCTCCAGCTTTGTTGTTCTTGCCCAGGAGTGTCTTGGATATGCGAGCTCTTTTTTGGTTCCATATGAAGTTTAAAGTAGCTTTTTCCAATTCTGTGAAGAAAGTCAGTGGTTGTGTGATGGGGATGTCTTTGAATCTGTAAATTATTTTGGGCAGTAAGGCCATTTTCAGTATATTGATTCTTCCTATCCATGAGCATTGAATGTTTTTCCATTTGGTTGTGTCCTCTGATTGACTTGAGCAGTGGTTTGTAGTTCTCCTTGCAGAGGTCTTTCACATCCCTTGTAAGTTATATTCCTACGTATTTTATTCTCTTTGTAGCAATTGTGAATGGGAGTTCACTCATGATTTGGCTCTCTGTTTATCTGTTATTGGTGTATAAGAATGCTTGTGATTTGTGCACATTGATTTTGTATCCTTAGACTGCTGAAGTTGCTTATCAGCTTAAGGAGATTTGGGGCTGAGACGATGGGGTTTTCCAAATATACAGTCATGTCATCTGCAAACAGAGATAATTTGACTCTGTTGCTTTAATAATTTGATATTTAATAATTTATCAAATTATCAAATTTATCAAATAAAAAGGTCAAATTTAATAATTTGACCTTTATTGCTTTCTCTTGACTGATTGCCCTGGCCAGAACTTCCAATACTATGTTTAATAGAAGTGGTGAGAGAGGGTATCCTTGTCTTGTGCCGGTTTTCACAGGGAATGCTTCCAGTTTTTGTCCATTCAGTATGATATTGGCTGTGGGTTTGTCATAAACAGCCCTTATTAGTTTGAGATACATTCCATCAATGCCTAGTTTAGCATGAAGGGCTGTTGAATTTTATCAAAGACCTTTTCTGCATCTATTGAGATAATCATGTGGTTTTTGTCATTGGTTCTGTTTATGTGATGGATTACATTTATTAATTTGCGTATGTTGAACCAGCCTTGCATCCTAGGGGTGAAGTCAGCTTGATCATGGTGGATCAGCTTTTTGATGTGCTGCTGGATTCGGTTTGCCAGTATTTGATTGAGGATTTTTGCATTGATGTTCATCAGGGATACTGGCCTAAAATTCTTTTTTTGTGTGTCTCTGCCAGGCTTTGGTATCAGGATGATGCCAGCCTCATAAAATGAGTTAGGGAGGATTCCCTCTTTTTCTATTGTTTGGAATAGTTTCAGAAGGAATGGTACCAGCTCCTCTTTGTACCTCTGGTAGATTTCGGCTGTGAATCTGTCTGGTCCTGGACTTTTTTTGGTTGGTAGGCTATTAATTATTGCCTCAATTTCAGAACTTGTTATTGGTCTATTCATAGATTCACCTTCTTCCTGGTTTAGTCTTGGGAGGGTGTATGTGCTCAGGAATTCATCCATTTCTTCTAGATTTTCTAGTTTATTGATTTAGAGGTTTTTATAGTATCCTCTGATGGTAATTTGTGTTTCTGTGGGATCAGTGGTGATGTCCCCTTTATCATTTTTTATTGCATCTATTTGATTCTTTTCTTCTTTATTAGTCTTGCTAGCAGTCTATCTATTTTGTTGATCTTTTCAAATAACCAGTTCTTGGATTCATTGATTTTTTTTTGAAGAGTTTTTTTATGTCTCTATCTCCTTCAGTTCTGCTCTGGTCTTAGTTATTTCTTGTCTCCTGCAAGCTTTTGAATTTGTTTGCTCTTGCTTCCCTAGTTCTTTTAATTGTGATGTTTGGGTGTTGATTTTAGATCTCTTTTGCTTTCTCTTGTGGGCATTTAATGCTGTAAATTTCCCGCTACACAATGCTTTAGCTGTGTCCCAGAGATATGGTACATTGTGTCTTTGTTCTCATCGGTTTCAAAGAACATCTTTATTTCTGCCTTCATTTCGTTATTTATCGAGTAGTCTTTCAGGAGCAGGTTGTTCAGTTTCCATGTAGTTGTGCGGTTTTGAGGCAGATTCTTAATCCTGAGTTCTAATGTGATTGCACTGTGGTCTGAGAGACAGTTTGTTTTGATTTCTGTTCCTTTACATTTGCTGAGGAGTGTTTTACTTCCAATTATGTGGTCAATTTTAGAATAAGTGCAATGTGGTGCTAAAAAGAATGTATATTCTGTTGATTTGGGGTGGAGAATACTGTAGATGTCTGTTACATTCACTTGGTCCAGAGCTGAGTTCGAGTCTTGGATATCATTGTTAATTTTTTGTCTTGTTGATCTTTCCAGTATTGACAGTGGGGTGTTAAAGTCTCCCATTATTATTGTGTGGGCGTCTAAGTTTCTTTGTAGGTGTCTAAGAACTTGTTTTATGAATCTGGTGCTCCTGTATTGAGTGCATATATATTTAGAATAGTTAACTCTTTTTGTTGAATTGATCCCTTTACCATTATGTAATGGCTTTCTTTGTCTCTTTTGATATTTGTGTGTTTAAAGTCTGTTTTATCAGAGACCAGGATTGCAAGCCCTGCTTTTTTTTGCTTTCTGTTTGCTTGGTAGGTCTTCCTCCATCCCTTTATTTTGAGCCTATGTGTGTCTTCGCACGTGAGATGGGTCTCCTGAATACAGCACACTGATGGGTCTAGACTGTTTATCCAGTTTGCCAGTCTGTGCCTTTTAATGGGGGCATTTAGCCCATTTACATTTAAGGTTAATATTGTTATGTTTGAATTTGATCCTGTCATTATTATGTTAGCTGGTTATTTTGCCCATTAGTTGATGCACTTTCTTTATAGCATCAAAGGCCTTTACAGTTTGGCATGTCTTTGCAGTGGCTGGTACCGGTTGTTCCTTTCCATGTTTGGTGCTTCCTTCAGGAGCTCTTGTAAGGAAGGCCTAGTGATGACAAAATCTTTCAGCATTTGCTTGTCTGGAAAGGATTCTTTTTCTCCTTCACTTATGAAGCTTAGTTTGGCTGGATATGAAATTTTGGGTTGAAAATTCTTTTAAGAATGGTTGAATATTGGCCCCCCACTCTCTTCTGGCTGGTAGGGTATCTGCCAAGAGATCTGCTATGAGTCTGATGGGCTTCCCTTTGTGGGTAACCCAACCTTTCTCTCTGGCTGCCCTTGACATTGTTTCCTTCATTTTAACCTTGGTCAATCTGACAGTTATGTGTCTTGGGGTTGCTTTTCTTGAGGAGTATCTTTGTGGTGTTCTCTGTATTTCCTGAATTTGAATGTTGGCCTGTGTTGCTAGGTTGGGGAAGTTCTCCTGGATAATATCCTGAACAGTGTTTTCTAACTTGGTTCCATTATCCCCGTCAGTTTCAGGTACATCAATCAAACATGGATTAGGTCTTTTCACATAGTCTTATATTTATTGGAGGCTGTGTTCGTTTCTTTTCACTCTTTATTCTCTAATCTTATTAGAGAATCTAATTTGATCTTCAATCACTGATATCCTTTTTTCCACTTGATCGAATCGGCTATTGAAGCTTGTATATGCTTCATGAAGTTCTCGTGCTGTGGTTTTCAGCTCCATCAGGTCATTTAAGCTCTTCTCTACACTGGTTATTCTAGTTAGCCATTCATCTAACCTTTTTTCAAGGTCTTTAGCTTCCTCGTGATGGGTTAAAACATGCTCCTTTAGCTCGGAGAAGTTTGTTGTTACCGACCTTCTGAAGCCTACTCTGTCAACTTTTCAAACTCATTCTCTGTCTAGTTTTGTTCCCTTGCTGGCGAGGAGTTGTGACCCTTTGGAGGAGAAGAGGCACTCTGGTTTTTGGAATTTTCAGCCCTTTCTGCTCTGGTTTCTTCCCATCTTTGTGGTTTTATCTACCTTTGGTCTTTGACGTTGGTGACCTACAGATGGGGTTTTGGTGTGGATGTCCTTTTTCTTGATGTTGATACTATTCCTTTCTGCTTGCTCATTTTACTTCTAACAGACTGGCCCCTCAGCTTCAAGTCTTTTGGAGTTTGCTGGAGGTCCACTCCAGGTTCTGAATTTTCGACAAATCACCTGTTGCTTCTTCCCAGCATAACCCCTGAGCTGACTGGGACTGATGAAGCAGACCTGTTACCACTCACCACTGGCCAATTTTAAACTTAGCTTCAGACATTTTTGTTTCCTTTTTCCTCTCTATAATTCTCATGATGCCAAAATTACTACATATTTGGTCTCAGTTTCTATCTCATAGAGCTTTGTTGTTGTTGTTTCTACTTTAGAAATACCTAGTTTGGGCTCAATGGTTTCCCATTGGTGATACAACCCAGCACCACTGGGGCTCTAATCACCTAAAACTTCAGCCCAGCTCTTTCTATCTCATGTCTTTCAACAAAATCAGTCCCAGACTGGGTGTGGTGACTCATGGCTGTAATCCCAACACTTTGGGTAGGCTAAGGCAGGAGGATTGCTTGAGACCAGCCTGGGCAACACAGCAAATCCTCGTCTCTACAGATTTTTTTTTTTTTTAGATTAGCCAGGTGTGGTGGCCACACAGCTGTGGTCCCAGCTACTCAGGAGACTGAGGTGGGAGAGTGTCTTGAGCCTTGGAATTTGAGGCTGCAGTGAGCTGTGATCACACCACCTGCACTCCAGCCTGAGTGACAGAACAAGACCCTGTCTCAAAAAAAAAAAAAAAAAAATCACTCCTCTTTACATATATGTGAAGAATTATTAGGCCTAAAACCTGGTCTCCATTGCAAAAAAGAGAGTTAAAAAAAAAAAAAAAAAAAATCACTCCTCTTTACATATATGTGAAGAATTATTAGGCCTAAAACCTGGTCTCCATTGCAAAAAAGAGAGTTAAGTTTATTATACATGTATTTGTCTAAAGTGTCTGAATTACTCCTTTTCCTCTTTAAACTTTCTCAGGAACTCTTACTCTTTATTCCAAGAAGAAGTATCTGTTGTAATAAAAATATGATCAATCTTCAGTGAATTTTAAATAAGCATTTTATCTCTTTAATTGCCTGTAGTCACATCTTTCTGGTATATTTTTTTCAAACAACTCATCCTTATAATTTCACATCACTTCCATTGCCACATCATTCACATAACTGACACATCTTTTCTAATTGTAAGCCCACACACACAACATGCAGATCTGAAGCAATTATCCTGATGACAGGGGCCCAGAAGCTCATTTTAGTGGAAAGACTGTAGGATGTGAGGTTAAAAGGCTTCTGTGTGAGCCCCATGTTTGTCACTTAACCCTAGTCCTGTTTAGAGAAAGAAAATGCACCTCACTGCCAGTGCTCATTTAATTTTACATAAACACGCTCTTTGAGGCTGAAGCAAATCTGACAGATTTCCCATGTGAAAATAAACTAGGGGCCGATTGCGGTGGCTCACGCCTGTAGTCCCAGCACTTTGGGAGGCTGAAGTGGGTGGATTGCTTGACCCTGGGTGTTTGAAACCAGCCTGGCCAACATTGTGAAATCCACCTCTAGAGAAGATAAAAAAAAAAATTAACCAGGCATGATGGTGCGCACCTGTAGTCCCAGCCACTCAGGAGGCTGAGGTGGGAGGATTGTTTGAACCCAGGAGGCAGAGGTTGCAGTGAGCTGAGATCACGCCACTGCATTCCTACCTGAATGACAGAGTGAGACCCTGTCTTAAATAAATAAATAAACAAATTGCAAAAACTGTTCTTGGAGTTGTTTCTAAGTAGAACCAACATCAAAATCATCTATTTTGGAAAAATCAGATTCATCGAACAATTTTTTGGCCAACAACTGTTTGAGAATGATGTTAACATCACACATAGAAACGCTACGTTTTCTAGGATTTCACATTTTCAGCAATCGAGAAGTACTGTATTTTGTAAATGGGAATACCACTACTAAAACCATAATGCTATAAATAGAATGATGTCTTCTGTTTCCAAAGTCGTTGCGAAAATAAAAGCAAGATATTTCATGACAAACTTATCCTGAGGTAAACAACTGCAGTCGTTAGTGCTGCCAGGCAAGTATTCTCAGGGCAAACAGGAAAAGGGTTAACGTGCATCGCGCTCTAGCAAGTCACATGACGTCTCTAGGCCTCCATTGTATCAGCTGTAAGGTAAAAGCCTTAGAATAGTTCTTAGGTTATCAACTGCTTTTTAACAAACCACCCCAGAACTTAGTGGCTTTTAAAACAGCTATTTTGTTCTCAATTCTGTGAGTTAGGAATTTGGGAAGGGCTCAGCCCAGCAGTTTGTTTCGGATCCCTGTGGCATCAGGTGAAATGCTGGGTTAGAGAATTCACTTCCAAGATAGCTTCTTCACTAATCATTGGTGCCTTTTGCTCCTTGTCCTGTCTCTCTCTGTCTACCCAGTATCTTATCCTCCAGGGCCTTTTCCTGTATCTTGGGTTTCTCACAGCATGGTTTTCTGAGAGTAGTCACTTTTTTTTACGTGGCAGCTGACTTTCAAGTAGCAAGAAGCAAAAGGTGCCAGGCCAGTGAAGGGCTTCATCAGACTGGCATGTATCACCTCTACCTCTACGGTGTGCATTTGTTGAAAGCGGTTACAGGACTCACCCAGTGTCGAGGCTGGAGAGATAGACTTCACCTCTTGATAGGGAAATTGCAAAGTCACATTGCAGATGAGCATGTAGGATGTGCCTGTAAATAGTAAACTGTCTCTCTTTATGCGTATGTATATGGTCACCAGTGAATTATAAATTTTGTTAATATGACGGATGTATAGCACACAATTTATAATAGTAATGTTTTGTAAATTCCATATCTCATTTGATTCTCACAGAATGCTTTCATTGATTTTTGCCATACTAGATCAGCAGTAGCCAACCTACTATTGAAAATAAGGACTTTATCTTATTCATGGTTAAGTCAACTTCGGTGGCATTATCTTCTTTAATTCCAGTAGACTCTTCATAAATAAAAATGAAAGAATTGTTAATCCCAGTCACAAACTAGAATAATCTGTTTTTCAAGAGGCTCATAATAATGACATTTTATTGACTCTACAGTGTACAAAGCACTTTCAAATATGCTCTTGATTAATGCTCATGATTTTGTGAAGAATTTCCTCCTGGTTTTCCAGATAAGAAAACTGAGGTTTGGAGTGAAGTGACTCACTAAGGGTCACACTGCCAATGAGGGCATAGCCAAGACGAGAATACCTGTCTTCTAACTCCAAGTGTACCACTTTTCACTTCCTCTGCTGAACCCTTACATTTGGAGAAGAAATTTAAAATGAACATCAAGACAGGATTCTCTGGCACTATTCAAATTAAAATACCTCCTTTCGGCTGGGCGCAGTGGCTCATGCCTGTAATCCCAGCACTTTGGAGGGCCGAGGTGGATGGATCACGAGGTCAGGAGTTTGAGACCAACCTGACCAACATGGTGAAACCCTGTCTCTACTAAAAATACAAAAATTAGCTGGGCATGGTGGCACATGCATGTAATCCTAGCTACTGGGGAGGCTGAGGCAGGAGAATCACTCGAACCCGGGAGGCAGAGGCTGCAGTGAGCCAAGATCGCGCCACTGCACTCCAGCCTGGGCGACAAGAGCGAAACTCCATCTCAAAAAAAAAAACAAAAACAAAACAAAACAAAAAAACCTTTCAAAGAAGAATGTTTGATAGATGTTAATTGGTGAGTGGTATAGAGCGTCCTCACTCTTTCTCCTTCTGGTTCTACGCATCAGTTTTTGCAGTAAGCAAAAGTGTCCTCACTGTTGTTCGGACTGGTGAGACAAACTGGACAGCCGTGTCACAGAGGACTCAGGCTCACACATATTTCTCTGCTTGCTTCTTCATTTCCAAAAGTCAATAGCAAGCATTATTGTCACAGTTCCTAGTCACAGGTTCCCCATAGAAACTACAGGGGCTGAGGAATACATTTGGGGAGAAGAGACAATCTGTGACATGGACTTAAATATGGCATTGAAAGGAGTGTTGAGGGAAAGGCTTGTGTATTGCAGAATGATGGTTAGTTATGAGAAAGAGCCAGAGAGAGGCCTCAGGGCTTTTTTCTGTCTGTTCCCTTTTCTAAAATTTATTATTTTCCAACCACAAAGAAGACTTTTTATCTCCCAGTGAAGTCGCTCCCTATAACTTATCATTCTTTGTTTTGGCTGAAGAGTCCATTTTGCCTAGAGGTTACAGGGGTGTTTTTATTAGCGCCTTTTTAAAAACATGAGTAAAACATTCTTTGTAGAAAAGTTAGGAAATGAAAATAAGCAGGAATTTGAAACCACAAATCATCTGTAATCCTGCCACTATTTGTTAACAGATAACTAATGTTAACATTACAGTCTGAATGGCGTAAGCATCCCCTCAAATACCAAAAATTACGTGACATGGATTATGTGTTCTTTAAATAGCAATGCATTCTATTTGATATTTTCTTTGGGTAGCTTTAAGGACAATGCTCAAATTATAAGTTCTATTTCTATAAACTTTCAATATTAAAGAACATATAAGTGACTGCCTTCTCAGTAGCTCTCTGGCAGCTAGTCAAAGCCATGTTGTGGGCAATATTCAATGCAGAACTTTCCATAGGAAAATGGTATTGCTTCTCAGAAAATGTCATGACCTGCACTTTCCTTGTGGTTATCGTAGGTGGGGGATGTTCCGTGTGCTTCATAGACCAGACTCCGAGGATGAGTTTAGCAAAGGCCCACTCCCACTCCCCCTTGCCAAGGGCACTTGAAGGAAGTCTATCCTGGTTTTAGTTTGGCTATAGTATGACATTACATTTATTACACCTTAAAAGAATGTCTAAGCTGGGTATGGTGGCTCATACCAGTAATCTCAGCACTTTGAGAAACTGAGGCAAGAGGATCACTTGAGCCTAGAAGTTCGAGATCAGCCTGGGCAATATCTTGAGACTCCGTCTCTACAAAAAAAAATTTAAAAATTACCTGACCATGGTGGCACAGACCTGTAATCCCAGCTACTCGGAATGCTGAGGTGGGAGGATCACTTAAGCCCAGGAGTTTGAGGCTACAATGAGCCATGATCTCACTACTCCACTCCAGCTTGGGTGACAGAATGAGAGCCTATCTCCTAAAAAAAAAAAAAAAAAGAAAGATCTGCTTCATTGATGCTGTATATATGGGGGTAATATATGACCCAAATAACAATTCTGTTTATCTATTTTTTTTTTTTTCCTGTTTAGGCAGCAATAAGGAAAGAACTAAATGAATTTAAAAGCACAGAAATGGAAGTTCATGAAGAGAGTCGACAGTTTACAAGGTAGGTGACAAAATAGTTTAGAAATTGAGAATGCTTAAGATGTGATCCCATCTTAAGTTGGTTAAAAAAAAGAAATTGCCTACAATGGTAAATTTTATGATAGGTATATTTTATCACAATTAAAAAATGTTTTTAAACAGTTTAGCTTAAAACCATCTTATGAACATTTCTGCTTCTCTCACATTCGTCCTTGCTTGCTTTTAAGAACCTAACAGTCAGTGTGACAGTTTTAAAGATATTGCTAGATAAGACTGTAAATTTCTAGAATTTCATAGTAAACTCAGCTATCTCCTTCAAGAACACTAAAACTAATCATGCTGAATAAGAATTTCTAAAATTAAATATTTTCTTTCAAGGAAGTCTGAATCATTCCATAGGGCTACATTTTGGTTCCTTTCTTCATTTTTTCTGGGCCTGAAGACATCATTTATTCTGCTCTTGAACAGACTTAGTTGAAGTTGTATGCCCAGAATAGATGCTGGCGAGAGTCAGTGTGGGCACATATATAACACTTTGGTTTCACAATAGACATAACATAGGATTGAAGCTGACTTTTCAGAAGATACAACTTTAGAATGGGAATCCTGATTTTATTGGTGCTACAGGATATTGCTATCATCTTACCATTTTTCCCCCCAGTCCCCTTCGGTTTCTTTCACAGGTTACCAAACCCAGAAAGGACCTGAGTGATCATATAGTCTGACTCCCTCACTTCACAGGTGTTCCGTTTATTTCTGTCTTAAGGACGAATGTACTTTGCTTTGTATAACAAGTGTTTCTAAAAATTTGCAAGCAAATCAAATCTTTAAAAATCAAATCAATAAAAAATACCAGGATAGATGACCAATGACATGAAGAAGATCATGATAGGTCTTTGTGGAAAACAAATATTGATCCCCTAAGCTACAGCCATACATCCTGGTGCCACTGTTCCTACAGTCCCAGTTATGATGGCCCTGTGTACTGGGAGCATGTCAAAATATAACGGAAGCTGCTGTATAACCTCCAACTTTAACAGCAAACTTCCCTGAAATTGATGAGGGAGCAGTGAGGTTTGTTATCATAGACTTACTCCACAGCTTTTCTTCCTATGTTACTGTCTTGTGTGCCAGGGCAATTCCCCTTTCTTTCAGGGTTACAGTCGGCCTTCCGTATCTATGGGTTCCCCATCTGCAGAATCAACTGGCCACAATCCAAATTTTTTTTTTTTTTTTTTTGTTAAGACAGCGTCTCGCTCTGTCACCCAGGCTGGAGGCACAATCTCAGCTTACTGCAACATCCACCTCCTGGGTTCAAGCAATGCTCCTGCCTCTTGTAATCCCAAGTAGCTGAGATTACAGGCCTGTGCCACCATACCTGGCTAATTTTTGTATTAATAACAGATACAGGGTTTCACCATGTTGGTCCAGCTGGTCTCAAACTCCTAACCTCAAGTGATCCACCTGCCTCAGTCTCCCAAAATGCTGGGATTACAGGCATGAGCCACCACACCCAGCCCAAAATATTTTTTAAAACAAATACAAAATAACACCACACAACAATAAAAATAACACAGATCATAAAACGATACTGTATAATAGCTATTTATACAGCACTTACATTATATTAGGTAGTATAAGTAATCTAAAGATGATTTAAAGTATATAAGAGGATGGGTGTAGGTTGTATGTAAATTCTACACCATTTTATATCAGGGACTTGAGGAATTCATCGATTTTCGTATCTGAAGGGGTCCTGGAATGAATCCCCTGCAGACACCAAGAGCTGAATGTACTTCTTCTTTATTTGTTTATGTCCTCCTCTGTCATTTGTTTGTATATACATGTAGAGTATTCCAACATCCTGAATGGATTTTTATCTATTTGAGGGCTTTATTCTATCATAATATACTCTGAGACCAACAATGTGACCCTATGAAGCCAGACTTTTTTTCCCCGTCTTTTCTCCCTTCCACTTCTGAGGTGGGGAAAAATGTATGCTAAAATGTGACACCTGTAGCTGCTCTTCTGAAGTAAAGTTGATTATTGAAAGGTGGCTCAATATTTGGGGTGACCTCATGCTGACTGGGGCCTCCGGGCAACTGGGAAGACGGAGTGCTTGGTGCAGCAGAGTCCTGACACCTGAGCGGCAGTGTCTGCACTCAACCTACACATTATCATTCGGGATAGTTTTGCTTCTGCGTAGTTTTCCTAGAAGTTGGAGTATCTGATAGCCTTACCTTCATTTAATAGCATGATATAAAGAATAAATTACAGTCAAAAAGAATCAAATTTTAAAAGTACATTTTTATGGAAGTTCTCATTTTACGAAAAATAAGTATTTATACTAAAAGAGGTTCTTTCTATTCTGTTGTACTCTATATGAAGAAGTACAATAAAATTGGGGTACGGGGAGAAATACAATAAAATTGGGGTAAGGGTCATTTTTGTTTCTGTGGGGGTATTTTTTTTTTTTTTTTTAGTAGAGATGAGGTCTTGCTATGTTGCCCAGGGTGGTCTTGAACTCCTGAGCTCAAGCGATCCTCCCACCTCAGTTTCCCAAAATGCTGTGATTACAGGCATGAGCCACTGAACCTGGCCTCTTTTTTATATTTGTATTTGTATGTACAAAAATAATATATTCTAATTAAGCATTCAAGCAATACAAAATTCTATTAAGTATAAATGATCGTGCCACTGCACTCCAGCCTGGACAACAGAGTGAGACTCAAAAATAAATAAATAAATGAAATAATCATATTCACTCTAATCACCCTCTCTCTTGTCTCACATACAAGAGTGCAGTTTTAAAAACTGATCTTTTTGCGAGGGTGGAGCAAGATGGCCAAATAGGAACAGCTCCAGTCTCCAACTCCCAGCGTGAGCGACACAGAAGACCGGTGATTTCTGCATTTTCAACTGAGGTACTGGGGTCATCTCACTAGGGAGTGCCGGACAATCAGTGCTGGTCAGCTGCTGCAGCCCGACCAGCCAGAGCTGAAGCAGGGCGAGGCATCGCCTCACCTGGGAAGCGCAAGGGGGAAGGGAATCCCTTTTCCTAGCCAGGGGAACTGAGACACACAACACCTGGAAAATCGGGTAACTCCCACCGCAATACTGCACTTTAAGCAAACAGGCACACCAGGAGACTATATCCCACACCTGGCCGGGAGGGTCCCATGCCCACGGAGCCTCCCTCATTGGTAACACAGCAGGCTGCGATCTAACTGCAAGGCAGCAGCGAGGCTGGGTGGGGGCTCCCGCCACTGCTGAGGCTTAAATAGGTAAACAAAGTCGCTGGGAAGCTTGAACTGGGTGGAGCTCACAGCAGCTCAAGGAAACCTGCCTGTCTCTGTAGACTCCGCCTCTAGGGACAGGGCACAGCTAAATAACAACAACAACA
>NW_012119376.1:1117683-1144291 GCF_000951035.1 Colobus angolensis palliatus | reverse complement strand
AAAAAAAAGTATAAATGAAAACCCTTCACTCCTTTCCCAACCTCATTTCTATTCTCACAGGTATCCACTAGTAAAAGCTTGATGTAGATCCTTTTAGATATTTTTCCATGCATTTATAAACATGTGTGTGTATATATATATAAAATATGTTTATGTACATGTATGCGTTTATATGCACCCTCTGTCACACATAAACACAACATCTAAGAAATCTTCCTATAATAATATATATCTCATTGAGCTGGATGCAGTGGCTCAGGCCTGTAATCCTAGCACTTGGGGTGGCCGAGGTGGGCAGATCATTTGAGCTCAGGAATCAAGACCAGCCTGGACAACATAGCAAACACTGTCTCTACTAAAAATGCAAAAATTAGCTGAGTGTAGTGGCTCACACCTGTAATCCCAGCTACTTGGGAAGCTGAGGTGGGAGGATCCCTTGAGCCCAGGAGGCAGAGGTTGCAGTGAGCCCAGATCATACCACTGCACTCTTGCACTCCAGCCTAGGCAACAGAGAGAGATCCTGTCTCAAAAAAAAAAAAAATATATATATATATATATATATATATATATGAGTGTGTGTGTGTGTGTGTGTGTGTATGTGTGTGTGTGTGTGTGTGTATATGTATTTCATTTGAATGACTGACATTTCATAGATAATATGCCAAAAAGTTATTGAACAATTACACTATTGATGGATGTTTATGGAGTTTTCAATTTTTCATTATTAAAACAATGTTGCCTTGACTTTCTTTAGGCATATATCTTTGTGCACACATGCCAGTATTTCTGTGTTAGTCCCATAAGTGGATTTGCTAGGTTTCTGGACATATACATTTTGCATTTTGGAATAAACTATTCCACTATCCTCCAAAAAGAGCACTTAGTTTACAGATCTACAGTTTAAGAGCATGCCTAGTCTACTGACTTGCCCTCATCAGCATTTGGGAGGAGAGGGATGTGGTTGAGAGGTTCATATTCTAAATGGATGAACAATAATACCACATTCCATTGATTTCTATTAGATTGGGCATCTTAACATATCTTTATTGATCACTTATTTTTTATTATTTGACTTGACTATCCAAAACTTCTGACCAGCTGAGGCAGGAGGATTGCTTCAACCCAGGAGTTCTCTACCAGCCTGATCAACATAGTGAGACCCCATCTCTAGAAAAAATTTTAAAAATTAGCTAAGCATGGCAGTGCTTGCATGTAGTCTCAGCTACTTGGGTAGCTGAGGTGAGAGAATCACCTGAGCCCAGCAAATTGAGGCTTCAGTGAGGCATGGCTACACCACTGCACTCTAGCCTGGGTGACAAAGTGAGACCCTATCTCAAAAAAAAAAAAAAAAAAAATTATGGGATCAATTTTTTGGGTAGTTGTTTGTCTTTTATATGGACTGGTAGCATCTCCTTAGATATCATGGATATCAGCCGTTTATTGCATATGTTGCAATGTTTTTCTCCAATTTGTTGTTAACTTTTAAACTTTTTAATGGTATTTTGTTTAAATTTTTGTATATTCAAATCTATCTGTATTGTTATGTTTTACTTCATTGTTTTGTGTCTTATGGACAGAGGAGGCCAAGAGTATAAAACTATTATTTTTACCTGTTATATATGCTTTGGAGGGGTGCATTTTTTTGTGTGTATGATTCAGAAAAGTAAACTAACTTTACTTTTTTCTAAATCAGTAGTTAATTCTCTCACTGCCACTTATTTCCCTGTGGATGTCAAATTCTCTTTTAATATACACATCAGTCAATTTCTGGATTGCTTATTATGTTCTAATGAGCTGTTTGTCTATCCCTGTCTATATCCTACTGTTTAATTAGGACAGATTTGTAATATACTTTTATTTTTGATCGGGCATTTATTTACCCTCAAAATTGTATTGGCTATTTTTTTTTATTTACTCATCTTGAGAAATTTAGTATATGCTTCTTGTATTTCATAAAAGTCTATTGATATCTTCATTGCTTATGTAAACATAAACAGATGCAAATATATAAGCTTTTGGGGCAAGTAACAACTGATATCAAGGGCAAACTTTAAAAGTTCTGCAAAACATAAATTGATTAACACTCTTTAATACCTTTCCAGACAAGAAAAAATTAAATTTTCCTGTCACTAAAATGAATACGCCTTGCTTAACTATTCTTAAACCTTGGCAGTAAAGCAAATGTTACAGCTATTTTTCCATTAACTTATGAGATCATTAGAGATATATTCCAGTAGGGATATATTTTGGCTCTAAGACATAAAAATAATGCTTATGATTTTCAAGCTGTTTTCAGTAATTCTTTTAAGAGGAAGAAGTTCTGGTAATCACTACTCTTTCTGATAAAAATAATACAAAAACACAATCCAGTTTTACATTTAGCAAATTGCTCATAAAAAAGATGGTGGTACTCAGCACCAGCCTCTCTTGGGGAAACTAAACACCATATGAATCATTACCTTGCCCTTTAAATGCAACCTAGACACACAGTAGCTCTCCTTTCCTCTTATTAGCATGAGACAGTGTCTCCTTATACCAAGTAAGGCTTCCCTTCAAAACCTCAATCTGTGAACTCCTTGCAGATTTGGGGTGGTTAATAAATGGGCTGACTCCTCTTCTCGGGCACCTCTTTATCTAGAGGCCATTTCCGACACAGTGATGTACCAGTGTACAATGGAAGGACCCACTTCTGTATATAGCTTCTTTTATTTCTGTATCTCCAGAGAAAGACACAAACTGGTGGCCAAGGGCAGGCATGGGAGGGAGACTTCTCACGACTCACCCTTTTGAACGTTTTGAATTTTTGAAACATTATGAATGTATTACCTAGTCAAAAACAAACATTTAAAAGAAAAAATAAAGGACCCATTCTCTAAGTCCTTGTTTCTGTAAATGAGGATTCCATCGTGTTGGCACTAATATTAATTGTGACACTTCCACGTCTTGTGCACTGAGGAGGTACCTCTGATACTTCCACCATGGAATACATTCCATGACATGTTTGGTCTTTAGTGATGAAGAACTGTGGTGCTCTACACTGTCATCTAATTCCCCCAGTTTCTGCCAGTATTTTCCAGATGGTGCCCTGGAATTGGAATGGATTCTGGGGCTGTACAACAAGGGTGGGGACAAATGATCCCCAGAAGAAATTGCCCTGTGGCCCAATAGGTACCAAGCCCTAACCTCAGTTGCTTAGACCTTGCTGCTTGTCTGGCCACATTCTGCATTTTCTACCCCTCAGCAATGCCCATTCAGCCCACTGTTCACAACCCAAAAATCCATTTGAGGGTGATAGATCATTAGATAGGATCATTGCGTTCTCTAAGGAGACCAACATGGCAAAAAAAAAGCCACTTCCTTTTCCGTAGTAAATGGAATTTCTACAATGTAAAACAACTCTCTAAATTCTAAAGACAAATTGCATGAAAGGTGAAATTTTACTTAAGTTCTAAATTGTAAAGTAGTTATAGCTGAGCGATAAGATTTTGAGTAATTTTAATTTTCCTCTGGATATTCTCTGTTTTCCCAATAGAGAAAGTGTTAACATATATCAGATTTGTTATCAAGAGAGAATATCACTTTTTGAAAATAAACTTCTCATTTTGTAAATGATGACATTTTTGGAGTATACAAAGTAGTTTTATATTTGTATCAGCTTGTAAATTATTTACTTCTTGTATTATGGAGTCTTACTGAAGACTTATAGAATCATTGAATTGAGGCTCTTAGAGTTAAAATGAGCTTCAAGAGATCATTGGCATAATGTCAAGTGGGAAAGTCAGGATATTGACTAACTGTAGCAGCAGTATATTTTATTTAAAATTCAAATGTCTGGAAATAAAGATTAGGAAATAACTTCAAAAATTCTTAGTGCTTCATTACAGAGTGGGGTTATAGTAATCTCTTTTTCTTTTCTCTACTTTTCAAATTTTCTTAATGGTAAGAAGTTTGTCTTCATGTTGAGAGCTTTCTGAATGTTGAGAAGTTTTCTTATATTGAGACTGAGGTATTCACATACAGTGACCCTTGAACAATGTGGGTGCTAGAGGCTCTGATCCCCACTCAACAGTCAAAAATCCACATATAACTTTTGACTCTCCCAAAACTTAACTACTAAAACCTACTGGTGACTGGAATCCTTACTGATAACATAGTCAATCAACACATATTTTGTATGTTACATGTGTTATGTACTATGTTCTTATAGTAAAGTAGGCTACAGGAAAGAAAATGTTACTTTAAAAATCATAAGGAGGCCAGGCACAGTGGCTCACGCCTGTAATCCCAGTACTTTGGGAGGCCATGGCCAGAGGATCACATGAGATCAGGAGTTCGAGACCAGCTTGGCCAACATGGCGAATCCCCATCTCTACTGAAAATACAAAAATTAGCTGGGTGTAGTGGTACACATCTGTAATCCCAGCTACTTGGGAGCCTGAGGCATGAGAATTGCTTGAACCTGGAAGGTGGAGGTTGAAGTGAGCTGAGATCACCTGGGCGACAGAGTGAGAATCTGTCTCAAAAAATAATAATAATAAATCATAAGGAAGAGAAAACATTACTATTCATTAAGTGGAATTGGATCACCATAAAGGTCTTCATCCTTATCGTCTTCATGTTGAATAGGCTGAGGAGAAGGAGGGGGCTGGTCTTGTTGTTTCATGGGTGGCAGAGGTGGAAGAACATCCATGTATAAGTGGACTCATGCAGTTCAAATCCATGTTATTCAAGGGTCAACTGTATCTATGTATGGACACATACACATACACATATAATTTTTTTTTTTTTTTTTTTGAGACGGAGTCTCGCTCTGTCGCCCAGGCTGAAGTGCAGTGGCACTATCTTGGCTCACTGCAAGCTCTGCCTCCCAGGTTCATGCCATTCTCCTGCCTCAGCCTCCCAAGTAGCTGGGACTACAGGCGCCCGCCACCTGTAAAAATTTTTTGTATTTTTAGTAGAGATGGGGTTTCACCATGTTAGCCAGGATGGTCTCAATCTCCTGACCTTGTGATCCACCTGCCTCGGCCTCCCAAAGTGCTGGGATTACAGGCGTGAGTCACTGCACCCAGCCCATATACGTATTTTTTAAAGCAATGATCTCATTCTATACTTTCTTGAGGTATTACTATCCTGTGTGGATTTACAGTTAAAGTAAACCACCCTTTCAGCTTCTAAATATGCTTATCAAAATATGACATCATAGGGACTATACATGAAACTACAATAAAAACTAATAAGGGGTCCTGCACTGAGGAATGGAAAGGCTGCTTTTGTAGTGGCACTCCCTTTCATGGATACTCCATTTACTTGCTACCTGGGCAGAAATTAAAAGGGTTGCAAAATGCTGCTTTACTACCAGAGTTGAAAGCAAGGCTCAGTATTGGGAATGGTAAGAGCCCAGCCAGTGTGTGATGTAGCCTCTCAGGTAGAACAAGGAGCTGTGATTTAAGAGAGCCTCTTCCTTTGTTTAACATAAGTGTATGTATGGGAGGATCCCCTGAGCCCCAGAGTTCCAGGCAGCAGTGAGCTATGATCTGGCCACTGCACTCCAGCTGGATGACAAAGCCAGACCCTGTCTCTTTAAAAAAATAAATAAAGAAAATTTAAAAATAATAAGTATATGTGGCATGACAATGAAACTCTTTTAAAGAAAAGCAGAATGAATGATTTAGGAGTTTTATATCTATCAAGTAGGGAAGTACAGGAAAGTAATATTTTAACTTTGTGAGTAATTATATATTTTATGTTATGTCAATACATTTACAGGCAGGGCTGGGCACAGTGGCTTATGCCTATAATCTCATCACTTTGGGAGGCCGAGGTAGATGGATCACCTGAGGTCAGGGGTTCAAGACCAGCCTGGCCAACATGGTGAACCCTCTCTCTACTAAAAATACTAAAAAAAGTAGCTGGGCATGGTAGTGTATGCCTGTAATCCCAGCTACTCTGGAGACTGAAGCAGGAGAATCACTTGAAACTGGGAGGCAGAGGCTGCAGTGAACCAAGATTGCACCAATGTACGCCAGCCTAGGCAAAAGAGCAAGACTCTGTCTCAAAAAAAATAAAAAATAAAAAGTTTATAGGAAGATGAATAATTTTTTAAAATTAAATTATAAAGGAACCACCTTTATCGAAATCATTATCTGAATTCCATAACTTAAAATAGCTTTTCCCCCATTCCCTCCCTCTCAACAGTATGAAAAAGAGAAAAAAAAAATGTATTGCAGTTTTAAAAGAAAGAAGAAAATATGTATGACTTCAGATTGGAGTCTCAGGAAAGTTCCAAAAAGAGGGTAGACAAAAAGCTTCAGTATCCTTAGGGCACAGTAAATCTATTTATTGCTCCACCAACTTGAAGCCTAAAGCCAAAACTGTCATGCTGTCACATAGACAAACTTCTCAAGAGGTAAAGCTGAATTTCGCCTACTTTAAAATGAATGCAAATTACTGAGAAAATAACAAACTGAAGAGTATTTTGTAATCTCAGTACCTCTAACCACAGCGTTTTAGAACTGAATTTGAAGATAAGGTGCCTAATTTAAACAGGATATAAGTATCATTTTCAGATTGGATAGAGCAGGAAAATATATGGCTTTTTTTTTCCTTCTGGTTGTTACTTTTTACCGAATCTGGGCAGTCTATCTAAAGAAGGTTCATAGTTGTGACTTCTGGCTTTGTCAGCACATTATTACATGCACGGTATTAATTGGTCACCTTCTTTTCCTAGTCAGCCCTTGAAGCTGTGTTGGTGGCCTGTGGCCTTCCAATACAATCCAGACTGTGGAACTCACTGTGTCCTGGGATCCATGGGCAAATGGTGTGTGCAGGGAAAAAAAACCTTACACTCTTCTCAGTCATTTTTGAAAATTAAATGCAGAATACTTTCCAGGATAATACTGGACTTTCAAAGATTATCTCTTCTGGCGGGGTGCGGTGGCTCATGCCTGTAATCCCAGCACTTTGGGAGGCCAAGGCAGGAGGATCGCTTGAGGCCAGGAGTTCAAGACCAGCCTGGCCAACATGGCACAACGCTGTCTCTACAAAAAATACAAAAATTAGCTGTGCATAGTGGCGGGTGTCTGTAATCCCAGCTACTTGGGAGACTGAGGCAGGAGGATCACTTGAATCCAGGAGGCAGGGATTGCAGTGAGCCGAGATCACGCCACTGCACTCCAGACTGTGTGAGAGTGAGACAGTGTCCCCCCAACCTCCCAAAAAAGAAGATTATCTCTCCTGGCCCATTGACCACGGTTTGTTATCCAACCCCAAAATTTCATTTACCTTCTTCATCCTGCAGACATTACTAATGGGGAGAGAAAACATCAGGTTTCCTTATCCTTGCCCCTTGAATTCAAGGTTAGATGAACATCTGAAAATTAGGACACGGTGGAATGTTTGGTACGCAAAGCCCAGCAGATTTGGCAAGAGCTAAATAATTGCTAAGTTAGATGAGTTTTTAACTAATTTTTAGAAAAGCTGGACCTAAGAAAGATAGAGCTTTGGTAGCTCATGGTGGAGGGTCCTGGAGGGACAATGCACTGTGTTGTCAGGGCTCCTTGGTTCCTGCTCCCTTTCTGGAGTGTGGACAATGCTGGTGTGCCCTGCTCAGAGGGAGATACTGCTGCTAGTTTGGGATATCACTGGATGGGCTCTTCGAGTCATTGTGAAAAGTTTGAGAATAGACTGTAACAATCAAAGTGTGACCTGAGAAGGCGGAACAGGATTTTTCTCTGGTCAAAACTGATCAAAACTTGAATGGATAATGACATTGTGGTATATATACACAACGGAATACTACTCAGCCACAAGAAAGAATGAAATTCTGTCATTTACACCTGCATGGATGAGCCTGGAGGATATTATGTTATGTAAAATAAGGCAGGCACAGAAAGATAAACACCACATTTTTCTCACTTACATGTAGAAGCTAAAAAGTTGATCTCATTGAAGTAGAGAGTAGACAAGTGGTTATTAGAGGATAAACAGGGTGAGGGAAAGGAGATAGGGTGCAGTTGGTTAACAGATACAGCTAGATGGGTGAAATAGGTTCTAGTGTTCCATAGCACTGTAGGGGGACTATAGTTAATAATTTATTGCATATGTTCACAAAGCATATGTATATTCAAAAAGAGAGAATTTTGAATGTTCCTGACACAAAGAAATGATAAATGCATAGGATGATTGATTTGCTAGTTTGATCATTACACTTTTTATGCCATCAAAATATCACTCTCTACCCCATAAATATGAACAATTATTATATGTCAATTAAAAATAATAAAATAATAAAAATTTTAAATAAAATTTGATTAAAATGGGCGAGGTAGAAATTCAAATGATCACCTTTTCTATTTCATGCTACCCAGAGAACACCAGAAAATTACCCCTTCGAATGGAAGTACAGATGAGGACATATTTTGATCTCATACTCAAATGTAGGTTAGGAAGACAGAGTCTCGAGCATAGCACTTCCACTTACCAGCTCTCTCTCTCTCTCTGCCTTGGGCAAATGAGGTAGCATCCCTGTGCCTTGGTTTCCACATCTATACAAAGATGATATAGGAGTACTTGGCTCATAGGATTGTTTTTGGGATTAAATGAGGAAATACATGCATAGCACTTGGACTTGTAAGCTCTGGTATATATTGTATTAGGATTGTTATTATTGTCTGTATATTAGTCCATTCTCACACTGCTATAAGGACATACCTGAGACTGGGTAATTTATAAAGGAAAGAGATTTAATTGACTCACAGTTCCATGTGGCTGGAGAGGCCTCAGGAAACTTGCAATCATGGCAGAAGGCACCTCTTCACAGGACAGCAGGAGAGAGAATGAGTGTCAAGTGCAGGGAGAAGCCCCATCGGGTCTCGTGAGAACTTACCGTCAGGAGAACAGCATGGGGGAAACCACTAGCCTGATTCAATTACCTCCCATCAGGTTCCTCCCACAAAATGTGAAGATTATGAGATTACAATTCAAGATGAGGTTTGGGTGGGAACACAGCCAAACCACATCAATTTGCCTTTCACATTGTATATAAAATATTTGATTTAAGAGGTTTTCAGTTACTCTTTGAAATATTTTTATAGATCTTCCATATTTTGCTTCAAGTTGTGGTTGACTCTTCCTAGAAAGCAATTTGGAATGTCCTATCAGGTGGGTTATTGTATATTAGTATACATTTACTTGTAATTAAGTTTAGGGGCTTCTGATTGGACTCGTCAGTTATATAGAGTTATTTATAGAGCTAACAAATAACTTCCTAGATGCCCCTATATATATGTGTTCAGTGACGTATGCATTCAACAGATAGTTACTGAGCACATCCCTAGTGAGCCAGATTGTGTTCTGCACCCTGAGAGTTTAGGACCTGTCTCATAAGGTCCTCAGGTGGTTATGTTCTAGTGGAGAGGCAAACTATTACCAAGTCAACAATAAATACACATGAGCATTTCAGGTAGTGCTAAGGACTTTGAAGAAAAGGTAATAGGACAGGGGTGGGTATAGATCTGATGGCCAAGAAAGGGGTCTGAATCTGTCCGGGTTCTCCAGAGAAACAAATCCAATAAGATATATGTATATAGATGTATGAAAGGGGATTTATTAGTGCAGTTGGTTCACATGATAATGGACACTGAGAAGTCCCACAACAGGTTGTTGACAACCTGGAGACCCTGGGATGCTGGTAGCCTGGCTCAGTCCAAGGCCAGAGGCCTGAGAGCTCGAGGCAGTGGGGAGTACTGGTGTGAGTTCTGGAATACAAAGAGTGGGGAGCCTGGAGTTGTTGTCCAAGGACAAGAGAGGAAGAGTGTGTATCCCAGCTCCAGCAGATGGATTGACATAGTCTCCTTTTCTCTGTTTTTGTCCTCTCTGGCTCTCTGTCAGATTGGCTGTGGCCGCCAATACTGAGGGAAGATCTTCCCTACCTAGTCCAATCAGACTCACAAGCTAGTCCCTGAAAACACCCTCACAGACTGTATTAGGCCATTCTTGACTGCTATAAAGAAATACCTGAGTCTGAGTAATTTATAAGAAAACAGGTTTAATTGGCTCACAGTTCTGCAGGCTATACAGGAAGTATAGCAGCATCTGCTCCTGGGGAGGCCTCAGGAAGTCTCCAATCATGGCAGAAAGCAAAGGGGGAGCAGGCACATCACATGGCAAGAATGGGAGCAAGAGTGGAGGAGGAGTGCCCCACACTTTTAAACCAGACCTCGTGAGAAGTCACTCACTATCACAAAGACAGTACCAAGCCATAGGGATCCACCCCCATGACCCAAACACCTCCCGGCCCCACCTCCAGCATTGGGGATTATATTCCAACATGAGATTTGGCAGGGACAAATATCCAAACTATATCATTCTGCCCCTGGCCCCTCCCAAATCTCGTGTCCTTCTCACATTTCAAAATGCCTTCCCAACAGTCCCCCAAAGTCTTAATTCATTTCAGCATTACTTCAAAAGTTCAAAATCTCATCTGAAAAAAGGCAAATCGTTTCCAGCTATGATCTGTAAAATAAAAAGCAAGTTAGTTATTTCCAAGATACAGTGGGGATCTACGTTGGATAAACATTCCCATTCCCAAAGGGAGAAATCAGCCGAAAGAAAGTGGCTACAGGCCCCATGCAAGTTCAAAACCCAGGAGGGCAGTCATTAAATCATAAAGCTCCAAAATAATCGCCTCTGACTGCATGTCCCATGTCCTGGGCACTCTGGTGTAAGTGGGCATCTCTACCCCTGTGGATTTGCAAAGTGCAGCCCCCAGGCTGCTCTCACAGGCTGGCGTTGAATGTCTGTGGCCTTTCCAGGCACATGATGCAAGCCGCCAGTGGATCTACCATTCTGGGGTCTGGAGGACAGTGGCTTCCTTTTCACAGTTCCACTAGGCAGTGCCCTAGAGGAGACCCTGTGTGGAATCCCCAACCCCTCATTTCCCTTCCACACTGCCCTAGTAGAGGTTCTCTGTGGGGGCTATGCCCTTGCAGCAGGCTTCTGCCTGGACACCCAGGCTTTTCCATGTATCCCCTGAAATCGAGGTGAAGTCTCCGAAGCGTCTATCACTTTTGCATTCTGTGCATCTGCAGGCTTAACATCATGTGGAAGTTGTCGAGGCTTTCAGCTTGCACCCTCTGAAGCAGAAGCCTGAGCTGTATCTGGGGCCCTTTGAGCCAAGGCTGGAGCCAAAAAGGCTGGGATGCAGGGAACAGTGTCCTGAGCCTACACGAGGCAACAGGGCCCTTGACCCGGCCCTCAAAAGAGTGGCTGAAAGAGTGATATTTCCTCTGTGTATCAAACGCAGGCATGGCAGTCCTCACATCTGCCCAAGGTTATGGTCAGGGATAGATTAAGAACTGAACTCAAAGTGGACACATTCCTGCTTTCGTCATAAATTGTCTACCAGTTTTGTAAAGCTTGGTGTATCTTATTTTTCTTTTGACTTTTGGAAAGTCAAACACACAGAAGTAATATAAGTCCCTTTTGTCCAACTAGCAGCTCCTCAGTTATCAATTCACGGCCCATCTCATTTCACCTGCTGTTATTTTTTAGTTTTTCATTTTGTAATGCTTGTATTCAACACAGCAACATTTATTAAGTACTACCATGTGCCAGAGATTGTGTTCAATGAGTACGTAAAAATGGATAAGAACATTTCCTTCCTCGGCTTCTCATGATCCAATAGCAAAGGCACATGTATTCAAAGATTATATAATGTGAGCAATAAATGGCGTAAGCCAAAGGTTATGGGAACACAGGAAAGAGAGTGATTAGTGCTTCCCTGAGCAGTGCAGAAAAGGGAGTTGGAGAACTCACAGAGTGAGACTGCATAAAGCACAGATGGGAGGAGAGATAAAGGTGGAAGAAAGAGTAGGCCAGGCGTGGTGGCTCAAACCTGTAATCCCAGCACTCTGGGAGGACGAGGACAGATTGCTTTAGTGTAGGAGTTCGAGACCAGCCTGGGCAACCTAGCAAAACCCCATTTCTACTAAAAATACAAATATTAGCTGGGCATGGTGGTGCATGCCTATAGTTTCAGCTACTTAGAGGCTGAGGAGGGAGAATCACCTGAGCCTAGGAGGTTGAAGCTGCAGTAAGCTGAGATCGCACCACTGTACTCCAGCCTGGGCAACAGGAGTGGAACCCTGTTCCCACCCCAGGGCTCCCCCAACAACGCCTCAAAAAAAAGGTAGAGGAAAGAGCATTAGCACAAAAGCCTTTTTGGGGCAAGTGATTGGAATGGAGAATATTTGGAAGCAGTGATAGAGATATAGCTAGAACCATGAGTTGGGCCACTTTCTCCAGGAAATTTAAATTTTATTTTGTTGGTTTTCTTATTTTAATTTTTTAAGGGACAGGGTCTTGCTACATGCCCAGGCTTGTCTTGAACTCCTGGACTCAAGGCCATCCTCCCAATTCAGCCTCCCAAGCAGGTGGGATCACAGATGTATGCCACCATGCCCAGCTTAAATTTTATTTTGTAGGGAATGGGGAATAATACATCCTTTTGAGAAAGAACGGGGCTGGGCACAGTGGCTCATACCTGTAATCACAGCACTTTGGAAGGCAAAGGTGGGCAAATCACTTGAGACCAGGAGTTCAAGACCAGCCTAGGTAACATAGTGAGACCCCCATCTCTAATTAAAAATAAAAAAAGATTTTTAAAACCCCAAGAACTGGAATGATGGGACCAGTATTTTTAAGGATAGTGCTAGTAACAGTGAGGCGCATAGATTTGATGGAGAGAGCCTGGGACAGGGAAATCAATTAGGAGACTGGCTGACCAGAGCAGATGAGCATTCGATTATGGAAGACAGGGTGAAATGCTAGGCACAGTTGCATAAACGTGGAATCGCAGAAGTAGGCTGAAGAGCTTGATCACTTAAGGCTTTATGGAGAAGATAACTTTTGACCTTGATCTTGAAAATGAAAATATAGATAGGAAATGAAGGGAAGGAATTGCAGTATTAGTGAACAACATGTTCAAAAGCACCGGGCTACAAAAATGCGAGCAATGTTTAGGAACTCACAAGGAGGGAAAGGAAGCCAGCTGGCTGGCTAACAAGCATACCATGAAAGTAGTGCCAGCAAAAGATGGCACTTTAATGATTCCAAGACAGGCAGTTGAGGCAGGACTTGGTGACTAATAGGAAATGCTGGATGAGGGAGAGAAATGAATTGCTAATCTGAGGTTTCTAGACAAAAAATATTTTTAAAGGTAGAACATTAAATAAGACAAAGTGCAAAGGCAGGTTAACAAGGAAAGCTTTGTATAGTTGTGGACATGCTTAGTACGTACCTGTGGAACATCTAGGGGGAAGCATCCTGTGGGCTTTCAGAAATTCAAGTGTAGAAAGTAAATTTGGAGTCGTCAGCAGGAGATGATGAAAGGCTGAAGCTAATGAAAAAGTGCCTATTTGTTGTTCTGCTTTTATAATACAGACCAGGTGTACCGAAATCCCTTTGTGAAACATCTCCCTCTGCTTGATAAAGGTTAGAGTGTGACGCTCAAGAACAGTGATGATTTCTGTCTTAGTTGCTGTGGAACCTGAATACTATAACCAGCATCTTTTATATAAGGGTTGTCTCTGCTTTCCTCAATAATATTTATAACAGTATTTTGTTACGACAGCAATCTATAAACAGTAATTCAGTTGGGGGATATCTAGGGTAGCTTTTCATTGTAAACATGACCACGCCTTCCTCAGCTTACTGCATGCAGAATGTGCTCCTAGGCCACAGACTCATAGTTTCTGTTTCTTACTCCAGGTTTCATCGTCCATAACGAAGTGCGAGACTATTTGGAAACAGAGACTGATCATCTTTGGGGGAAGCCCTGCTTCCTGAAAACCTGGTATTGCACTGGGATTTGAATGTGTGCGTTTCCGTTTAACTTGTGGTGAAGGAAGTGTGTGACTCAGCTTGGCTGGGAAGTGCTCCTCACCTGTGCGGTCCAGATGGCTCCAACAAGCAAAGGGAAGGATGCAGTGACTCTTGCTGCCCAGAATGCACAGCGATGGTAAGAGACACCGTGGATATTCTTCATCAGAAGCTTTAATCAAAGAAGATGAGCAGAAGACAATCGCTGGCTCCCTGTTACCAGAAAGCCAAATTTTATGATGCGGGTGAAAGAAAAATATAGATAAAATTGCTGGGCACTGAAAAGGGGTGGGAGTTGAAAATCAGAAAGAAAGAGAAATATTTCATTATGTTAATGAAGAAAAGAGGAAATTGAAGCATAAATGTATTTTTGAAGTAGTTATTGGGTAGCTGAGAACTTAGTAAGGGATTTAGGAATCTAACCTCCCGATATGGATTCCTCAAAGACTTGATCTGAGAATATTCTTGTTTCACCATTATGTTGGTACAGTATAGTACCATAATTTTATGTTGTGCCAGTGAATCCAGTTGCCAGAAATGTCTGAATGTTTTCATGCATCTTTTTCTTAAATGCAAGAGCTTCTACTGACTTTTAACAAGCATGCTTACCCAAATTTTGTTGCATGCTTTTAAGTAGCATTAGCTATACACACTTGACATTTTTAAATATTCCTTTCCTAGTGTACCAGCCTTCACAGGAAAAGAGGACTGAGAATAAAGTCAGATGTCATGTGACCCTAGAAAATTGTAGCAAGCTTCAGAAATAAGTCTTTCGATCTTTCCCTATCTTGATTAGATCCAAAGTCAAAGCAACCATACTTCATCTAAAGAAGACAGTATTGACAATCATGATACCTGTTATAAAAACTTGACTCCAAAGTTAAAATTTAAGCAAGATACAAACGTGCTGCCTGCAGTTAGTCCTGCATGGGAATAAGGACTAGTTATTTTTTAGTGCTGCATTTTTTGAAAGTTGGATTGCTGCTATTAAAAAAAAAAAAAGAAAGAAAAAAAAAGGACACAGATAAAAAAAAAAACCCAAAGGCTTAACAGAACATGGAAAGTTTCCACTACGTTGTGTGTGAGGAAATCCTCATCTTGTATTTGAAGAATCTGCAGATTGCATCCATAAATACAATACAGTATTTACTGTCAATGCAAAAGAATCAGTGAGATTAAAGTAGTGGAAGCTTTCCCTATGAGCCTACAGTCTGTATTGTTTACATTAAGAAACGCTCTATTGTTGTGTTCCTATTTTTCATGGAGTCACAGGCACAGTATGACTTCTGCTCCCGAATACATATGATCATATGTAAATACCACCTTGCATTTAATTGTTCTTCACAATTGTTTTGTGCTCCTTTAATTAAAAACACATGAAATGAATAACAAAACAAGACCCAAATAGAGTTTATTTTATTCTCAGAGTTTGGACGACAATTTTCTGAGGTGTTTCTGGTTCAAGACTGTAATTTTCTATTTCAACCCAAAAGTAAGCATTTAACCTGGTAAATAAATGTAGATCCTGCCATTCATTGGTATTTTGAAGAACCACTTGAAATCGGATCGTTTTATTTAAAAATAAAAAAATGATAATGCCAGTTGGCCTATTATTAAAAGCCAGGACTGTGTTAGCACTAGGAAAAGTAACCAGCATTACTGCACCTCTTGTTAGACTCTGTGCATTAATAAAATACACATAGAGTCTGTTGTCATTTCACTAATAGGATAAGACAAATTTTTTGCTTTGAAAAAATTTTTCTGCGTGCCCAGGTGTCTGTCTCTGACTGAGGTTTTGTCTGTTTTATAGTGTTTCAATCCAGCCATAAAAAAATAACTTGTGATTTTTTTTTCCCAAAGTCATGCTTTTCCTTAATTATATTTTTATTTTATTATTTTAGTGTCTTGGGAAAAATACCAAGAGATATAATGTTTCTTTTAATTGTCTATGCTTAATCATCTTTAAACACTTTAAATTTCTAACCACAAGACCTCTCTATAATGGTAAACATGAGACATCACCATCTTATCACTCAAAGTAAGTGTTACTGAAAGTTTCTATTTGGTTGATAAAAGGAACAATTTCTTCCCACTTTTGATGCCTATGATGCAATTTTTTATTGCCTACAATGAGATACACTCAGTACAAAAAATGAAAATCTGGTATTTCAAAATTGTTTTTCTTGTATAATAGGTCAGATTTATTAACTACTCACACTTTTTCTTTATACTAATCGATACATTTAGAAAAAATTTTTTAAGTTAGATAAAAGTTTAAAAGTAAAGCCAGTGCTAGTCTACTATTTAGGTAATTGGAATCACCAATTATTTTATTAGACTGATGGCTTGAGTAAAAAGCTGTGGAAAGAATTAAAGGATTATAAGCTAAGTTGTATTTTGCAGAATATGGTTCTCTCTTAGTAGAGCAGAGATAAGCCATATCCCCACTGGCCGCCCAGCCAGAAGTCTCCTACCTGGGGGCCCTAAAGGGATGTAGAGGTCTGGCCCACCCTCCATGCATAGGCACCTCTGCCCACCACCAGTGTTTCAGCAATCCAACCAGTAAGCTTATGCCATATAGGAAAAATAAAAGTGTGTGTGAATTGGATTTCTTTTGTTGTAACACAATTCCAGGTTTTTGGCTATTTAAAGTTTGACATTAGGCTGACATTGAGGAAGTAAGTGGGTTTTCCTGAGTTCCCAAGATATGATTAAGGAAGAAAACAAACTCATCTCCAGGAATATCCCAGTCCAGAAAGAACTAGACAGGTGTAAAAACCAAAGTGACCATTTTAGTTTTTTTTAAATGAAGAACAAAACATTAATGTTAAGGTATTAAGAAGATGCTCAGCATGCTTGATCGGCATCTTCACGGTCATTACCAATCAGTCTGACAAAATAGTTCTCTGGTAGTCAGCATTCATTCAAGGCAGCTTGCCTGATAATTTCCTGTGTATGTGAAGCGTCTCGCACTTTTACATGTTAGCTATAACTCCTTAAATTACTTAACTGAAATCTGTAATAGAGAACCATTTTGGCATCTGAACAGCTATTTTACATGGAGGAAAAAGCAAACACATCTGTCTCTCTGCTTTACCCAGAAAAACTAACTTTCTAGTTTCATCTTCATATTGTTTAGTAGCATAATAAGAGTAGTCCTTTATCTTTCTGTAATGTTAGTAAATATATTCTGTTAGTAGGAAGTTCTGAAATTGAAGGGAAAATATATTTAAGGAAATATACCTTTCAAAAATCGCCAAATACTGAAAATAAGAGATGAGTGCTTAAAACCTGAGTCAAAAAAGGTCCAGTTTTACAGCCTGCAATTAATTCAGGGCTGCATTGGCATTAAAAAAAAGTTAAATAAATATATATGCATATTATCTATTTAGTAGCTTACACTTAAAAGAGGAAAAGATTGCATTAACACTGCATGTTCTGATATGTACCACATTAACACCTAACAGGCATTTTATTTATACTTCATAGAACCAGGCAGATACAACTCTGAAAAATCATACTCTATTCACAATGGAAAAGGATAGTCTTGTCTACCACAGAGTAGTATGTCCATACTTAATAATGAAAACTTTCTTCCTTTCCTGCTGAAAAATGTCTTCAGTCTGTTATTAAGTGCCCCTTGCTGCAAATTTCAAATGGAGCAAGAAATCTTCCTCAGAGTAGGTGGTTTAGAATTAAATTAGTACAGTATATATGAATTCATGTCACGTACCCCTGAGTATGGTAGAACTGTTAAAGCATTCTTAAATTCCAATTATATGAAGCCTATCATTACTAGGAAAAGTATATTCTTTGGAATAAGAATTAATTTCTTCACACCATTAGAGTATGTTGTGAGTAGTAAGGAACTACTTAGATGCAATTTATTTACAGAATTGTCCGTTGGCCTCTTGAAATGGCTAGATCTTTCA
This sequence comes from Colobus angolensis palliatus, assembly GCF_000951035.1. Classification (NCBI taxonomy): domain Eukaryota; kingdom Metazoa; phylum Chordata; class Mammalia; order Primates; family Cercopithecidae; genus Colobus; species Colobus angolensis. Next base: position 1,126,481 of record NW_012119376.1, on the reverse strand, counting down.
CTACTGAGTAGATAGTTTCTACTTACTGGCAAGATAGATTACATTGCTTTACTGGACAAAGCAGAATGAACTTATATACCTAAAATATGTCCTATATTGGCCAGGGGTGGTGGCTCACACCTGTAATCCAAGCACTTTGGGAGGCCAAGGCAGGTGGATCGCTTGAGGTCAGGAGTTCAAGACCAGCCTGACCAACATGGTGAAACCCCGTCTCTACTAAAAATACTGAAAAAAAAAAAAAGTATCCAGGCATGGTGGCTTGTGCCTGGCCTGTAGTCCCAGCTACTCGGGAGGCTGAAGCAGGGGAATCGCTTAAACCCGGGAGGCGGAGGTTGCAGTGAGCCAAGATCATGCCTCTTCACTCCAGCCTTGGCGACAGAGCAAGACTGAGTCTCAAAATAATAATAATAATAATAATGAATAAAATAAAATATGTCCTGGAGGGAAAAGCAATGACAGAGTAATCACCAAATTAATAGGAACATCTTTCTAGAGAAAGTACATCCCCAGTTAGTTTAAACCCAGGTTTCAAAGAAGCAGCATTGGGCTCTACTGTAAAGTCAGGCAGCAACCAAGAGGTGGTGAGGAGAGAGATAGAGTACTCTCAGATAATTCCCATTTTCACTTCCAATTTCCTTTTCGTAATCGTTAAGCTTAAGCTATGTATGGAAATGCAAAGCATCATTAGCATTTCTAGAAAGCAGCTGGAACCTTACCCACGAATGCTTTTTTGAAGACAGGTGTCATCCCAAATTTAAAAATCCTATTGTATATGTTGTGAAATTTCTGGCAAAGAAGTAGAGGATCCTGTGGCAGCTATTCCCACCTAAGGCCAACCCTATAAGGATGGGTCATTTTTTAGCCATGCTAGGATTTACTGCACACACACAAAAAATGTCATTTAGCTTGTCGCATTGCTAGCACAGCTGCACATATGAGCAAAGCACTGTTGGTCCATGTTTCTCAGTGGGGGTGCTCTTGGCATTTGGAGCTGGGCAGGTCTTTGTTGTACAGAATCGTCCCATGCATTGCCAGATGTTTAATATCCTAGGCCCCTGCTGACTAAATGTCAGTAGCATTCTCAGTCATTGTAAACACCAAGAATAAAAAGCCTTCCCCCAGGTTCAAATACCCTCTCTGGGAAGTTGGTATCACCTCCCCTGAATGCCACTGTCTGCTGCAATTTGAGGACACACAGAGAAAAAGTGCCTATCCCCAAACGTTGTCTCTGCTGCCTTGTATTTCTTTGGGCCCTGAAAGGTTTTTCTCCCTTCATTTTTCAAGCCTTTGTCTCAGTGCAGCTTTAATTTGCAAGTTCTTCAGGTAAGAGGTTACTGGGCAGCCTTGGCCATTCAGTGGGCATCGGGACTTGGCCTAGTCCCTATATATACTTAAAGGAGAGATCACACATGAAGAAGGCTTTTTTTTTTGCCTTACAGCTTTTCTTTAGAACCACATTTTTGGTCATAATCCTTCTTACTGTCATGAAGATTGTTGTATGGGTTAAACACAAACACAGACTAACAGTGCACTTGAACAAACCTGGTGGTCTTTGGAAATAAGTTACCATTAGATTTCACCTGGTTATGCTGCATCCCATAAGTTCCAAATGAATTGCTTGTTTATCCCGTTAACAAAGCATTTAATTCACACGCAAATGCTTGAATTTCCCCTGTATAAATGTAGTCATGCGGTTCAACTTTTCTAGTAAGATTTGTGAATGCTGCATTATGATGAAAATGTGGATTGCATGCCTAGTGTTCATACTTCAGTGATGGTCACACACAAAACAAGATGAGTTTTACTTAGGTGAAACATTATTAAACTGTACTAACAATACAGAAACATATTCTCTTTGTCACTTTGTATCACCAAAACTGAATGGTAAATATGTTATTTGGATGAATTGTGGCTAGCAAAATGGAATTAACTTAGCCACTATAATTTTTTAAAACATTAAAATTTCTAAATTTTTTTTGAGGCCAAGTAACGCAGAGTCAATAAAGGTGGTTATATTGTAAGCTTTTAGATGGTGCTTAAGAATTCTTATCTTTTTAAATAGCAGTATTTTTTTTTTAAGATAAATTGAAAGGAGCAAATAAGGCAGAATGCCACTCTACCCTCAGGTCAATTTTATGGTATATGAAAATGCCAGTAATATTTGTGCCACTTGCCAACTCGGGGGAGGGGAGGCTTTTCCCTTACTGGTTACTTTTGTTATAGTTTGACTATGCCATTCCATTGTTTAGAGAGCCTCCACAACCAGAAGCTGCCACTGCAGTGCTAACTCGCCTTCAGAAAGAATCAGAATGATTCAAGGGTCAAACCACTTTCATCCCTTAAAATATAGGGACTAATATTTCTTTTTCTTGTTTTTTAAACATTTCTTCTGTGGCTTAGAAATGTGCCAGTGTGTTCAAAACATTTATACCAATTTTCACCAGATGTAGTACCTACTAAACATTCAAACGAGTTTCTTTCTTTCTTTTTTTTTTTTTTTCTGTGTAACAGTGATTTTTAAATAATGGACTATCTGCATTCTTTTGTTATTTCACACTTCAGTTAAAATGATAACAATGGTAAACTGTGATCATTATCAGACTGACTGAATGCTTTCTGATTTCCAGTGAGTGATCTAGTTCTACGTATTACACAAGTGTAGTATCTGTGAGTGTAAATAACTGGAACTGTACACTGATCAACATGACAGTTTCTCTTGTGTTGTTGTTCTTATCTGTACTGTATTATAGTATGTGGGTATAAATATCTACAAGTATACACACATATGTACTTGTATTCCACTATTGTAACCTGAAAGAAAGACTATGTATTCCCTTTTTTAATTCCGTACTGGTGTTTGTGTTATTTAAAAAGCAAAATTCTGGCCTATTTAGTTGTATAATATTAGAGGATACTTTGCTGTGCACAATTCCAAGTGCCTTAGAACATTGTTTAGCTTTCCTGAGTATATGTAAAGGCATATATGTATAAAATTGGGAAAAGTTACCTCAATAAAATCATTGGGAAATCCCCAGTTTTAGTTTGTTCCAGTTTCTATTATATTCGGATAGTGCTCAGCCTTTTTAAATGAAAAAAGAAAAAAGGGTAAGACAGCTTCACTAATTGCCTATTATTTCAACTTCACCTAAGTTTTTAACACCTCTTTGTATGTAAGGCCTTGAGACATGTACTTTTTATTTAAAATGTCTGTCTACAGAATTACTGCTCTTAAAAGAAACTTACAGTATTTTTTTAACTTCTATCTTTTTATATTTGAGGTATTTGATATTGATGTTTTTATTGCCATTATTATATGTAAACATAAACGATAGTCCATTTAGGGTTTATAACATAGAAAATAAACAGACTTCTTCATTATGCTTACTTTTTAGTGTATTACAAGCAAGGAGTGAGGTTGGGGGTATATTTTGACCATGAAAAGAATTGGAATATACTTTTTGTGATTTTCTGCATCAGTTACAAATAGTAACTTTACCTGCCTGCTCTCCAGAACAAGGTCAAAGATGTAACGGGAAACTTGAAAGCAACATGCTTGCCAGTATCCTAGACAGAAGACCGGAGGATTGGAACCAAAAAATTAAAAAGTAGGTTTGAAAAATTTGTCCCATGTATGCTATTGAAAATGAGAGGTACGTCTTCCAGGCAGGCATAGTAGTTGTTGCAATTCTATTTCTTTCTCAGACAAAACCAAGTTCTACATAGAAACATTACTGTCTAAAACCCAATGGAACTAAGAAATGGGCAATTTTTCATTTTACACAATGCTATGGTGACCTCTGATTTATTGTGATTTAACTATTCGATAAAAAATAAAAATTAAAAAATTGAAACATAAATTTTAAAAGGCCAGGTGCAGTGGCTCATGCCTGTAATTGCAGCACTTTGGGAGGCCAAGGCAGGAAGACTGCTTGAGCCCAAGAGTTTGAGACAAGCCTGGGCAACACAGGGAAACCCCATCTCTATAAAAAATAAAAATAGAAAAACAAATGAACTAGTCATGAGCCTCAATTCAAACTTGTGCATGGAGTTGCTGCTAGAGCACTGCTGCCCGCAGACACCCAAGTCCTCACTTAGTTTGTGAGTTTTAAACTCTCCTCTTTAAAGGGTGGTTGCTAATAGTGGAACATGTAAAATCTAGAGAAAGACTAAGAACCTAAAGTTCGTGTGAGGATTTTTTTACTCTTTTGTTATAAAGAGACACCATTTCTAAGGATTTGAATGGAAAAAAAAAAAGCTGCAGATGTTAGCTTTTTGAAATTAGATGAATATCATAGGGAAGAGAGAAGTAGCATTGTCGGTGCTTATCTACTCAATGATTTGTTTTTGGATGGACTTTTTTACCTTGGTTGGCCCAGGTCAGACAAACCAGAGAAGGGGGTATTTAACATGAGCAAGAATTTGCCTCTAATTCTTCAGGTAGCAATATACAGCAAGCTGAGCTACAAAATCTTTTCCCACAGTCAGTCCTTGTTTTTTAGTGTGGGTTTTTTTGTGTTTGTTTTGAGACAGGGACTTGCTCTGTCACCCAGGCTGGAGTACAGTGGCACAGTCATGGCTCACAGCATCCTGGGACTCCGGGGCTCAAGCCATCCTCCTGCCTCAGCCTCCAAAATAGCTGGGACTACAGGCAAGTTCCACCATGCCTGGCTAATTCTTTTTTTGATTTTGTTTTTTGTATTTTTTGTAGAGATGGGGCTCGCTATGTTGTCCAAGCAATCCTCCCACCTCAACCTCCCAAAGTGCTGGGATCACTGGCATGAGCCACTGTACCCAGATGGCATTAGTCTTCCTAAAGCACACTCATATATCGTTCCTGCTTAGAATTGTCCAGTACCTGCTGAACAACTCCCAGGTGCTTTAACCTAGCCCTCAAGAGCTGTAGTTATGGCCAGACACAATGGCTTAAGCCTGTAATCCCAGCACTTTGGGAGGCCAAGGCAGGTGGATCACTTGAGCTAAGGAGTTCAAGACCAGCCTGGCCAACATGGTGAAACCCTGTCTCTACTAAAAATACAAAAATTAGCCAGGTGTGGTGTTGTGCACCTGTAGTTCCAGCTACTTAGGAGGCTGAGACATGAGAATCGCTTGAACCCGGGAGGCGGAGGTTACAGTAAGGTGAGATCTCGCCACTGCAGAGCTATGCCCTGTCTCAAAAAAAAGGCATCTGTAGTCTAACCACAAACCACAGTTCCAGATTACACTCCTTTTATTCCACACTTGGACCAAATCAAATGAAACTCATTGTTCCCCAAGTATGTGATGCACTCTTTGCACATCACAACTTTGATTAAGCCATTCGCTCCAACTGGAGCTCTTTATATGTTAATATCCAACTCATCCTTCTGGGAACAATGCAAATATCTTCTCCAGCTATTGCATTATAGTTTCTTTAAAGTTTTTCTTGAAATAGCATATATAAATTTGGCAGATTTTATTTTCTGTGTAATCATTTCAAATGCCCAAATGTGACTATAACAAGCATTTAACAACACTTTTAAACCTAATGCATTATATAAGCAGTAAATCAACTTTTCTTAGACATTTCAGTATTATTTACAAATGTAGAAATGTTCTTATACTTTTTAATTTTACAAGTCTAAAATTAGTTACATAGTTTAAATTGGGATTGCATGGCTAATAGGTCAGATTTCTACAATATTCCAGTTTTTAAAAAATTGTTAAGTGCTTTAATACCAAGTACATACAGATCGTCTTAATAATTATAAAACATGGCCGGGCGCGGTGGCTCAAGCCTGTAATCCCAGCACTTTGGGAGGCCAAGACGGGCGGATCACAAGGTCAGGAGATCGAGACCATCCTGGCTAACATGGTGAAACCCCGTCTCTACTAAAAAATACAAAAAACCTCGCCGGGCAAGGTGGCGGGCGCCTGTAGTCCCAGCTACTTGGGAGGCTGAGGCAGGAGAATGGCGTGAACCCGGGAGACGGAGCTTGCAGTGAGCCAGGATCCGGCTACTACACTCCAGCCTGGGCGACAGAGCGAGACTCCGTCTCAAAAAAAAAAAAAAATTATAATACATAATTAAATGTAACACAAAAGTGTTATTTTGACTTTGATTTAATATCCATATTTAATTCCCAGGCTTATAGAAACAGACACTAAAAAAAGCAGATTTTAAAACCTCAGGCAAACTGATTACCAGATTGACAATTCACTCTTTGCTTAATGGGGAAAAAAAAATCCATGACGGATAAATGCGTCCTAAGTGTTACATACTTCTGGGAAGAATCTGCTTCAACCACAGGGATGTACTCAGAACCATGTTTCAATCCTTACATTGTTAGAGGGTCTCCAAATCCACAGCCTTCAGAAAGAATTGGTTTTGTTTTACCTGATCCAAACTGCATCCTAAAAGGTTCTTTGATAGGAAGAAGTAAGTTTGGCCGGCACAGTGGTTCCTGCCTATAAACCCAGTGCTTTGTGAGGCCAAAGCAGGAGGACTGCCTGAGTCCAGAAGTTTGAGACCAACCTGGGCAACATAGCAAGACCCTGACTCTACAAATAATTAAAAAAGTTAACCAAGCCTGGTGGCATACCTATAGTCCCAGCCACTCGGGAGGCTGGGGCAGGGAGATTGCTTGAGTCTAGGAGGTCAAGAACTGCAGTGAGCTATGATCACAACACTGCACTCTAGCCTGGGTGACAGAGTGAGACCCTTTCTCTAAAAGAAAAAAGAAAACAAGATGTAGAAAAGTAGAAGGAACTCTCAAGTTGCAGTTAATTTCCTTCAACAATCTTTTACTGGCCTACTTGAGACTTTGCGTTTTTTCCATATTCTGTCTCTCCAATTAGACATAATTTATTTAAATGACATTTAATTTTTAAAAAGCTTTCTTATAGAGACAGAGGTCTCACTAGGTTACCTAGGCTGGTCTCAAACAACTAGCTTTAAGCGATCCTTCCTCTTCGGCCTTCCAAAATGTTGGGATTACAGGCATGAGCTACCACACCCAGCCATGACATCTAATTAGATTGCACATTTATCCCATACGAATGTCTAATCTAGATTATTTCCTGAGACCAGAACTCTATAGTCATGCTCAGAATGGCACAAGTAAGTATTAAAGCTGAGCCAAAGATGGAAGCTGTAATGAGACTAAAGAAGTAAATGAAGACTACATCTTGATGATCCTTTTAAACCTTGTCAAAGAATTTAGAATTTATCCTTCAGACAATAGAGATTCACTAAAGGATTTGAAGCTCAGAGGTAACATCATCAGATTTGCCCTACTCATCCTGGCCACAGTGGATTGGATTGAAGGAATGGATTGGATTGGAGGAAGCAATATTGGAAGCATGGTGGCCATTACTACTGCCATAATCTTGTTGGGAGGTGATGGTGGCCCCAACCAAGGTATTAACTATTGGAATGAAGAGACATAAACAGACTCAAAGGACAGTCATGAAGTAGAAATGATTGTTCCATAGGGGAAATGGAGGAGATGGAAAAGTTAAGATTATACCTATCATGTGGTTGGCTTGAGCAGATGGTGGTGATGCCACTTGCTGAAATAGAAAACAGCAGCACTGAGGCCAATGTAAGGCTAGACTGGAGGGCAGAGAAGAGCAAGAGAGCATAGGAGGTATGGAAAAGGGAGGCATTCAATTTTGGAAATGCAATTCAATTTGTTTGAATTGCCTTCTGTTGGGACATCCACATGTGGATAGATGTACAGTAGTCAGTTGGATATATGAGTCTGAAAGTCAGGAAAAAAGTCCACGCTACAGATAGGAAGCTGAGAATCAGCAGCACATGTAATGGAAGCTGTGGAAGTGGATAAACCTTTTCAACAGACAATGTAGCTTAAGACCATGAGAAATTACTGCAATAAAAATCTAATAAACTATTCTGTCATTACCAGGTTTTTTCTCCAAGGCTGCAAAATAAAATCATTTACTCATCATCTAAGTGCTTAGGATGTTTGTCTTAAGTTTAATGAGTTTTACGGGATAGCTTAACTTTAAATAAAATGGAATACTACACTATGTAGGGGGATAAATTGTAAAGCAAAAATTATATTTGAAAATGCCTTATATTGCCCCAAATACTATATACAAACATACTATCTCAATAAGTCTAACACAGCCTGTTTTTACTTCAACATTGGAATAGGTGGCTGGTTCTTTAATTTGGCACAGTTGAAGTTAGTTTATATTTAATTGCTATATTTTAAATATAACAGCATATATATGTCTAGAATCTTATCTTTAAAGCCTAAGAATTACATTCAGCACAGTGAGATATTCACTCTATAAGAAGTACAGGGAGCAGAGTGATTGGACACTGTATAATCTGATTGTATAGGAGAAAGTTGATTAATGTCTTGTGTCACCCACATTCTGAGAATACGCTCATTGATGCAATGGCAGGCAGAATCGCCTATCTCCCTCAGTAGTAATGATGGTAAATCTTCATTTCTCATATGCCAAAAGCATAAATTCATGAGTTAAATGTATGCATGGGCTGGGTGTGGTGGCTCGAGCCTGTAATCCCAGCACTGTAGGAGGCTGGAGTGGGTGAGTTGCTTGAGCCCAGGAGTTTGACACCAGCCTGGACAACATGGTGAGACCCTGTTTGTACAACTTTTGTTTTAATCATCTGGGCGCGGTGGCATGTGCCTGTAGTGTGCCTGTAGTCCCAGCTATTTGGGAGGCTAAGGTGTGAGAATCACCTGAGTCCAGGAGGTCAGGGCTATAGTGAGCTATAATTGTGCCACTGTACTCCAGCCTGGGGAACAGAGCACGACCCTGTCTCT
>NW_012119376.1:1112107-1117633 GCF_000951035.1 Colobus angolensis palliatus | reverse complement strand
AGGGGGAAAAAAAAAAAAAAAGCATGGGGGAAGAAGGGAAAAAAGGTAGCCAGTTTCCAGAAAAATTATTTGACAAAAAACGTTTAACACTTAGCGCCTTGTAGCAAGGAAATAAATTAAAAATCCGAAGTTGAAAAAAAAAAAAAAAAAATGTTTAAAACATAAAAATAAATAAATGCATGCGTGATGTGATTACTCTTAATTTTTTTTTTCAGTTTCAAGTTTTTATATTATCTGTTACTCACAGGAAAAGGGACTAATAATGATTTGTATACATTTTATGCTCTAAAGCTAGAGTGAGTCCAACTGAAATATATCAAAGGGTACTTAAAATTCATTTTATAGTTACAAAGGCACAGGAAATTGTTTCAGATTAATATTTCCAAGTGTATTCATCAACAAAATGTGTGTGTTTTTTTTGTTTGTTGGGTTTTGGGTTTTTTTGAGACGGAGTCTCGCTCCGTCTCCCAGGCTGGAGTGCAGGGGCACGATCTCAGCTCACTGCAACCTCCGCCTCCCAGGTTCAAGCGATTCTCCTGCCTCAGCCTCCCAAGTACCTGAGTCTACAGGCACGTGCCACCGCGCCTGGCTAATTTTTTGTATTTTTAGTAGAGACGGGGTTTCACCATGTTAGCCAGGATGGCCTTGATCTCCTGACCTCGTGATCTACCTGCCTCGGCCTACCAAAATCCTAGGATTACAGGTGCTTTTGTTTTATACTGCCATCATGATATTCAATAAATGTATGTACTTGTTTTTTTTTTTCTTTTTTGAGACAGGATCTCACTCTGTCACCCAGGCTGGAGTGCAGTGGTACAAGCACAGCTCACTGTAGCCTCAACCTCCCGGGTTCAAGTGATCATCCTGTCTCAGCTTCCCAAGTAGCTGGGACTACAGACACTTCCCGTCACACCCAGCTAATTGTTTTGCACAGACGAGGTCTCACTTTGTCATGCAGGCTGGTCTCAAACTCCTGGGCTCAAGTGATTCTCCCATCTTGTCCTTCCAAAGTGCTGGGATTACGGGCATGAGCCACAGTGCCTAGCCTAAATGCATATATTTCTGAATCTAAGAACAGGAGTCAGTAAACAAAAAGCCAAGCAATCTAAAAGGATTGTACAATTAAAAAGAATTTTAAAGAACATACAATTGCTAGTCACTATAAGCAAGTAAAAGATTTGAAATTTAAGGATGTACCATAAAGGACCTAAAACATACCAGAAGTTTAGAGAAAGCAAAATAATAAGATCCAGGGAAGTAGAAAAGTTGGTTCAACGGGCAAGCAAACAGATTCTCATGAAGTGAACCTGATGTGAAGCAAAGTTCGTGTCCCCTGACACATCCTGGATACTGAAGGTCCTGTTTCAGGAGACGATCATCCTGAAGTACAATGCAGTGAGGTGAATAACTACGTTCAGCTGAGAAAAGGACAATAGCTCACATTCATCAAATGCTTACTAAAAGCCAAGCACAGGTCCAAGTACTTCATACCCATCCTCTCATTTAATCCAACAACAACTCTGGAAGGTACGTATTAATAATATCATTCCCATTTTACATTCATGTAAGTAAACTGAGGTCCACTTAGCCCAAGTTGCATAATAAGAATGAAAGAAATGCCAGAGACTAATTCCAGCTAGTATACAATGCATACTACTGTCATCAGTTAATATTGTAGGGGAAAATTTGTGTTTCTGTGAGAAACAATACATTGTAGAGACAAGTACACCTTTTTGATACTGACTTTATGAGGGTTCTGTGCCTCTCCTTATCTTTGAGCTATTTTACAACATTGTAAATTTCAGAAAACTGACAATCATGCAAAACAATTCTTGTCTCTAAACATCTACATAAATTCTGTCCAGTAGAGATTTCAACTCACTTCCTTCCCTTACTGTGGAAGAAGTAAGTTGTGTCTCCATTTGCACATTTTTCACAATATTCCTGCTCTATGAATGTTTCTGTTCTTTGGATTGTCCTTTGAACTAATTGTAACATCCTACTGGTTCCTTTATTAATCATGTGTAAAATAAAATCTTTAACATGTGCTCACTTTATACATGAGAGCCATGACATTAAATCCTGCTCTAAGGATTTAATGAGTAAATGTATGTAAAGCACTTGGAACAGTGCGATTATTATTGAGCCTTCAATATGCTAGGCCCTGAAGAAGTCAAGTCAGCAAGACAAAGATCCTTGCTTTTGAGTAGATGACTGAGGTCTGGTTCTAGAGACAGATGAAAATAAGAATTTACAATTTAGCACAACTGAGCAGAGTAGTGTGATCACAGGATACAGTGAGAACTCTCAGGATGAGCCCCAGTTACAAAGAGTATTATCGTTCAACAATATTTATTGAACCAAATTATATGAGTACATCTTTCCTTTTATTTTTAAGTATTGTTACTTTATATATATATAAAACCAAATGTAATACTTTAAATCTTCACTCTAATCATGTAAACATTGAAGAAGTGTCTAATATAGACACTGAAAGTTCCCTGCAATCCCATCCCAGCTCTTTGTGAATAATCATTGTTGGCAGTTTGGTGCATAGTCTCCCAGATTTTTTTTACACTTGCACTATAATATTTCTTTTTTTTTTTTTTTTTGAGACAGAGTCTTGCTCTGTCACCCAGGCTGGAGTGCAGTGGCATGATCTCAGCTCACTGCAAGCTCCGCCTCTTCAGTTCACGCCATTCTCCTGCTTCAGCCTCCCGAGTAGCTGGGACTACAGGTGCCTGCCACCATGCTGGCTAATTTTTTTGTATTTTCAATAGAGACAGGGTTTCACCGTGTTAGCCAGGGTGGTCTTGATCTCCTGAATTCGTGATCCGCCTGCCTCAGCCTCCAAAAGTGCTGGGATTACAGGCATGAGCCACCGTGCCTGGCCACCCTATGACATTTCTTTGTAACGTATTTTTCCTTTTTTATAGATTTTTTAACAAAAAGAAGCCAGGCACAGTGGCATGTGCCTATAGTCCCAGCTATTTGGAAGGCTGAGGCAAGAGGATCAATTGAGGCCAAGAGTTTGAGACCAGCTTGGACAACATAGCAAGACCCCATCTCAAAAAAACAAAACTTAATCTAAATTAAAGCAGCATCACAGTAGCTCGTTGTATGAATGGTTTGTTTGTTTGCTTGTTTGTTTCAATCAATCCTTTACTAACAAAAATTTTCTTTTTTTGAGAGATAGAGTCTTGTTATGTTGCCTAGGCTAGACTCAAACTCCTGGGCACCACAACGGGCTCACTAATGAAATTTTAATTTTTCTATTTTTCTCTGTTATCAGCAGTGTTACAATGAACATCCTGGTACATCCATTTTGCCGCACTTTTCCTTTTTTTAAATTAAGTACCAGCTGGGTACAGTGACTCACACCTGTAATCACAGCTCTTTGGGAAGCTGAGGTGGGCAGATCACTAGCGGTCAGGAGTTCGAGACCAGCCCGGCCAACATGGTGACATCCCATCTCTACTAAAAATAAAAAAATTAGCCAGGTGTGGTGGTGGACACTTGTAGTCCCAGCTACTTGGGGGGCTGAGGCACAAACATCACTTGAGCCAGGGAGGCGAAGGTTGCAGTGATCCGAGATCATACAACTGCACTCCAGCCTGGGCAACACAGCGGGACTCCATCTCAAAAAACAAAAATAAAATTAATACCGCCATAAGCTTTATTAGTATTTTCAACGATGTAATTTATAACTCCTAGAAGTTACTGCTTCAGGTTCTAATTAGTTTTCTCTGCACTTATGTGTACATCAGCTTCCTGATGCTTGGGACTCCTTGAGTGATGCTGATGCAAGATGGAGAACCAGTGAATATGATATGAATGGGGATAAAACCATAATTTCAATGGCTTAGTTCCATATAAAAAATTTTAAAAATGTGTTCAAAGCCTAGACTAAGCCAGAAATTCTGTTTAATCACTGTCACATGGATATCAGTAACTAGAGCATACAGAGTAGAAGTATTGCTTGGATTTATTATCATTACTATAATATTTCAATTATTTTTGCTTTCCCTGGTGGCAAAATAACATTTTTCTGCATTAAGACAGCACTCGAAACAGTCTCTGACACATACGAGCTAGCCTTATGTGTTGGAGTATTTTGTAATTAGGTGGTTTTCTGAAATGGGGTCTACAGTACTATAATAGTAGGGTGTGACTCTCAAGCTACAATTGAGCTCACATTCTGGCTTCATCACTTATGGACTTTGTACCCTGGGGCAAAAGTCACTTAACTTTCCGTTCTATAATCTCTACTGAGTAGAAAAGGTTAATAGTATGTCCACTTAAATCTGTTATAAGGATTTAATGAGTAAATATAGGTAAAATACTTGGAACAGTGCAATTATTATTGAGCCTTTACTATGCTAGGCCCTAAAGACGTCAAGTCAGCAAGACAAGGATCCTTGCTTTTCAGTAGGTGACTGCAGTCTGGTTCTAGAGATAGATTAAAATAAGAATTTACAATTCAGCATAACTGAGTAGAGTAGTGTGTACAGGATACAATGAGAACATTCGGGATGATCACCAGTTTTGAAGAGTATGAAAATGTTTCCAAGAGGCAGAGATGGTGTAGGGTCCCTCAGAGCCCCCTACTTTCTTTCTGTGTCCTGACTAACATAGAGTGCCTTGACCACTCTGTGACCTGGCCAGCTGCATGGGGTTTTATTCACCCTGTAAGCTTAAACTTAAACCTGGACCTTGAACATTCCCAGGCACTGATAAAGTTGTGCAGGTTATTGCTTCAAACACTGAAAGATCAAAATATGTCACTAAACACATAGAAACTAGCCCAGACCTAAGCCAAATTCCCTAAACCCTCATAAACTCCATAACCCGACTTCTCATTGCTGACATACCTACATAGAAACGTCTCTTTTCGCCCTGTCCACTTAAGCACTCTGAATGTAACATCTCTAATAAATGCTTTGGACTGATCACCCCAGCGTTTAGTGCTTCTTTCTTTGGAATTCTGTCCAGCCCCATCTCAGGATGGTTTGGGGCAGTCCTTCACAGGAATTCCCCTACTGCCCCTTTTGGGTCAACTTAGCTTCGGCTAGACTTGAGTTCAGCCAGAAGAAACAGATGGCTAAAGTATGACTTGCAAACAAGGAGAGGAGAGAAAGAAAGAGCCTTTTAGATGGGCAGGAGAGAGCCAATGTCTTTCAGGTACGTTTGGGAACTGCACCCAGTTTCATAGGGCTGGATCATGAGTGGAGCATGGGAGAATAAGGAGATGTCATGTTAAATTGATGGCTGGAGACCAGAAGATATAAAATCTTGGTTGCTCTGCAAAATAGTTTATCCTGAAGTCCAAGAGTAGACATCAAGGGATTTTTTTTTTTTTTTTTTTTTGAAACGGAATCTCACTCTGTCGCCTAGGCTGGAGTGCAGTGGCTGGATCTCAGCTTACTGTAAGCTCTGCCTCCTGGGTACAAGCAATTTTCCTGCCTCAAACTCCCAAGTAGTTGGAACTACAGGTGTGTGCCACCATGCCCGGCTAATTTTTGTACT
>NW_012119376.1:1088409-1106822 GCF_000951035.1 Colobus angolensis palliatus | reverse complement strand
CTCACTAGTGAGATGACCCCAGTACCTCAGTTCAAAATGCAGAAATCACCGGTCTTCTGTGTCCTTCGCGCTAGGAGTTGGAGACTGGAGCTGTTCCTATTCGGCCATCTTGCTCCGCCCCAATTTTTGTACTTTTTAGTAGAGACAGGGTTTTGCTATGTTGGCCAGGCTGATCTCGAACTCCTGGCCTCAGGTGATCCACCCGTCTTGGCCTCCCAAAGTGCTGGGATTACAGGTATGTGCTACCGTGCCCGGCCCATCGAAGGATTTTATACAGGGAAGTGACCTGAGTTTAAAATGATAAATTTGATAAAATGAGTAATGAAGTGATATATGTGGATATTTAGAAAGTAGGATGAACAGAATTTGCTGGTTGACTGCCTCAGGGAGGTAGTATAGTATATGGATAAGGGAATGGCCTTCCTAAACAAGCCTGATGGACTACACTTCTAGGCTTTTCTACTTACTGTGTGACCTTAAGTAAATAACTTCAATTCTCTGAACCTCAGATTTCACATCTGCAAGATTGGTTTAGTGTCATTTAATTGTACTTCACTGGCTTGCTGAAGGAATTAGATATCATGAATAAAAAGTGCTTCGCACTGTGTGTTTAGTGTTTAGAATGATAAATATATAAAGTAAGCAGGCTGGCCACGGTGGCCTGTAATCCCAACACTTTGGAAGGCTGAGGTGAGAGGCTCACTTGAGTCCAGGAGTTCAAGACTAGTCTGGGCAACACAGTGAGACCCCTATCTCTACAAAAAATAAAAACATTAGCCGGGCATAGTGGCACACACCTGTGGTCCCGGCTACTCAGGATGCTGAGGTGAGAGGATTGCTTGAGCCCAGGAGGTCGGGCTGCAGTAAACCATGTTTACACCACTGCACTCCAGCCTGGTTGACAGATCAAGATCCTGTCTCAGGGGAAAAAAAAAAAATGCAGAACATTACTCAGAAGAAAAAAAAAACAAAAACAAACAAGCAACATGATTAGGTGGCCAGGCACTAGTCAGGCTCCTTAGGTTTAAATCTCTGCTCTGCCATTTACTAGTGGTATGAGAAAGCATATCAATCCGTTCTCACACTGCTAATAAAGACATACCGGAGACTGGGTAATTTATAAAGAAAAAGAGGTTTAATGGACTCAGAGTTCCACGTGGTGGGGAGGCCTCACAATCATGGCAGAAGGCAAAAGGCACGTCTTACATGGCAGCAAACAAAAGAGAATGAGAGCCAAATGAAAGGGGAAACCTCTTATAAAACCATCAGATCTCATGAGACTTATTTACTACCACAAGAACAGTATGGGAGAAACCACCCCCATGATTCAGTTATCTCCCACTGGGTCCCTCTCACAACACATGGGAATTATGAGAGTTACAATTCAAGATGAGATTTGGGTGAGGACACAGCCAAACCATATCAGAAGGTAACTTTCTTATGCTTTTGACCTGAAGAAAGATGAGGCGCATAAGGGTTTCAGCCTGCAGGGTGGCCTTTCTGACAGGCTGGGAATACCCTCCAGCCAGAAGCCAAAAACATACATTCTGAGGGAGGAGCAAAGTGAAAGGGAGCAGGGTGGCAGAATACACATATTTAATAAGCTATAGGAGGAATCATTAATATTTATGAAGGGAGAAACATGTAAATGTGCAATTGAGCTTCATTACCCCTTCATGGGTCCTAGGTACAAAAAATGGGGCATCAGCATGATCTGAAGAGTTTTCAGCCTCTGATGTCAAAAGGTGTAGTAGAGGCCAATAAAACCCACACTGTGCATGCTCTGTAGATTGGACAAAAACCACCCCATGGTGGGTAGTCTGTTAGGCAAAAAAGGAAGGGCAGCAACAGGCTGATATCAGTGGTGGAGTCTTTTGAAAGGAATGGTTTCTGTTTATCCCTTAGGGAAGAAAGCCTGATCCTGGTTAGTGACGGAGGGGATATAACAAGGCAAAGCAAGAACTCAGTTTTCAAGGTTATTCTGGGTCCCCTTGGCCAAAAGGGAGTCCGTTCAGTCAGCTGGGGGGCTTAGTACTTAATTTGTATTTCTCTTGCCTCACTTTAAGGATTTGTAGGATGCTGAAGATAATTGCATCTCTTTCATAGTGTTGCAGTGAGGATGAAATGAGATGATGCAGATAAAGTGCCAGAACATTAATTCATTTAAATAAATACTTACTGAGCATATATGCCCCATGCGTCAGGCCCCTGAGAATACAGCAGTAAACACAATTGATTGAAAGGAAATAAAAACTGCCCTCTTGGATCTCTTAATTGTATATAACAAATAATAACAACAAATCTCTGGCACATAGGAGTGCTATGTATTATCTCTGTTACAAAGCAATATCCCAAGACAAGTTTTATGGTCCTAACCTAAATTATTTCTATAATTTTTTTTTCTGAGACAGAGTTTCGCTCTTGTCACCCAGGCTGGAGTGCAATGGCATGGTCTCAGCTCACTGCAACCCCCGCCTCCTAGGTTCAAGCTATTCTACTGCCTCAACCTCGGAGGTAGTTGGGATTACAGGCGCCTGCCTCCGCACCTGGCTAATTTTTGTATTTTTAGTAGAGACGGGGTTTCATCACGTTGGCTAGGCTGGTTTTGAACTCCTGACCTCAGGTGATCCACCCGCTTCGGCCTCCCAAAGTGCTGGGATGACAGGCATGAGCCACTGCGCCCGGCCTACTTCTATAATTTTTATTGTAGTAAAAGGGTAATACTCCACAAATACAGTGGTAATGCCTACGGCATAAAGACGTAATCCAAGGCAACTCATTCATTGAGAGGTCACCAGAAACTGGGAAGTGGGGGAAACAAATTTGAAAAAAAGGCCTGCTGATGAAAGTGATTGCATTTACCACACACATTTGTCCAAGAAAAGCTATGTCAATGCGCCAACACCGGCCTGAAGTCTTCCTAACAATGCGTGCTTATAGCCTATTTGTTTAAACGGTGAGAGTTAACATTCAAACACCAGAGATTCTGAATCTATTTCATTAGTTCAAATGCCTCTACAGTTAACAGAGTCTCGGGGGTTTGGTTAACAGGGCACATGAAAGCAGTTTATGAAACAGTGGAAAATAAAACCTGATCAAGTCTGACGCAGTCTATAAAGGCAAGGCCCCGGCCTCCGTTGCTGCGGCAACCGACTCCGCCACCACCCGGAGAGGGAACCTGAAACTTGGCGACCCCAGCACCCCAGTGGGGTGGTCGCCTCCCTTCCGTGTCCGTGGCTTTGTTTTATGGTTGGGAATAGGTAAGGGACACAAGTCAACGGCGATGCTGGATTCGTCCCCTCTGGTCTCCGTTGAGGGAGTTATAAAAGGAGGTTCGTCCACAAGCAGAAACCCCTCTGTAGCGCCTCAACGCTAAAGAGCCCCGCCATTCCCTTTCCCCGGCGGGAGACTAAAGGCCGGAAAAACACAGCCAGCTCAGGGTGGGGAGCTAAGCTAGCCCCACCTCCCGGTAGCTTCTCGCGATCGTGTAGACGCAGCGAGTTACGTAACTTCCGGTCACGACCCATCAGCTCCTCGGCGATTGGTCCATTTCCATGACTGGGTGACGTTATCGCCGGGTGCTGGGGTCGCACGTGTGGCGAGGCTACAGAGGCGGCCTTGGGCTGGGGCTTGGTCTCCCCGCCGGACTTCGAGGGTATCTTCGCCGCCCCTGTTGGGGGTGAGCGCCGCGCGGCTGCAGCATGGTGAGCAAGCCTTACTTGTTTCGGCGGCCGGGCGCTGCGGTTTTGCAGAGGCCAGGCTGCTTCCTGTAACGCCTTGGCTGTTGCGGCCTGGGTCTGGGTCGTGCCAGAGGCTGCTTGCGGCACATTACTCTGAAATGGGCCATCCTCGCCACCCCGGGCATTCTTTGCTAATTGCAGTCTCGCACCGCCGAGCCTCCTTGCGATGTGGCCCGGAGAGGAGAATGGCCTCTTTTTTACCCCTGGGAGCCTGCAGCCCTGTGCGCTTTCTGTTAGCTAAAAGCTTGTGACTGCGGACACAAACGCACCACCCTGTGCTTCTTGGGGGTCGAGCAGAGGGAGCTGCTGGTCTCCCTCAGCGTTGGAGTGGCAGGTGTCTGCCTGTCTGTTTGCTCTGAGAAAGGGAACTTGTGGGAGAGCATAAGATTGGGCCCAAAGTAAAGCCACTTAATTGGTTTCACAGTTTAGAGAATCAAAATTGAATAGCGAATTACTAATGTAGTAGTGGATGATGGATCTTATTAAACTTTAGCTGTTTGTATCGTGATTTTATTTGCTGGTTGGTAGATGCCCTATGTGGAGCTGTCTACTCCAAATTATGTTGTGGCAGGCTTCTTGTCATTCTGGTTCAGTCTGCCAGGGGCCTTCCCTGAGCAGCCAGTGTAAAGTAGCTTTTAAGTCATTTTCACGTCACTGCCTTATATGTTTTCACCGGAAATTATCTTGATTTTCTTGCTAAGAACAGGGACTTTATCTGACTTTCCCACTTCTGTATTCTCAGTTCCCATAACAAGGTCTGGCACAAAGTAGGTGCTCAAGGAATGTATGTTGAAGGAAGGTTAAGTATGGATTCTACAGAACACAGCTGATGTTGCCTGCCCTAGAAGTGTAGATTTTTAAAAAGTATTTATCTTTAACATGACTACTAAAGATGGATATGTGAACTATGGAATTGTTCTCTGTCGTTCTGTTTTGTTTGAACTAATTGTGATTTTGTTCCTTTGAAGCCTCACAGGAAGAAAAAGCCCTTTATAGAGAAGAAGAAAGCTGTGTCTTTTCACTTGGTCCACCGGAGCCAACGAGATCCTTTAGCAGCAGATGAGACTGCACCCCAGAGGGTTCTATTGCCCACACAAAAAGTAGGTCCTGTTATTTAGCCAGTCAGTTTGTAGGTAGATAATAGTTTTTTTGTGTTTTTGTTTCTTTTTCTTAAGTAGATAGTCTCGGCATGTTGCCCAGGCTGGTCTCGAACTCCTGGGCTCAAGCAGTCCTCCCAGCTTGGCCCTCAGAAGTGCTGGGATTACAGGCATGAGCCACCGCGCCCGGCCATGTTAATAGTTTTAATAAATTGTTAAGTCAGCTGTTATTCTCAGATAACTTATATTCTGGGAAATAATCTATAAGTTAATTTTCAATACAATTTGCTGATTTTTACATCATTCGTGTTATTTTGATTGGGAAGACAAAGATCTTTATTAGAGATGTTTAAATGAGCAAATCTTGTAGAATAATGGTAAATATTTACCAAAGCACCAGCTACAATGTGGCATGATGTTATTTGGGGCACCCTTATATACTCAAACTGTGCTTTCTCTAAGATCCTGCCGTTTTATAACCACAAACTGCATTTTGCCTCCTGGTTGCTCATCTTAGGAAATGATTAGCTTGGTTAGCTCAGGGAACTTTGCAAGGGAGCCTCGAAAAGATTGACTTAATGTTAGACTCTACTTATTAAGTGTAGATATTGTGAAACAGAGTGTTGGGAAACAGAGTATTGGGGGACATGGGCCATGTTTAGCTTTTCAGTAAAACCAGTTTTATTGTATGTTGAGAAGGTTTTTTTTTTTTTGCATATAAATACAAGAAATTGTACTTACCTTTCAAGGCACCCAAATATCTGTTGCCCAGGCTGGCATGCAAAGTGGCTCCATCTCAGCTCGCTGCAGCTTCTACCTCTTGGGCTCAAGCGATCCTCCCACCTTAGCCTCCAGAGTAGCCGGTACTACAGGCACATGCCACCGGGCCTGGCTGATTTTTAAAAGTGTTTTGTAGAAACGAGGTGTCACTATGTTGTCCAGTCTGGTCTTGAACTCCTAGGCTCAAGTGATCCTCCTACCTCAGCCTCCCAAAGTGCTGGGATTATAGGCATGAGCCACTGCACCTGGCCCCCCAAGTCTTTTCTTATAACCCTCCAAATAGACGATAAAATAAGTTGTATGTATATTTTGTGACTCAGAATGTTGCACATAAATGTCTAGCAGAAGGAGCAATTATTATTTATTTTTATTGCCCTTTTGAAAGTATGAGTGTTTTCGTTCCATTTTAATGTTATGTAGCACTCTGGTTTTGAAGCTGTACATTTCCTGTTTGTCAAGAATTGTCTTTTTCCCATCAGCCAAAACGTTCATGTGCCATCTGCTTCCTACTTGGAAAGCTATACTCATTGTAATATTCCCTTGCCTTATCCTTGGAAGGTGTACTGATTCCATTTTGTTTATAGATAAACAGTGAAGAAAGTACTAATTCCATTTTGTTTATAGATAGGCAGTGAGGAAAGGCGAGCAGAACAGAGGAAGTATGGAGTGTTCTTTGATGATGACTATGACTACCTGCAGCACCTGAAGGAACCATCTGGGCCCTCAGAGCTTATTCCCTCAAGTACCTTCAGTGCACACAACCGGAGAGAGGAGAAAGAAGAATCGCTAGTCATTCCAGTAAGGCTTTTCAGCAATTTAAGTGTGGGAGTGAGGTGAAGAAATCATTTTTAAATCAAGATAACTGTTTGGGGCAAGAAATGGTGTCCATATGAAGAGCACAAAGATAGACCATGCCTCCACTTAAAATTATGTATGTGTATGCACGTGTGTACCATCAGGAGAGAGAGAATAGGTCACCTCTTCTCTGGTGGCAGGTGTCAACGCAACAGCCTTTTTATAGGTTTAGAACTTTCGATTGATAGACATGGCTATGTTAGACAGCACTTTTCAATAGGAGAAAAGCAGCTGACATTCTACATGTTAACAACATAACTGTTTCAGGATCATAAACTCTGTTCTAAGATAGGACTTAACTTTTATGGAATATTTAGATCTTTAACACTTTTGTAAAAGCTGCAGGCTACTCATAAGCAAACAGAATGAGTGGATGATAATAACATTCCTGTCTTGTAAACTAATGTTCGGTCCACTTTAATACTTTCTCTTTCAGGAGAAATGATAGTACGTCTTTATATGAAATTAGTGCTGTTAGTCTAAGTTCTGTTTTCTCTCCCGTTTATGTGAAGAATGCCCATGTTGTATGCCTTTGTGACCTTATTTTTAATTTGATGTAGAGTAAATTTCCCTGTGGAAACTTTTACATCACCTAGCACTTTAAAAAAAGGAGACACTCATTAGGTTTATAAGCAAAAGGTAAGAGATAGAAAGAGCACCAGTTTACCCTGCCCCTTATTCCCCAATTCTGTCATGGTCTAGGCATGCCTTTCCTTGGGGAAGATGTGATTGTAGTTCTTACAGGCAATAGCTGGTTGCTTAAGGAGACTTAGAAAGGTTAGGTTTCAGGATATCATCCCAAAGAAAGGTAGTAACTGCAGCTACTTCTTCACTAACTAGGTTGTGACTCTTTTGTAACGCCCCAAATCCCACCACATCTCTGTCATAGAGAACCAACTTCTTTGTTTCTTCTTCCTCAAGGCTTTATTGGTAGTAGGGACTTACTGGCTCACTTCCTTCTATAACCTATTGAGGGAGAGAAGGGGTTCCATAGTAGCTCAACTTGTTTATCTAAGGGAGAAAATTCTTAGTAAAGTCTTGGCTGGCTTGTATTGACCAGTACTTTTAATCCTTAATTCATTTTGAGTAAAAGCAATCACTAATTGATTTTTTAGCAGGATAAGGCGTTTAAATGGACAATTCAGTGATGTTTACAGGGACAACTGAATTGTATTTAAAAACAAAAGTGTCGTTGGTTTTCTGTACAACTATGAAAAAATATGGATTAGTCCCATGTACTTTTTTTACTTTAATTTGTAACACACTGCCAAATTCAAATAGATTAGAAATAATGAATAACCCCTAGAAACAGTGTGAGACAGTGTAAAAAGGCAGCATAGAAATGACTGATGCTTGAGCAGGCCCTGATTTTGACATGAAAGAAAGAGGGTGGTGCCATTGTGGAAAGTAGCTGGGCAAACACCATGTAGTTGAAAAGTACTGCAACCAATGAAAACACAGTACGCCTCTAAAAAAAAAGTAATTCCTCTTTAAACTCTAATCGTGTATGTGATTCTTTTCTTTCAAGATTTGAAAAATACCTCACAAAGGTAAATTCATTTAACACAAGCTGACCTTGTGTTTAACCCCAAACTTCTAAGGATAAATATCACAAAGGTATCTTTTTGAAAGCCTAAAGGCTAAAACGCTATGTAGATTTTACTATAATTTTAAGTAATTAATAATGTGTAATATACTTAAAAAACATTAAATTGTACATTTTAAATAGGCAAATTGTATGTGAATGATGTCTTAGTAAAGCTGTTTTCCTAAAAATATACTCTAAAGCAAAATAACAGATCTTTGCCCATGTTTATGCTACTGAGAAACTCATTTTGGAAGCCATAACATCTTGCTGTGTGTACACTGCCATATGTAGCCTTTACTCATGCTCCTCAGAGGCTTCCAATTCAGAGAGCTTTCTCAGTGAGCCAATGAGGATGCACATTCCAGCTTTGTGCCTCCTCCTGGGCTAAGGATAGGGCAGGTGGTAAGGTGCACAGAGATAAATAACACATGGTGGTTGTCCTCACGTTATCAACTGTTTGGTCAAGGAGAGGAAACAAGCATAAGAACTAGTCAGGGAATGTAGGCTAGCACATGTTTAAGTAGATTGCAGTGTGTGAAGAAGGTGGGGAGTTCACACAAGGGAAGTTCTAGGACAGTGATCAGAAAGAGCTTCATGTGGGAGGGTAGGAACTGAGCTGGCCGCCAAGTGGTGGGTACTGTTGACAGGAGAAGGAACTTTTTCAGTCAGGATGCTGAGACAGCTAACATTGTGGTTCAGTGTCAGGCACATGCATGCCAAGTAAAGTGTTTTGCATTATTACATGACTGAGGAATGAACTTGATTTGCATGGTCGTATAGAATAACTGAGAAATTTGGATACACAGAGTAGCCTTGATTTTATAGGGCCTTGAGAGCCAGGGCCTTAAATACAGAGTGAAAAATTGAGACCTGTTAGAAACTCAAGAAGGTCACATGATAAAACTATTAAAGGAGCTTAATCTAGCCATGGGTACGGAGGTTGTACTGGATATAGACTAGCTATATGAGCGGTTGCAGTCATTTATGTTTTGGTTAACTATAAATGAGATGATGCCCCCAAAGAATAGAGTGAAATCACTATAAGTAAGAGATTTCTAGGGGACATAGGACAGAGCAAAATGATTTATAACCACCCAAGGATTTAAGATAGCCAATTCATACAAGGGCTGTGCCATTACTAGAGATTAGGACGTTATCTCTAGTTTAAGAGGAAAAAGTTTGATTTTGTTTTGAAACTTCAGGCAAGTGGAGTTAAGAAACTCTGGGATTTGAATCCCAGAATCTCATTTACTGATCATTCTCAGGGAGGTGGACCATTTAAACTTTCTTAGTTTTCGTTCTTTTGCTAAAACATGGTGAAAACTCATGGGATCTGGGGGATAAATGGAATAATTTACTAGAGAAAGCGCTGTGATGAATTATAAAGAGTTGCTTTTGAGTTTATGATGGTATATACATGTTTTGTTTTTTTTTTTTTTGAGACGAAGGTTCGCTGTTTTTGCCCAGGCTGGAGTGCAATGGCGCGATCTCAGCTCACTGCAACCTCCGCCTCCCAGGTTCAAGCGATTCTCCTGCCTCAGCCTCCCGAGTAGCTGGGATTACAGGCATGTGCCACCATGCCTGGCTAATTTTGTATTTTTAGTAGAGACGGGGTTTCTCCATGTTGGTCAAGCTGGTCTTGAACTCCTGACCTCAGGTGATCCACCCGCCTGAGCCTTCCGAAGTGCTGGGATTACAGGCGTGAGCCACCGCGCCCGGCCACATGTTTAACATATATACAACCTGGAGCACAGGTGAGAGAACACAGAATGTAGTTGTAACAGTTTCCTAGGACTGCAGTAACAAATTAGCACAACCTAGATGACTTAAAACAACAGAAATTTCTTCCTTCGTGGTTTTGGAGGTCAGAAGTTTGAAATGAAAGTATCGGCAGAGTTGGGTTTTTTCTTGGGGGCTTAGAGGGAGAGGCTGTTGCATGGCTCATTCCTAACTTCTGAAGGTTACCAGTGATCATTCCTTGGAGTTCCTTGCCTTATAGAGGCCTCACTCCAGTCTGCTGTCATCTGCACATGGCATTCTCCCCTGTGAGTCTCTGTCCTCATTGGTCTCGTTATAGGACCATGGTCCAGTAAGACCTCATCTTATAGTTGAGAGGACCATATTTCAAATATGGTCATAGTCTGAGGTTCTGGATGGACATTGATTTTGGGGGGACTTCAACCCAGTACACTAGTTAAGAAGTATTTCCAAATAAACCTAACCATTGTGCAATTTCTTTTTCAAGAGCACTGGAATTAAGTTGCCTTCATCAGTGTTTGCTTCGGAGTTTGAGGAAGATGTTGGATTGTTAAATAAAGCAGCTCCAGTTTCAGGTATTTTTAGTTCCTTTATCTTTTTATGTGGATAAATGTATTTTGCAAAACATAAATGGTGTAGGATTTTTCTATCCCCTTTGAAGTATGGAAACAATTGAGATATGTCTGGAATTCAGATCAGGGATTATTAGGAAGGGATGAGTGTGATCTTTGTATTTTTGTATTCCTACCATCAAATCCTTGTATCTTTTGAGTTCCTGTTTGGAGAAGAAAGTGGGGAAACTATTCTTGGTAATCTAGTAGGGGAATTGTAACCTTCACGTAACCTCTTACAAACATAGTGGTATTCATTATTCATTACTTGTAGTGTAATTTTGAAAAATAATCTGTTGTCTTTCAGAGTTTCTCCCAAGAGCATACAGGTATTTTTATAGAAGTTCATTTTACCATCTACACATATATTGGGGGAAAATGTTTTTAATTTTTAGTACCAACATTATATTTCAGAACAAACACAAAAGTTCACAGAAGTGGTGTTGGTATTTTCTCCTGAGTTGCCTTAATTATTAACTAACACCTGTCCTGTGACATTCATTCATTAATTTATTCTACAGATTTTTGAGTTGCCACTGTCTGTGTGGTAGGGCCTTGGGTTAAAACAGAATCAAGCATGGTCTCGGACCCAAAAATTTACCTCGCTTGGGAAAAATAAACAGTAAATGATAAATTACAGTATAGATAGATAATACTAGTGGGGTGAGGAGTACCAATCCCAGCCTCACAGAGTTGAGCAAGGCTTTCTAAAGGAGGTGATGTCTAGTTTGTTTCTTAAGTAAAAGTTAGGTAGATAGAAGAAGGAGGGGAGGGGTGGGGACAAGAGAATGTTCCAGACAGTGGACTGTATGTGCTAAGGCAACAGAACATGAATATAGGTGACTGTACACATTTTAGCAGGCCCAGAAGGAAGGATATGGATTAAAAAGAAATGAGGCCGGAGGGTTAAGCAATGGCCATGTAGCAGAGGGTGTTGGAGGCCATGTCAGATGATAAATTTGGAGTTGAAAATTTGTCTTGAACTTGAGTTTTGTTGTTGTTGTTTGTTTTCATTTTCTCCTTGTGGAGCTGGGCTAACTCCTGAGCAGTGTGCCTAGAGTCAGCCTAGTATTTTTATAGATGGAAGGATATATCTGAATAAACAGGTAGATATTTATTAAAATCTCATAGTCAGAAAAGACAAAGTATAACAGTCTAAAAATTATTCATTTGAGTTACTTTTAACAGGTGAATTTAAAGCCCAGTTTCTTCCTGCAGACAAAACCTTTGAATTATGCTAGACAAGGTTAAATATAGATGTATAATGGAACAGTATTTGTACCAGTGGATATTAAAAGGAGAAGCATCATTGCTTTTTTCTTTTCTTTTTTTTTTTTTTTTTTTTAGTTATACAAGTCCTGGGATATATGTGCAGAATGTGCAGGTTTGTTACATAGGTATACACATGTCATGGTGGTTTTGCTGCATCCATCAACCCATCATCTACATTAGGCATTTCTCCTAATGCTATCCCTCCCCTATCCCCCCCATCCCCCAACAAGTCCCAGTGTGTGATATTCCCCTCCCTGTGTCCATGTGTTCTCAATTGTTCAACTCCCTCTTATGAGTAAGAGCATGCAGTGTTTGGTTTTCTGTTCCTGTGTTAGTTTGCTGAGAATTATGGTTTCCAGCTTCATCCATGTCCCTGCAAAGGACATGAACTCGTCCTTTTTTATGGCTGCATAGTATTCCATGGTGTATATGTGCCACATTTTCTTTATCCAGTCTATCATTGGTGAGCATTTAAGCTGGTTCCAAGTCTTTGCTATTGTGAACAGTGCTGCAGTAAACCTACGTGTGCATGTGTCTTTATAGTAGAATGATTTATTATCCTTTGGGTATATACCCAGTAATGGGATTATTGAGTCAAATGGTGTTTCTGGTTCTGGATCCTTGAGGAATCACCACACTGTCTTCCACAATGGTTGAACTAATTTACACTCCCACCAACAATGTAAAAGCGTTCCTATTTCTCCACATCCACTCCAGAATCTGTTGTTTCCTGACTTTTTAATGATTGCCATTCTAACTGGAGTGAGATGGTATCTGCTTGTGGTTTTGATTTGCGTTTCTCTAATGAGCAGTGGTTTGTAGTTCTCCTTAAAGAGGTCCTTCACATCCCTTGTAAGTTGTATGCCTAGTTATTTTATTCTCTTTGTAGCTATTGTGAATGGGAGTTCACTCATGATTTGGCTCCCTATTATTGGTGTATAGGAATGCTTGTGATTTTTGCACATTGATTTTGTATCCTGAGACTTTGCTGAAGTTGCTTATCAGCTTAAGGAGATTTTGGGCTGAGATGATGGGGTTTTCTAAATAGACAGCCATGTCATCTGCAAACAGAGACAATTTGACTTCCTCTCTTCCTATTTGAATACCCTTTATTTCTTTCTTTTGCCTGATTGCCCTGGCCAGAACTTCCAATACTATGTTGAATACGAGTGGTGAGAGAGGGCATCCTTGTCTTGTGCCAGTTTTCAAAGAAATGCTTCCAGCTTTTGCCCATTCAGATGATACTGGCTGTGGGTTTGTCATAAATAGCTCTTACTATTTTGAGATACGTTCCATCAATACCTAGTTTATGGAGAGTTTTTAGCTTGAAAGGGGTGTTGAATTTTATTGAAGGCCTTTTCCGCATCTGTTGAGATAATCGTGTGGTTTTTGTCATTGGTTCTGTTACGTAATGGATGACATTGAACCAGGCTTGTGTCCCAGGGATGAAGCCGACTTGATTGTGGTGGATAAGCTTTTTGATATGCTGCTGGATTTGTTTTGCCAGTTTTTTATTGACAATTTTCACATTGATGTTCATCAGGGATATTGGCCTGAAATTTTCTTTTTTTGTTGTGTCTCTGCCAGGTTTTGGTATCAGGATGATGCTGGCCTCATAAAATGAGTTAGGGAGGAGTCCCTCTTTTTCTATTGTTTGGAATAGTTTCAGAAGGAGTGGTACCAGCTCCTCTCTGTACCTCTGGTGGAATTTGGCTATGAATCTGTCTGGTCCTGGGCTTCTCTTTTGGTTGGTAGGCTATCACTGCCTCAATTTCAGAACTTGTTATTGGTCTATTCAGAGATTCGACTTCTTCCTGGTTTAGTCTCGGGAGGGTGTATGCATCCAGGGATATATCCATTTCTTCTAATTTTCTAGTTTATTTGCATAGAGGTGTTATATAGTATTCTCTGATGGTAGTTTGTATTTCTATGGGATCAGTGGGGAAATCCACTTTATCATTTTTTGTTGTGTCTATTTGAGTCTTCTCTCTTTTCTTCTTTTATTAGTCTGACTAGCAGTTAATCTTTTCAAAACACCAGCTCCTGGATTCATTGGTTTTTTTGAAGGGTTTTTTGTGTCTCTATCTACTTCAGTTCTGCTGTGTTTTAGTTATGTCTTG
This sequence comes from Colobus angolensis palliatus, assembly GCF_000951035.1. NCBI lineage: Eukaryota > Metazoa > Chordata > Mammalia > Primates > Cercopithecidae > Colobus > Colobus angolensis. The sequence continues at coordinate 1,093,001 of NW_012119376.1, read as the reverse complement.
TCTTCTACTAGGTTTTATATTTGTTTGCTCGTGTTTCTCTAGTTCTTTTAATTGTGATGTTAGGGTGTCGATTGTAGATCTTTCCTCCTTTCTTCTGTGGGAATTTAGTGCTATAAATTTCCCCCTAAACACTGCTTTAGCTGTGTCCCAGAGATTCTGGTATGTTGTGTCTTTGTTCTCATTGGTTTCAAAGAACTTATTTATTTCTACCTTAATTTTGTTATTTACCCAGTAGTCATTCAGGAGCAGGTTGTTCAGTTTCCAAGTAGTTGTGCAATTTTGAGTGGATTTCTTAATCTTGAGTTCTAATTTGATTGCACTGTGGTCTGAGAGACTGTTACGAGTTCTGTTCTTTTGCATGTGCTGAGGAGTGTTTTACTTAAGTTATATGGTCAATTTTAGGATAAGTGCGATGTGGTGCTGAGAAGAATGTATATTTTGTTGATTTGGGGTGGAGAGTTTTGTCGCTGTCTATAAGGTCCACTTGGTCCAGAGCTGAGTTCAAGTCCTGAAGATTGCTGTGAATTTTCTGTCTCGTTGATCTGTCTAATATTGACAATGGAGTGTTAAAGTCTCCCATTATTATTATTTGGGAGTCTAAGTCTCTTTGTAGGTCTCTTAGAACATGCTTTATGAATCTGGGTGCTCCCATATTAGGTGCATATATATTTAGGATAGTTAGCTCTTCTTGTTGCATTGTTCCTTTTACCATTATGTAATGCCCTTCTTTGTGTTTTTTGATCTTTGTTGGTTTAAAGTCTGTTTTATCAGAGACTAGGATTGCAACCCTTGCAGTTTTTTGCTTTCTATTTGCTTGGTAAATAACCTCCATTCCTTTATTTTGAGTCTGTATGTGTCTTTGCACATGAGATGGGTCTCCTGAATACAGCACACTGATGGGTCTTGACTCTTTATCCAATTTGCCAATCTGTATCTTTTAGTTGGGACATTTAGCCCATTTACATTTAAGGTTAATATTGTAATGTGTTAGTTTGAGTCTGTCATTATGATGCTAGCTGGTTATTTTGCCTGTTATTTGATGCAGTTTCTTCATAGTATTGATGGTCTTTACTCTTTGTATGTTTTGCAGTGGCTGGTACCAGTTTTTCCTTTCCATATTTGGTGCTTCCTTCAGGAGCTCTTGTAAGGCAGGCCTGGTGGTGACAAAATCTCTTAGCATTTGCTTGTGTGGAAAGGATTTTATTTCTCCTTCACTTGTGAAACTTAGTTTGGCTGGATATGAGATTATGGGTTGAAAATTCTTTACTTTAAGAATGTTGAGTATTGTCCCCCACTCTCTTTTGGCTTGTAGGGTTTCTGCCGAGGGATCCGGTCTTAGTCTGATGGGCTTCTCTTTGTGGGTAACCTGACCTTTCTCTCTGGCTGCCCTTAACATTTTTTTCTTCATTTCAACCTTGGTGAATCTGACGATTATGTGTCTTGAGGTTGCTCTTCTCAAGGAGTATCTTTGTGGCATTCTCTGTATTTCTTGAATTTGAATGTTAGCCTGCCTTGCTAGGTTGCGGAAGTTCTCCTGGATAATATCCTGCAGAGTGTTTTCCAAGTTGGTTCCATTCTCCCTGTCACTTTCAGGTACATTAGTCAAATGTAGATTTGGTCTTTTCACATAGTCCCATATTTCTTGGAGGCTTTGTTCATTCCTTTTTTTTTTTTTTGAGACGGAGTCTCGCTCTGTCGCCCAGGCTGGAGTGTAGTGGCCAGATCTCAGCTCACTACAAGCTCCGCCTCCCGGGTTTGCCATTCTCCTGCCTCAGCCTCCCGAGTAGCCGGGACTACAGGCACCCGCCACCTTGCCCGGCTAGTTTTTTGTATTTTTTAGTAGAGACGGGGTTTCACCATGTTAGCCAGGATGGTCTCGATCTCCTGACCTCGTGATCTGCCCGTCTCGGCCTCCCAAAGTGCTGGGATTACAGGTTTGAGCCACCGCACGCGGCCTCATTCCTTTTCATTCTTTTTTCTCTAATCTTGTCTTCACGCTTTATTTCGTTAAGTTGATCTTCAATCGCTGATATCCTCTCTTCCACTCGGCTATTGTTATTTGTGTGTGCTTCACAAAGTTCTCTTACTGTGTTTTTCAGCTCCATCACGTCATTCATGTTCTTCTCTAAACTGGTGATTCTAGTTAGCAGTTCCTCTAACCTTTTTTCAAGGTTTTTAACTTCCTTGCATTGAGTTAGAACATGCCTCTTTAGCTTGGAGGAGTTTGTTATTACCCACCTTCTGAAGCATACTTCTGTCAATTCGTCAAACTCATTCTCCATCCAGTTTTGTTCCCTTGCTGGCGAGGAGTTGTGATCCTTTGAAGAGAAGAGGCATTCTGGTTTTTGGAATTTTCAGCCTTTTTGTGCTGGTTTTTCCTCATCTTCTTGGATTTATGTACCTTTGGTCTTTGTTGTTGGTGACCTTCAGATGGGGTTTCTGTGTGGACGTTCTTTTTGTTGATGTTGATGCTATTCCTTTCTGTTAGGTTTATTTCTAACAGACTACTCTGCTGCAGATCTGCTGGAGTTTGCTGGAGGTCCATTTCAGTCCCTGTTTGCCTGGATATCACCAGCGGAGGCTGCAGAACAGCAAAGGTTGCTGCTTGTTCCTTCCTCTGGACTGGGTATCACCAGCGGAGGCTGCAGAATAGCAAAGATTGCTGCTTGTTCCTTCCTCTGGAAGCTCTGTCCCAGAGGGGCACCCGCCAGATGACAACCAGAGCTCTCCTCTGTGAGGTGTCTGTCGACCCCTGATGGGAGGTGTCTCCCAGGCAGGAGGCATAGGGGTCAGGGACCCACTTGAGGAGGCAGTCTGTCCCTTAGCAGAGCTTGAGCACTGTGCCGGGAGATCTGCTCTCTTCAGAGTCAGCAGGCAGGAAGGTTTGAGTCTGCTGGAGCTGTGCCCACAGCCGCCCCTTCCCCCAAGTGCTCTGTCCCAGGGAGATGGGAGTTTTATTTATAAGTCCCTGACTGGGGCTGAGGCAGCATTTTTTTTTGTCTTGGAATGATCACTCTATTCTTCACTAGACTGAACTTAGTTCTTAATCATTCTTTTATCTTCAATATATTAATAGACTCTTGCTATCATAGGTCCTTATATGAATGAATTGTTGCTACTTTGGGAATTGTTGCTGAATTTTTGTTTTCCTTCTAGGACCTCGACTGGATTTTGATCCTGACATTGTTGCAGCTCTTGATGATGATTTTGACTTTGATGATCCAGATAATCTGCTTGAGGATGACTTTATTCTTCAGGCCAATAAGTCAACAGGAGAGGAAGAGAGAAGAGATATACCGTATGTGTGGTTTGTTTCAAAGCAGAGATGATGACCTAAGTGTTACTGCTTCAGTGGGATGGTAACCATAGAACGTTACAGTTGGAAGAGACCTTCAAGATCATTTAATCTGAGACTTCTGTATTTTAGAGCAGAAAATGTGAGATTTATAGCTTTTCCTACCAAACCGGATTGATCAAACACCCTCCTGCCTAGACAAGAACCTTTCCTGAAATACCTTCCAGTTTTACTTGTGTAAAGTGATTTTGTTCTGTTACTTTTTAAGTTGTTTTGGTAGGTAATTTATGACCTTTACTTTAGGAAATCTGAGAATGAAGATGACAGCGAGTGGGAAGATGTGGATGATGAGAAGGGAGATAGCAGTGATGACTATGACTCTGCAGGCCTATTGTCAGATGAAGATCGTATGTCTGTGCCCGGAAAAACCCACAGAGCTATAGCAGATCACTTGTTCTGGAGTGAGGAAACAAAAAGTCGCTTCACCGAGTATTCGATGACTTCCTCAGTCATGAGGAGAAATGAACAGCTGACCCTACATGATGAGAGGTTTGAGAAGGTAAGGTCCCCAAATAAGGGATGCTTTAGTACTATCTTATGATATATATATATATATATTTTAATACCTGTCAACTTTAGCCCAGGTTGAAGTGCTCACCAACCACAAAGTCAATCATAGGAAATTTGCAGCTATCCAGCTATAGGTTCATGTAGCCAGCATAAAGCAGAAGGGTATCAGTGCAGTACAGGAGCACAAAGACTGCAAAGGGAGCATTGAACTGTGCAGAAGAAGAGTAATCGCCTAGGAGGATGTGACTTTTCCAATTGATATCACACGCTTACACCTGGAGGTGATTCAAATGATGCCTCATTCAACCTGAATGGATAACCAAAAGTAGCTGTAATCGTTTTATTCTCAGTAACTGTGGTAGGACAACTCACATGAGTTTCTATTTGGCCCTTAAAACCCCCAGAAGTGGCCCTGAAAACCCCCATCATCTCTAATGTTGTGCTTCTTTATTGTGTGTGTCATACAGATTTGTCTCAGATTAGAATGTGAATTCCCCAAGGGCAGAGAGTTTTTTGTATTTTGCTCACGGATACATCCGAAAGCCTAAAATGGTGTCTTGGCATGTAGTAGAAGTTTAAAGTGTTCCATAAATGATAAATGTATGAAGGAATAGTTTCCTTCAAGGTGAATCTAAAGATAGAAGCAATCCAGTAGAGGACCTTGATGAAGCCAAGCGGGTTGAGGTTGATCTGGAAGCTGGACCATCCTCTGGCCAAGTCAACCTCC